>NC_090745.1:90640470-90677970 GCF_036898095.1 Palaemon carinicauda
CATAGTTTTCTTTATTCATCAATAGAAGAAGATTTGATTCATTGGTTTTATTACAGTACATTTAATTACTGTATTCTTTAAATTTTTTGTATGCATTAGAAACTCTAGTGGGAACATTATAGCAGCAGTTCGTTGAAGATGGATTTTACACTGTACCCTTATAAATGTGGAATTCTTCAATAGACAAAAAATAAAAAATTTTCCAAACAAGAAAAATATTTCGCGATTTATAACCAGTACATGGTGGCATCAAAGACAAAAACAAAATCAATACAATAACCAAAAGCTGCACTAATAACATTGTCTAACACTACCTTAGAAATTTCAGACAAATTATGGATTTGCATTCTTTGTCAAATCATTATTTTCCTTAAGGCATTCAAATTTACCAAGGATTATTTTCAGTTGTTAACACTGGCTTCGGATTTTATAATAACAATTATCGAGCTACTTAGTTTTCCAAGCGGCAAAGATGCTTGGTTAAGATTGTATCATCTGGAGCCTAAACTTTGCTCAATATCAGCTTTTATTAGCTGCAGAATAAGGCGTTGATATATTTTAAATCGGTTTACCTGATTCATGTCTACATTTCTTAGATAAGAAATACAAGCATAACATGCTAAATAGAACACTCGAGTAAAATCCAAGTTGAACCTTCAACCTCTGGGCTTTGATGTGAGGAAAATAAATCACTGACATAGAAATCCAGTGAAGGATACACTATTAAAAGGGGAGCAAACGAAGTAAAGATTTACTTAGCATTCACTTCAATGGCCCCTTTTTGAGAAGATAATGCCGTTACGGAATCACGACTTCAATTTGGAATACACTATTCCCTGGTGCAGCTATGTAACAGGCAAGAGGACATCTGAACTGGGTAAAACTTTTATCCCAGTCTCAATTAAAAAGTCTTTGTATTATTACTTTTATTTTTTTTTTACTTCAGACTCCGACACATTTTATCATCTTTCTCTTATCTAGCTGTGCAACCTCCATGACACCCTAGAATATTTGCCAAAATTGAATGCTTATCGCCTGGAAGACATTATTGTGGATTGAAAGGAAATTATATTCAAAGCTATTTGTGAAGATTTTGGTTGACATTAACAACTCTACGCGTGGTTTGGACTTTTTTTATATAGCAAACTTATCCTCAAAGGTGACTCATCGAGATTTTGGGGATGAGCCATTCCTTCAGTTAGGTCTTTTGACTTGAGGTAAAAACCCTTCATTGCACATAAGGTGAGGATGGTTCCTCTTAAGATATTTTCAGTTTTAACAAGTCAGTTTAACTTACACCTGTGATGACCTGTTTGGTGGTATACCATATCTGTAGGGCATGAAGTGGTTATTTGGAAAATATGCTCTCACTGTCCCAATTGTGGTGAATGTGAATTTCTTGAACAATTAATAATACTTTCTTAATATTTTGAGGCAAACATTGTTTGCTTCTCTCTATTATTTATGGGTATATCTATCCTTTAGATCTGCTGACAATACCCAAGTACTGTTGACGACCCGTGCAGCTTCCACGTGTGACTTGAAGCTCGTAATGAACTTCTGCCCAAACAAATCACTGTGATACCAGAGTGATAAAAGTAATTGGTAAAATAAATGCATATTTGTGTGTACCTTATTGCACAAATTTTCCAGTCTTTTAACTACGAATATATGTTCTGTACCATAGAATTAAGCTACAAATTGTCAACAATATTATGGACTTTGAAGCATGTATAACATTCTTGGACAGTGTTGCAGTATATAAAGTTTCCTCTGAATTTAACCAAAAGAGAGCTCACTCATATTGCAGTTTAACAAACACAACATATAAGGATTTCTACCGATAGGCAAAAGCTGATGGTTCTTATAAACTGTGAATCAACATATAACTCTGTTGTCAAAAGTGTTGGTAAATTTACATTTCATCAAATTTAAATCCACAAATTGCTTTTAATGGATGGGTGGAGAATCCCTTATTTTGGCCTTCCACATCTCGAGGGGTATAAAAAGCTAACTTTCAAACCTATCCAAATACCTTGTCTCTAAGTCTAGTTCTTCCTTTGCACCCATATTTGTCGTTAAGGCTGGTACTCCCAGTGCTTCTAAATTTTCTCTAACCCTGGTTCCAATAGCACATCTAAACCGCTCTCTAATCTTGTTGTTCTGCACCTGTATCCACTCTGAATATCACTAGCTCATTACACAACATGTCTGAGAAATCGAAGGATAAAGACCATTATCCAATGAAATTTAGTTCATTTTAATCCCTTTCCATAATGTTTTGATATAATGAAAAAAATTCTATCCACTGTCTCAGATTCTGTTTCATCCCTGGAAAATGAACAAAAAGTGAGAATGATTTAATTTTTCCTTGTAATAAGAGATAATCAAGATCTACCGTACTTAAAGATACTAAAACCCGTACCACTTCAAGATAATAAGTATCCTTACTAAATCTACTGCTGTTGCTACAAATCTCATATCCTATAAGACCAAAATACTGTTACCCAAACCTCTTACAGCCAAAGATGAGAAAATTCCTTCCCCGGTACCTTAAGTAAAGAAGTTAAAACAAAGTTTATCATCCTGACTTTCTCTTCCTTCAAGATTAAGAATGCCTGGAAGAAAATGCAAATAATGTTATAGATTCAAATTAGATATCTTGCAATGAAACTGCCAAGGTCTGAGAGCTAGAGAGAATAACTTCAGGATCACAATCCAGTATTATATTTGTGTGCTCACATGAGACCATGATAAGAAATTTTCCTTCAAATTTTGGGTTCAGATATTAGAGTTTCATTCTCATCCTCATATTGATGACTGTTACCACGAAGAAACAGCTATTCTTGTAGTCAAGTCCTTGCAGCAGTTAATCTTCAATTTTGATACTCCTTTCCAGCCTGTGGCATATCAATTTAATTGTATACAAACAATTAACTATTAGTTCCCTTTACGTTCCTCCTTTGTGTGATTTCAGTTAAAATGATATTCAGAATTCAATAAATCAGCTTCTTCTTACATTCCCACAACGAGGCGATATCAATTAGGATAATCCGCTGTGGGGTGTTGTATTAGATCATGGTTGGAGAATAGTAGAGAATATTTGAGTTGTATTAGATTATGGATGGAAAATAGTAGAGAATATTACCACCAATTACCCAGTGACTTTGAATAATAATAGGTCAATGACCTTTCATAGATAATTTGTTAACTGCTATAAGCTTAAGCTTAAGCTCATAAAGCATCAATTTAGGTATTTTTAAAGAATCAACCTCTTCTTAATCCATTTTCAAAGAAGCCCATTTACATAAAAGAGGATCACTACGAATACCGTGAGCATGATGCTATTCATATCGTTTATTTTAATGTACTTACTAACAGCTCAAAGTAAGAAAATATTGTTGAATGCAATGAAATTCATAAGAATATGTCATATAAAGCTAAAATACCTGACCACACATTTCACTTACCATAGCTGTGCCAGTATTAGTTAAGGCTTTAGATCAGGATTAAAGATAGTTGTTAAGACCGCAATGCTTGTCACCAAGAAAATGTTAATCTCTGTTGGGTGTATTCTCATGAGGGAATTTGATGTTATGAGTTAGCAAAGAGTAAAGAAAAAGAAGACACCGTTGATTATTTTAATTCATTGAAAAGTTTTCCCCAATCTTATATGAAAATACCGATTAGATCATGCATTCGACGGAAATGTAAAAGGAATAATAATAGCCTCTCATATTCAGGTTTAACTGAAAAGTTGATTTCCTTTAGATTAAACTGAGCATTCATCTCCGATTCAGTGCTAAAAGTACTAATTTGAAAGTAACCAGTGATGTATTTTGTTTCTTCACTTTGGAACCATACTTTTTAGGGGAAGGGCCTAAAGCGATTTATATATATATATATATATATATATATATATATATATATATATATATATATATATTTGTGTGTGTATGTGTGAGTGTGTGTGTGAGCACTCGTGCACGTATGTGGGTATATGTGTGTATGAAAGGAGATTGATTGGGAAAGATAAATAGGGTTATTTGATGTGAGACGCACTTTCATAATATGAGCGAAAAACAAGTGCAGGCCTATAGGGGATGCTTAAGGTAATCAAGAATAAAATAGAAAAAAGAAAACGAAATATCGTTAGTAATAAGAATAAAGGAGAAAAAACCAACAAAGTCTTCAGGGAAAATACAAATTTATTATATAGAGAAGCAGTGTTAAGTGAAGGGTAAAATAGTAATAATATTTCAGAATCAAAGATTCAATAGAGATGTCTGACATGGGTGTAGTCTTGGGTAAATTGAATTATTGTTTTGAATGTTTCTTAGATACAGAGGATATAAGAGGGGCAGGGTTAAGTGACTCAATTCTTGAAGGGAGGATTTAAGGCTGAGAAAATTTGCGGGACTTACTATTGGGACGGAAAACAAAAGACAATTAAGAGGTTGGGGTAAAATGAATGAATAATTGACGAAGGTTTACAGTATTAAGATGAGGGAAAGTTTTGAAAGGAATTGGCGAGGGCAATAATAATTTTTTGTGTATATATTGTCAGTGAAGGTGTTACGTTTCCATGGCTGTTCAACATCATGGATTGAGTGAGGCGAGAAATCAGGAACTGGACAGTGCTTGTAGATACAATGTTCTTAACAAAATGAGGCGTGAATGAATTGTGGAATTGGTGATTTTTGCTTATAATACTGTGCTAATTCGGACATTGAATAGAAATTACAGAATCTGGTAAAATAATTGGAAAGTGTTTACAGGAGGAGAAAGAAGAATGTAAAAGTGACCAATAGTAAGGATAACGAGGGTAAGTAGAAACCAGGAAGATAAAGCAAAAATTTTCAATATGTATGGGGGAAGAATGGAATTTGCTGATTCATAAAAGTATTTAGGAGCAGGTATAACAGATAATGAGAAATCATGTGAATCAGAGAATAGGTGAAGTAGGAAATTGAGCAAGATATGTGTTAAAGATTGAGAACTGACCAGGATTGTCTGTAGAAGCTTTGTTTGAGAATATATAAGAATGTATCAGGTGGATGTAACAGAATATGCTAGGGTTTTTTTATCATACGAAAAGATAGTAGGAGGAGAGGGAAACTTGCATAAGCCTGGTTAAATGATCTAAAAGGTATTTTCGTAATAAAGGACCTTATTGTAAAGGAAATTTAAAATTACATTTTGCAAACTGGAAAAGAAAATTTTCCCGAACTCATTTTCTCAAGTAGCTCAGATCCTAGATCTAGTTCTAGGCACTTTATTGACATGGTGGAAAATCCTTTGCTTTTTAACTCCTCATATGGCATTTCTATCATAATGCTAAAGTGGTTTTGGACAATAAAGAACAATGAAACGAATAAAGGCATACACATTGTAATGACTTTTTATAATGATACCTTTTTTTCACAAAGGGTGATTGCAATAAACAATTTGTGGCCATGGCAGGTCACAATGACACATCATGTATGAAAACGTTCAAGGTTTACAGTGACACAACTTAGATGTTAAAGAATGAATATGAAAGTAATTATCTTATGGATTCTTTCATGAGCTAGTGTCTGTTTAGGAAAATTGTTTAATATATATATATATATATATATATATATATATATATATATATATATATATATATATATATGTGTGTGTGTGTGTGTGTATATAAAGTGTATATGTGTTTGTGTAGGGTTTTTGTCTTCCCATATGCTCGTACTACCCGTTTAGATGATACTTTTTAGCTAAAGAAATAATTTTCTTCAATATACTGTATATTTAATATTTGCCATAAAATATGAGAATGAAGTCAATGACATTATTAGTGTCATTTGCCTAATTTTGTTGATGTCTCTGTCCTTCAAAGTGAACATTTGTAATTTTACATATCCCATTAGTACCCTTTTTAATAATATTGTATTGTTGGTATAGGACAAATAATGCATTAGTTTCTTAAAAGTTTAAAATTTCGTTAGTTTTTCACGGTGGCCTATTGATAAATGTGGGTTTCGTGTTGTTTTGATGTGTGCAAGCTATCAAAATGAACAAAAAATCAAATTTTACCAGAATTTGAGGATCTTTTTCCTCACATGATTACACTTACAGCCTCAGGGGTGTGTTTGTGCATGAGATAAAGAAAGGAAGGAAGAAATTAACGGCTGATACTTCGTGCTTTCCCTTGCTATGCATGTATTGAGTTACGGGTACTTCTCTCCTCTTTATCTAGATGTTTAGATGCGATAAATTGTGCTTTTGCAGAAGGGGATTCTAGCTTATGGAAATATTTTTAGCCAAAGGTATTATACAACAAACGTCTTTAATAAGTGAGACGCTTTCATCATCATCTCCTCCTACGTCTATTGACGCAAAGGGCCTAGGTTAGTTTTCTCCAGTCGTCTCTATCTTTAGCTTTTAATTCAATACTTCTCCATTCATCATCTCCTACTTTGCGCTTCATAGTCCTCAGCCATGTAGGCCTGTGTGTTCCAACTATTCTAGTGCCTTGTGGAGCTCAACTGAACGTTTGGTGAACTAATCTCTCTTGGGGAGTGCGAAGAGCATGCCCAAACCATCTCCATCTACCCTTTATCATGATCATGAAATCAACATACGGCACTCGAGTAATCTCTCATAGTTTCATTTCTAATCCTGTCCTGCCATTTAACTCCCAATATCCTTCTAATGGCTTTGTTCTCAAATCTACTTAATCTATTGGATATTGTTTCATTGTCCTACCATGACTCATATCCATACAGTAACACCAATCTCACTAAACTGATATATAGTCTGATTTTTATATGTAATTTTATGCGATTTGATTTCCAAATTTTACTTACCCTAGCCATTGTCTGATTTGCTTTTTTCAATCTTTCACTAAACTCTAATTCTAAATACCCTGTATTGGAGATCACAGTTCCTAAATACGTAAATAATTCTACCTCATTAATCCTTTCTCCTTGCAGTGATATTTCATCTTCCATTGCATGCTCAGTTCTCATCATCTCTGTTTTCTTCTATTTATCTGCAGCCCAACCTCGTGTAATATTTCATGCATTCTGGTAAGCAAGCATCGCTTTATTGGTAAACAATGAAAATTGAAAAATTATTAATGCCCATATGATTATTTGTCTCTCTAAGCATTAAAACGTAAAGACACTTTTGCCTTTGTACGAACGAAGTCATAATTCGTAAAGTAATGATTAAACCTGTATGAAAATTCAAATTCTCCCTGAGTCTCAAACCCGTTGTTTCATTAGTTGAAACAATAGAGCCAATCCCTGTCTATTGTCTTCCCTCCTGGATTGCAAAAGAATAAAGAAATCATACACATCTTTGGTCTTTTGGCCCCTTCATCCCCCTTCGTCTCCCTGGACGTCCCTTGTCTGCCCCTCAAGTTTTCCCCCCTTTGTCTTGTCTTGTCTCTCTGTTGTTGTTTCTTATGCACACACACGTGCGATGCGATATCCCCCCCCCTCTCTCTCTCTCTCTCTCTCTCTCTCTCTCTCTCTCTCTCTCTCTCTCTCTCTCTCTCTCTCTCTCTCTCTCTCTCTCTCGGTTTAATATCTACATTCCTAGTGGAATTCCTCCCGATCCTTTGCCATTCCTACATTAATTCCTCTCTCTCTCTCTCTCTCTCTCTCTCTCTCTCTCTCTCTCTCTCTCTCTCTCTCTCTCTCTCTCTCTCTCTAAGCACGTCTGTGTGTATGTCTCTTTCTCTCTCTCTGACCAGCACGGCGTGTGTCCATTAATTGGAACGCGGACCTTGCGCGGGGCGAGACGATGCAATATATGCCCCCCTTCCTTTGGCCCCTCTCCACTCCCTCCCCTTCCACCTCAACCCTCAACCCTTTGCCAGCATCTCAGTTGCCTTTGAGTCTCATTTTCGTTGAGTCGTACTCGAGGTATTCGTCTCTCTCTCTCTCTCTCTCTCTCTCTCTCTCTCTCTCTCTCTCTCTCTCTCTCTCTCTCTCTCTCTCTCTCTCTTCTCTGAAGGGACCTGTTCCTTGTCTTGTTTCTTGATATCATGGATTTATTCCGTGCTCTAACAATAATGACTTCTCTTACCGGTTTTCATGGTGGCTCAAGTTTTTTTTTTTCCTTATTTTTGCTGCAACTGATCCATTATATTGTTTTTGTATAAATCATGCACATGAAAGTATGTATGAATATATATGGTCGTGGATGAATATTTCTCCGTTACTTTGATAAAACACACACACACATTGACACACACACACGCACACACACACACATATATATATATATATATATATATATATATATATATATATATATATATATATATATATATATATATATATATACATATATATATATATATATATATATATATATATATATATATATATATATATATATATGTAATGTTTGTTTGAACATCAGCGCATATGTGTGCGTGCTTTCTCAAGTAAGATTATCCTTTTATAGACCAGCATATGAATATGAATATTCATGAAATCTGCACAATATGCCAGTATGAACTTAGATCATTTTCTAGTTACTATTACTGAAGCAGTAAATGAATACTATGCTTTTATGCAACAATCGGATCTAAACTAAGTGATTTAAATCAAAGCCATAACGTAAGTAATTCATCAGTGGTCTCACCCTGCTTGAGATTTCAGGGAGAGGTTGATACCCTAATGAAGTCCCTATTCCTGTTCCACGTACGTCTTGGTCTCTTCTTATCTTTTCATTCCATTCGTTCAACTTATCTTCTTCACATTAGCTTAAGGTGTCCACAACTTCCTTTAGAAATGCGTCGAATAAAGAGTGTCTCGAAGGTACGACTTAGCGTGCATTCAAGATGTCTGCCAGTGGTGGCTGCATCTTTTAAGCCTTTTTGGAACCGTGACGAAGGGGAGCTGCTGTCGTGTCCTTTCGCGGGAAACATGGCGTCATCTTGTTCTCCTTCGCTTTTGCTTGTCTGCCAAAAAGAGGGCGAAGGGAACGATAATAAAAAAGATAGAAAGGGGCGATGTTTTAGAAACAAAAGAGTAGATTGATAAAGGAGAGACAGGGAAGAGAAAGATGCTCTAATGGAGCGAATGGGTGTATAGCTATAACGCACAATGGTTGAGGGAAATCCATGATGGAGGAATCAACAATGGGAGGTAATTAAATGTGTCACCGGCAACAGATGGCCATGGCATGTACACGCGAGCAAATTAAAGAAATAGTCTATGGCTCCCAATGCAAATACAGGCACACATGCGCATTTTATTATGAACAGAAGAGTAAATTTAACTGGGTCCTCGTGTCTACTATTTGTGTAAGGGTTTGTTTGTCCCCTGTACTTGCATGGGCAGGACACGAGTCTGACAAATTTTCTTAAAAAAAAATGCGTGGAATGCTTATATATTATACATATGAATTTTTTTTTCATCCTGAGAAAAATTAGATAGGCTTTCTTCTTCAATTTTTATTTAGTTTTTTTTTTTTCCTGAAGCATTGGAATTTGGCAATTGAGGCTATATCTTCATGTGTGGCTATGATAGTTAACTTTAAACAACGCTTTTCGGTATAGAATGTAAACTTAAGAGTAGCTATGAGGTGTTCTTTATGTTCTTAAATTAACCCCTTATAAATTTTCTTATTTGAATCTGAAAGGCATTTAAGCAAAAAAAAAATATTTTTGATAAAGTAAGAACGAATAAGTTAATTGAAATCTAACTCCTACTTGGATATGTAATTTTTCATTCGTAATTCTCTCCACAGAGAAAGCTAATCATAATCTAACTATAATTAATGTTAATTGTACGAAATTTTATAACCAAGACTCGTGACTGGAACACCATTGTTGTTCTCTTAATGGCGGTGAGTATTACACGTACCTAACAGTCGTATCTTAGGTGTATTCTCTGAATTTCAGTGCACTTAATCTATCATGAAATATTGTTACTTTTTTATCAAAAATATTAGGCTTCCATTTAGGTTATAACTGCAGAGTGGATTTTTAAAGTAAAAAAATACTGACCATTGAGTAGGCCTATACTTGGCATATTCTTGGCATATTCTAAGATTGTCTGGACGTAACCGGTCACGCCTCTGTAAATTTTTAGTATTTTTAATACAAATATGGGCATTTTCTGTTTGATTACACTGAAGTTGAGTTTAAGGTTCTTTATTAAGATTTGTCTTTTCATCCAGTATCTTTGCCTTCATATTTTAGAGGTTACATTTTATTGATTTCATTTTCCCCATATCTGTGGTTTCAATTTTCTTTTGGAATCTTACTTGGTAGATTGTTCTACTTGTGTGCCTAGTCTATCTGTACCTCAGAAATAAATAGTTGGTTTTATATCAGTGTTTTAAAAGTTACATTGACATTTGCACTTTTTTTTTTCATTTCTACTCCAGGATCCCCACTTCTATATTTCGCCCCTTAATATTTCCTTGTCTTTCTGAAAATAGCTTTCTTTTCCTAACCCATATTCGGTGCAGGCATGTTTAATGTACTCAAAAGAGCAATGAAGCTTACCGCTCCTTCATGAAAATTGTTTAGATTTTTATGCCTTCTGTACAAAGTAATCAACTTGATGGCATATCCACTCGATTTCTGTACTTCGCGTTATCCATATTTTCTCCACCTTTGCGTGATCTACCTCCGCAGTTCTTTGCTCTTAGACATTTACCAGCAACGATTTTTACCTGGGTACATCATAGGATCTCGTAACCAATGAGAATTTCTATATTTTTTTTAGATCATGTATGAGATAAATAAAAAGCCTAATGCCCTTATATACTCCATGTTTGATAGATACAAGAAAAGGGAGTAAGGAAAAAACGTAGCCCTTTATAAATGTCTTGCATTGCCTAAGTTCTATATGCATTTTTCTTATCTAGTCAGAGCTTCTAGTTTAATTCGGTGTTTTGCTCTTATTTTGCACTTTATTTTTTGAATACCCTTATTATACATATCTAATTATGTATTTTTTGCCATTACCAATATTTGATGATGCAATAGATTAATTTTCCCTGTATGTACCTACATGACGTTTTCTGTGCTATTTACAAAGCCTTATATAAGAGCCTACCTTAATTTGAATGTACTCCATAATTCCTTTATCACTTTTAACCTGCCTCACTATCAGCAAACCTCCTCCTCTCTTAGTTTCTTGGCTATTTACTTCACCGTGTTCTGCTACAGAAATTGTAATATCTTGCATTA
The DNA here is from genome assembly GCF_036898095.1 of Palaemon carinicauda. Lineage (NCBI taxonomy): Eukaryota > Metazoa > Arthropoda > Malacostraca > Decapoda > Palaemonidae > Palaemon > Palaemon carinicauda. Next base: position 90,651,671 of record NC_090745.1, read on the forward strand.
GTTTTTTTATGTTGCATTACCTCACCCAATAACCCTGCTTTCAACCACTGCCTCAGAACTTGACTTATTTCAGTGGCTCATAAGTATTTCAATTCTTGCTCGTAAGGGTAGATTTTGTCTGAGTTCTAAGACAATTGCTTTCACTGTTTACTTGACATTACATCTTCTTATATGTATTTTCCCTGTACTAAAAAAAATTATAAACCAAATTTATGTATCAGCCGTAGAAAAGTAACAGAGACATCACCATGTGATATAAAGCAGGAGGCTCTATAGGGTTGGTAATGATTGGGATATTGAATACATAACTTTACATGAAAATAATTTAATGTAACATAGACACCCAGAATACCAATGTTAGTGAGAAAAAAAAATCAGAAAAAAAGTATAGATAGGAAAGGAAGCAAAAAATATACAATTTGTCTGAGAGACATTAAACTTATTTACATTATGAAATATTCAAAACATCATACCAGAGCTGGAGGATGAAGAACAACCCTGAGCTGGAATGCAGTCAATGGAAAAAAGACGAGATGGAACAAGAAACATTGAGTACATAGTCATTGACAAAAGAATGAATGGTAGAAGAGGTAGATTAGAGTTTCCTGATAGAGAGAAGAAAAAAATATCAGGGAAAAGAATACAGGCTCGAGGAAGCTGTGAAGGAGCATGTTACTCCGTCAACATCTACTGGTATAATATAGTTAAGAAAAGCAATAGTAATAAGTAGAAATTTTGGCTAATAGAACCTTATACTATACAATAACAGATTTTTCAAAATTCCAAGGAAGTTTTAACCAACATCAATAAGATAGAAAAGGGCACCGGTAGATCTGGCTTGGCAGATGCCATGTTACTAGTACAAACGATGAGTTATATTTTATGCTTTTAGGGAAGTGAGGTGTTAGTAAACCTAGTAGTATAGCAATAACAGAACTTTAGACACCTGAACAGTAGCTGAGAGGATTAGAACAGTCACCTTTCTCTGGTATGGGGATAGCCAGGACATGTCTGTAAGAGAAGCAATTGTAACCATTCCGTTGTATGACAATAAATTAGAAGAACTATGATTGAGTGCATATTATCTATTCAGTAATAGAGTAAGATATTAACCAAGACAGGTAGAAAATAGGAAATTGTAGCCTACTTACAAAAGTTCTTGGGAACTTACTGACAAAAGACCGGGAATCATTTCCAGTAGAAAACGGCCTTAGCATATCAGTTCACATCTTGTGAGGAAAACACAAATCTTCAAATCTCAGAAATACAGATTTTCATTGGAAAATGGGAAAACAAACAATTAGTATATTTAGAATAATAAAGTAGGGCCCGATTCCTCCTATTCATTAACAGGAGGGATAAGAAACAGGACCAGTTAGAAGGCTGAGGTTAATAAAGATTCATAACAGATGAAGAAATATATGCAGCAATAACTAAAAGTAAGATACCACCAACAATGCTGTGGGTACCGTGAGGTCTGTTCTAGGTTATAAAAGAAATGAAAGTAAGAAAATAAGTCTTGCTGGTCCACTTGCGTGGAACTCTCTGAATGGCCTTTGATGCCCCAGTGCTTGGCTTAAGGCCTAAAATTTATATTCAATTCAATTCAAAATTACCGAAATGGAGTTATATGAAGGGTATTGGTAGAAGTAACAGATATGAGATAGTGATCAAAAGACAGGGTTGAGGGTGAAATTCAGCTTGTATATCTTATAAGGGTCTTATTGTGAATTAAATATAACCTTTTTGTACAGAGTGATATATTTGTATACATTTGATGAAAACAGGGAAATGAGAATATTGAGTAAATTATGAAGTAATTGTACTCCCATTTTAGGCAGTTTGCATGAGAGTAACCTTATTAGAAATAAAACATTTAATTAGGAACTTTATGGGCATCAGTGATCTGTAAATAACTTATAAGAGGCCTCAGGCAGGTACAATAATGCTTGATTGGTTTTGATTTTTCATTCTTAGAAATTTCATTGTAGTGGTTTTCATTGTTTCATTCGTATCTTAAATAACAGTAATTATCCTTAGAGAGTACATTAATCGATTAAAAAAACGCGGATCATAATGTTTTTTTATGAAATAATAGGGAAAAGGAAGATACATTTTACTTAATTTCAAGAGAGAAGAACTCGTCAATTTTAATATTGAGAAGTATAAGGAGACTTGTAGTACAATTTACCTCCAATTGTGATTGTTTTATATGGTGAGAGAAGTAATTAGCTATTTGCATTCTTTGAATAGCCTGAAAACTCTTTTTACACATGATATTTGTTACATTTTGAAGTTTGGAAAACAGTAATACACTTGTTTTATACAATAGTATATTACGTAAAGTAGGTAACACAGGATAATACCTGTTAATTAGAATTTAGGTTTAATGAAAGGCTGTTGTAAGCTTGTACCTAATTAGCAATTACCTGAAATATTAACAATTAATATGGCTCTGATAAGTTAAAGAACTGGCATTTTTTATATTTTCTGAGTCTGTTGTATACGAAGTAACTGAGTAGAATTTATTGTGATAAAATTCCTGTTAGCGTTTTATGTTTCAGTTCTGAACCTCCCATTAGTGAAATCCCGTTGGATATCAGTAATATAATAGTTTTCTATGTTACCGTACTTTGATCATAACCTTTCTTTCTTCATCGGATGGATTCGCAATGATGAAAAACTGGTGTTGGATGAGTGTGTGATGGTTAATGCTCAGTACCTGTACAGTACTTCCTGATCATGAAGATATATATATATATATATATATATATATATATATATATATATATATATATATATATATATATATATATATATATATATATAATTTCATTTGATTGTGCTTGTGTCCTTGATTTTTGGAAAGTGGATGAAAGTTATTGTTTGATACTGTTTTAGTCAGGCCTTTATTAAAACTGCAAGAGTCATATTTTTGTTTTGCTTTTGTTTAACATACCACTGAAAAGACAAAACAAATAAGACCAAATCTGCAGTCTTGTTTTACATTTATGAGAAACGCCAAATGATAAAACCCTGAGGCAGAGGGGAGCAACTTAGGAAAATGCAGCTTGAAGTCAAAACAGACTTAAATGGAAACTTAGATCATCAACAGATCTACAGCCATCTGGGTTGATAAGATGAGGAAAACAGCAGAGGCATCATCACATCTTCACCGAGTATTGAAAACAGCAACAGCATCAGGATGCATTGCACCGCAGTCCAGATGACAAAGGGAGCAGCAAGCATCAAATGAGGTACAGCAAATGGGTGTAGTGGTTTTGCACCTCAAGTCTGTTGGGAAGGAATTTATTTATTTATGCCTGCCGAGGAAGTCGGGTTCGCTTCCCAAACCACACTTGTATTTAGTGCTTTGGGTAGTACCTGTTAAGTTATAATTACGTTATAACCACGTTCTCCACATCCTGTATTTAGCTGCAGAAACCAGACTTCTTTGCCGACTCCCTCCAGCAAATGCCATTACTGCCAGTTTCTTATTTGGTGATTAGCCATGTTGTTGTGTTGCTGCTGCTGTTGAAATTGACAAATTAGCGAAGACATGTCGGATCCTTTAGCGGTGCCTGACTCTGGAGTGGACTACATACTTAAGGCCAGGGCTAATAAAGATTAATATTATATTTGTTTGTTCTGAATAATTACGAGTAAACAAAGCAGCTTTTGCCGTAGTTAGACCTAAAAGAACAAGAAAATATCGTAAGGAAGGTTCAGCTTAGTACCACCACTCTTCCTTAAGTAACGACATAATCATCATTACCAGACCTGTTCCATTAGCTGACGATAGTATTAAAAGGAAAATGGGAAATGTTCGAATTTTGATAGTCAAATTATGCTGGTCGTTTGTGATATATTTTCTCTAAACAAGCTTTATTCTCTAAAACATTGTACTAATCTTTGCATGGCGTCATTTGACAAAAATTTCATGTTTGATGTTCTGATATATGCTAATGAATACAGTTCATACTGATAATGTATACTGAGGCAGTGTGATTATTTTCTTCCTTCTATGAATTGCTTTACGAGCTAGAATTCTGGGTCTCAGCAATTCTATTGAAATGAGGTCCCTCCGTAATCACAACCCACCATGTTCAAGTTATTACCATCTACACAGTTTATTGTCTAAGTATATATATATATATATATATATATATATATATATATGTATATGTATCTATATATGTATATGTATGTATGTATACATATATATGTGTATATATATATATATATATATATATATATATATATATATATATATATATATATATATATATATATATATATATATACACACACCTCACTGTACTTGGCTTGCTTCTGTTTGGAATCTAACTCTGCTCGTCTCGCTGATGAAGTGATTTCGAGCGTTTTATTTGCATATATATATATATATATATATATATATATATATATATATATATATATGTATATATATATATATATATATATATATATATATATATTTATGTATATATAATTTATGTATATATATATATATATATATATATATATATATATATATATATATATATATATATATATATATATAATATAGGGCTTTGTCCTGCTTGCTAGGGCAGTGCAACTGACCCATGCTTCTGCCATTCATGAGTAAACTTTAAACACATACTCTCTCTCTCTCTCTCTCTCTCTCTCTCTCTCTCTCTCTCTCTCTCTCTCTATATATATATATATATATATATATATATATATATATATATATATATATATATATATATATATATATATATATATATATTGACTTGATATATATATATATATATATATATATATATATTGACTTAATTTCATCGGTCCCCTTCCATTTCAGAATGGCCCCCTTTTTGCCTCTCGCCCTTTTCTCTGTGCTGTTGGTGCTGGTTCTGCCCCCGGGTCTCTGCCGCCCTGCTGATTAATGATGTGCCACCCTAGAAACCCCCTACCCTCATTTCATCTCTGGCGCTGCTTTCTCCAGAAGATAATATCCAAACCTTTCGTTATTTTCAGCGATTTAGTCCCACTGAGTAGGCCTACACTTTTCATTTAGAATTAATGAAACCACTCGAGTAGAACAGGAAATCTCAATTTGATTTCACAGCTTTGAAACATTTTGTATTCCTTTTTCACTTATTGACTAACAAAGAAACATTCACACACACAGAAAAAAAAATCCGGTTTTTATGAAATAACTTAGAACTATTTTCTTCGCTAATACTCCAGGGAAATGGGTAGGTACCAGAATCGTAGGCCCAAGACCTTTACAGCACAGGTCCTCAGCCATTTACGGCTTCCCGTAGGACTTTTTTTTCTTGATGATGAATTTTGGGAGAGAGAAATTGGAGAGGGTAGGGGGCGAAGATTAAGTTGGAAGGTGGAGTATAAAGGTTTCAGGGGGAAGGGGGAAGGGGGGGGGGTGATAGGAAGAATCTTCTAGAGTCTATTGTCCTCTGGACGTCAGATGAAAAAGTTTCTTGTAACATCTTTTTTTTTTCTTTTCTGAGTCTCCTTTAGATAGTCAAGGGAGGCCTTTGGAGCTGTTGGCGAACAAAGCCACGCACAACCCAATCATCCATCAGAGGGACCCAATGAAGGTAAATGTGGGGGGCGGGAAAGGCCAGGGGGAAATGGATAGGAAAAGGAATATGGACCGAAGAAGAACTGGCTGTAGTAAACGGAGGAGAAACAAGAAATAAATGGGGGTATAGATAACTTATGAATTTCACTATGAAAAAGGGGCAAGGTAATATTTGCCTCACCCTTGAATATGATAGATGGTAGTGACAATTAGCATATTTTAAGTTGGATCTTTGTACTAGGGTTATTTTTTCAATATTTTTTTCTGTACAAATTCAGAATTTCTCCATTAATTATTCCTCCTGTGAGATTTAACGGCAAGAACAATTATTATTATTATTATTATTATTATTATTATTATTATTATTATTATTATTATTATTATTATTATTGGTGTTTTTTTTTTCTTGAGTATTTCTGTTAGTGATATTTGATTTTATTATTGTCGTTTTGGAATGTGTTTTCGGTTATGGTCACAGATACAACAGACGGTAGTTTTAAATTGTAATGTACGCCACTTAATTTGTCTAACTTTAAACATTTTAATAATTTTATTTTATTAATGACGAATCACATTTTAAACAGCCCATTATTTATGAATTGTTTGTTGAAAACTTGCAGTTGATACAATATGCTTTACATGTATATTTACTGTATATTGCTCATTCATGAAAGTATCGACAGACAATGGGGATAAAAAGTTATGTGGCAACATCATTAAAATAGGCAAGAAGTAATGTATGTTCCAAATTTGGGTCATCCTTCTTGTTCAGTCTCTGTAAGAGACAAGTGTTGCTAATGGCTTCCATAAGTTTCTAAAGAAAATTGATACTGAAGAAGTAAACTTGAAATCATTCAAAATGTTCATGATGTTAGTATTATTCAGAAAATACCATGTATATATAATGAAATTGTGTTGCTTGCCCAACTGTTAATAGTTCTATATTTGCATTCTTCAGATTTAATAAGCATTAGATATCAACCATGTTAATTACACATTTAAAGTGTCCTTTTCAACAGAAAATATTTACATTTCATTGGTTGGTAAAATACTACAGTTTCGATTACAATACCATCAAATGGTAATTCACTTGGTGATCTGTGTTCTTATCACTGTGATATTTTTTATTTCCCTTTTAAACAGGCTACATCAGCACAGGTTACTCTCGATTCTGAATCGTTTATAAATACTTTCTTTCATTTATTAAACTTTGCCTAAACCTCTGACCTAATGTCTCGAATAATTTTCATCAACCCCCCCAAAAAAAAAAATATACATATATATATATATATATATATATATATATATATATATATATATATATATATATATATATATATATATATATATATATATATCAAAATCAATCCCTCACTTAATCAAACGAGGCCATTGACCTCCGCTCACGTGACCCAGGTATTCGTTACACCCGATAAGTACTAATAATCTTTGGTGAGCTGAAGGTCATAACATATTAGTTTCAAGCCAATTCTGATTTTGCATTAAAGATGATTCCTTCGAAGTGTTATCACGTAAGGAAGCGTTGATGGCTTTCAAATTCAGAGTCATCGTCCGCTAAGCTTTCTAATAAAGTTAATTGCTGTAGCTTATGCGAGGAAGGAACCCAAGGTCAATCAGAGCATTATGATTAGATAATATGCTATTTGTAGAGTGAGGTGATTAGGAGATTCGTTTTTTCATTTTCAGTATTAGTATACAATAGCGTTAATGAAGTTGGACAAATTGAAGTTGTTGTTGTTGTCATTATCATTATTGATGTTAAAGTTGTTTTTTATTTGTTATTGTCATCTTTTCACTATTTTTATTACTGATAATGGTTTGGTTTTTATTGATAGTATCATTATTGCTAATATTAATATTTGATATCGCTTGCTGTAATGGATGTTCCTACTACTACTATTACCACTAGTAGTAGTAGTAGTAGTAGTAGTAGTAGTAGTAGTAGTAGTTCTACGAATTTAAATTAATGCATATTAGATTTACAAATATTAGACTATCAATAAGAACAATTTACTCTGCTCTAAATGATGCAAAACCGCGCTAGCTAATCTTTTTAGGATAGATGAGTAAGTGAATAGAAAAAATAAGCCATTTCATAAAAATGAGAGAAAAATAACAGCAATATCGCCAGAATAAGGTAAGAAAATAAAATCAAACTTGAGATGCACACCAAAGTTCTTACTCATTTGTAATTTTTATTTTCTTAATGTGGCTCATATACGATTATTAAAAGTAGTATCATACACATTCGCAAAAGCGGTCGGTTGATTTTGAAAATGAAAAATGTAATTTGGATCGGTATTGAACCAAAATCAGGCAATAGGAAATATAATTTAAAGCAAATTGATAACGTAGAAAGAAAAAAAAAAGAAATGGCTTGAAGATGAGATTAGCAACAAAACAAATGAAGTATTGATGGAATAAAAACCCTATAAATTAACAATAAATGTATAGAATAGAATTGAATATTAAAAACAAAGATATTAAGCAAAAGAATCACAGAAAACATAAAGCGACATAATTGTGGGACTGCAAAAAAAAAAGGGGGGGGGGGGGGCAGACGGAATTATGGTGTCTACAGAATACAAAAAGAAAACTGTGAAATAAAAGAGCACAACGAAAAAAAAGAATCAGAATGAAGAGGATTTAACGAAAGAGTATGATAATGAAGTTGATATAAACTAATACAATAAATCACCAGATGACAGAATATCAGAGAGAAAGAAAATAGGGGATCCCCAAAGATAAATATAGGGAAGAAACACAAATGGCCGGAATGATGAGATGGAAGAAATTGAATAAAGAGAGAGCAAAAATTGGAAGAGAAAGGTGGGCGTGGTCTTAAGGCATAATAGGGAAGAGCGGTGTTTGGAAGGGGAATGGGTGATGGAGGGGAGAAGGATTGGAATGGGGGAGGGGGAAGACGGAAGGGGGTGGGGGAAGGGTCTACACATGCTGAGACTTAGGGCCTAGAAGGCGTGTCCTCCTTGATGGAATTCTCAAGATCCTATTAAGGTGGAAGTCTCATCTCCTGCTCGAGTTAGAGGATGAGCATGATAATTACCTGCAGAAATCTTTAGAATTATGGCCCCCGTGTGTGTTATACCATTGAGAGAGAGAGAGAGAGAGAGAGAGAGGAGAGAGAGAGAGAGAGAGAGAGAGAGAGAGAGAGAGAGAGAGAGAGAGAGTAATGATTTTGTAATAAAGGCAGAGAGAAAGAGACTTGGGAAGGAAATTTCCATCGTTTCAGAAATTGATAATTCTTAGAATAGATTTTTTTTTTTTTCAGGAACAGACAGAAATTCCTCCTATTACATTTATACCTTTTGATATCGTCTACTAATTTGATTGCATTCGAAGCGATAAATCATTGACAGCTGTTGATTTTGTTGACATTCTTTCGCACCTTTTGCTTCTATATTTTCCGTTTTATTTTGGGCGGCTTTACGCATCACTTTTTGTCTCTCCCTTTTTAAAGAAACGGACGAAAAATGGGTTATTGTCATACATAGAAAATGGCTGAATCAGAACTAAACGCCCGACAGTTTTTTACGGAAAAATAAAATATATATATATTTTTTCCCGTTATTTCTAACACAACACCTTTTTTTTTCATTTTCCACCGTGGCAGTAAAAACAAAGCATCCAAAAGCGTGAAAATACGTTACTGTCGTATCCATAAAAATGTGAAGTCATATTTTTTTTCGCAGAACAAATTGCATTCTGGGAGCCGTTATCTGTATTATTGTAACGATTACGAGGCAAATTGGTCGTCGCGACTGCAGGTTGTAATCAAGTGTAATGCCACGCTATCATGCAGCGGCAGTTCCCGCCATAGCCGTCAGTAGCCGTTGCTGCTGGAAATTGCATTGAAAGGTGCGCAAGGCCGACAATTACAATTCAATTACGGACACTTTTATTACGTTGCTCAGCTACCCCCCCCCCCCCCCTCTCTCTCCTCTCTCTCTCTCTCTCTCTCTCTCTCTCTCTCTCTGCTGACTATTTGTCTTTTATAATGAATGGAATTTCCATTTGGTTCTGAACGCTAGCCATAAGAAATACATTTTATTTACTAAAGTATTTTTTTCGCTAATCGAAGAAAAAATATGATTCACACTCTATAGAACGGTCAATTTTCTGAAGAAATATATATATATATATATATATATATATATATATATATATATATATATATATATATATATATATATATATATATATATATATATATATTAAGTTCCTCCTGGAGATTTTTATTACCATTTGTTAAAATATATTGGTAAGAATCCACAATTTCCTATTTGGTATTGACAAGAATCGTTAGATATTAGAAATTTCTGTCCTTCTAAATCATTATTGCTATATACGTTGCTGCATATGCAAATGATATTCGACTAAGGAGAGAGAAACAATTTATTGTGCAAAATACAAAGTTTACAAAGTACAGCACAACAGGCAACCCGGACGCGGTATGCGTGTAGGGGTGAGCCCTTTTGGATGGATGGCATTGGCTGTGACATTTTACATACCTTTTCCACCCTATTGATTACTAGACAAATGTCATTCATCAGGGCTGATATGGTACTCAGGTAGTATTACAAATTTCAAATACTTACAGTCAATCATATAAATAAAATACAGTACATGATAAGTAGGAATTGCCCATTGAAAGATTGCAAATTTTGTCATAAGTACTATATAATATGGAATTCTAATATATACTGTTCAATAAGTAATGATTTGAATGTAAACTATACGAAATATGCATTTTATCAGGTTTCTGTCTAGGTACATAGTTGCTAGTAACATGTGTTATTATTGTAGTGTATATAATGAGGAATTTCTTACTGATTTACACAATTAAGTTTATGCACAATATTCTAACATAATTTTGTTACTGAAAGAATGACATTACATGAGGGCAACATATGAGACTTTATATAAACGTTATAAAAAGATTAGAAATAATTCTAATCCTAACTGGTGACTGCAGGATAGGATGTATTACATTTTGGTTACTGTACAATATATAAATACTTATTTAGCTGAAATTACGTTTAGATGAGGTTAACACATAAATTTTTTTGAAAGTGTTATTGAAATAAAAATTAAATACAACAGGTTTTATAATGTTACTAGGTAGCTGCAAAATGAGATGTACTGCAATTTATGTACATATTATAGTATATACAAGTCTGTTGATTATCTGGAGCAAGCAAATTTAGGATGAGTAGCAACAACATTTTTCAGCACACCAGGTTGCAGAAAATGCTTGAGCAGGTCAACCCCACTCAGTCCCCGTGGCCTGTAATAAGTAATTTCTTCACATTCCATGAGATAATGACTGAGAGTGTGCTTCCTTAGCCCGCCACATAGTCTGCAGCATGTTTCTGATGGACTGGCAGCTGGCAGCACCTCCCATAGGTATCGATTCTGCATCCTAAGTCTGCTATACGTTGTTTGTTCTCTTCTGCTCTCTAATCCAAGGAGTTTGTAATCAGGTGGTTTTCCTTCAGTAATTTCAAGATATTTTCTTATTGATGTGTGTGTTTCTTTGAGCATCTCTATTCTCTCATTGTAACTATTCATTATTTCCATTCCAACAGAGTCCTTCAACATATTCAGGGATGGTGTCAGTTTGTAGTCTACTCTCTCCTTCCTTGCGCCTTCTTTAGCGAGCTCATCAGCTCTCTCATTGCCTCTGATTCCAATATGTGAGGGCACCCATATGAATGCAACCATTCTGCCTGCTTGTTTGATTTGTGACAGCAGGTCTATAGCTCTTCTCACTATGGTGTTTGCTTCAGCTTTTCTTGGTGTTAGAGATTGCAGGGCACTCAGGCTGTCTGTTGCTATTATGGCATTGTCCCTATTCCTTTTTATAATGCTTAGTGCAGCCGTAATACCCAACAGTTCTGACTGTAGTACGGAGCATCCATCTGTCGATCGTAGGGACAGAGAGTGTACCTCTGCTCCATTCTGATACACAGTTACTCCGCTCCCTGCTCTCCCATCGACTAAGGAAAAAATTACTTAGTTGAAAATGATAGATTCTGAATTATACGTCTTCATGCAATTTTATAAGCAATTTCCAGTGTATTACTTGTATATGTAAATAGATATACAAACGTTTGTAAGTTATCTACTTTTATGACTTTTCAACTCCAAAATTGAAGGACCGTCTCAATTTAAGGACTGTCTCAATTTAAGGACCGTCTCAATTTAAGGACCTCCTCAATTTAAGGACAGTCTCTCTCTCTCTCTCTCTCTCTCTCTCTCTCTCTCTCTCTCTCTCTCTCTCTCTCTCTCTCTCTCTCTCCAAAAGCACTAAACCCATACCAGATACCCCCACCGGACGCCCTGATAGATGAAGATATCCACCCACTCGTAGGTCAGGATGCTAAAGAGAGAGAAAAGAAAAGTTAGAAGTGAGTGTTCGTCTTGTCAAGAGGTAGAGGATGGGAATTGATGGGGGTCGGGAACAAGAGAGATAAAGGAAGTAAATGATGCTGGCGGAGATCGCACTGTTCCCACATTCATCTTTACATGGTAAATTAGTATTAATATGATCTCCCTTCATTTGGGGAAAAAAAGAGAGAAAAGAATTGTGTGCTGGAATGACTCAGTCTTTAGAAGGAACGGTTCGGAGGGATATTCCCAAATGGTCCCCTTTTCTCTCTTGTAACCTTTGATTAATTGATGTTTCTCTGACTGATTACCGTCGTTTCACATTGCGTCATCGGGTCTGTCATCGTTTTCAGCTATCTGTCTTCACCGCTGTGCAAAAGTATTTATCATCGTAAAACACAGTAGTTTTGCTTCGCCAATAAAGGTTTGTCTCTCTAATAAAGATTTTAGTTCTCCTAATAGCTTTCCCATCTTTCAAGACGCCAGGGATATATCACCATTTTCTCCAAAGTCCCTGCATTTATACATCCTTAGTTACTGCCTCTGTCGTGAATTAATTACTGTGATTTTGTGCTAACATTATAGTTAGTTTGTAAAGAAAAGAGAAAGAAAAAAAAAGGAATAAGTCTTTGACCTGGAGGGTAACCCCCTCAGTCCATTTCTCCTGGATTGTTCCCGGCTGTCGTTCTGCGAATAATAAGTCATCAAGAGCCTGTCATCGACCTCCGAGGCTAAAGAAGATATTCCCGGGGTCTTGGATCGCCGCTTAAAAAGTACCCACGTGAACAAAGAACATGAAAAATAACCCGAAAGACTCTGAACTGACTGCGCACAAGTAGACTCGTATGTCGCGGCAGTTATCGTGGTTCTGGCATGACCACACCACAAGCAGGAGAAAAATGTTGTCGTCACTGCTCCCCTCTGAGAGCTCGATCATTCCCGCCCACCGACGGAACCCCACCTCAGACGCAACGCAAACAACCGCCCCATGGATTATTCATAAGACCTCTGCTCCTCCTCCACCTCCTCCTCCTCCTCTTCCCTCTTCCTCCTCCTCTTCTTCTTCCTCCTTCACCTCTCATTCTTCCTCGTCTCCTTATTTATTTGATATTGGCCTTTTCTTACAGATAGTCATGATGTCATTGTATTTTTCTTCCTTTTTTACCGTCATGTTTAGTAAATAAAAAGTGCATTGTGTTTACGGCGTTTCATTTAAAACGCCTGTCAAAATGAAGATACGATGATGTTAAGGTGATATAGTGAAGAAGCAATCCAGAGAAGCAGCACTTAATGTTAGGAACGTCTTCGGTATAAACCAGAGGCACAGAAATATGAAGTAGCAAACGTCTTCCTTTATCGATAGAAGTTACATTACATCACAACAATTCCATATTTACAACATACATTTTCTCTACCTTTCCATTGTTTTGATGGTTTAAGGTCATGTTAAGCTGTAAATCAAGTAATTGCCATGATTGACTAATTTTGTAATCTTACTATCTAAACATTTTCATGAATTGATAGGCCCAAATTATTCAGGTAATCATGATTAAATTTATGAATATTTTTCTTTTACATTGATCTTACTACTTTATTATTATTATTATTATTATTATTATTATTATTATTAATCAGGTATATTTTGACCATTATGATATGGTCGAGTTTTTTTTTACAGATGTATGACTGCATTTATGTAACTTCATGCTGCGTGCTGACTCATAATTAGTTATTTCTTTATGCTGGCTCTCACATTGTATCATATACGTGAATTATTCTTCCTATCTTATCACCTTTATTTGTTACATATAACCATTGGTCTTTGGAACTGATTAACGGCTTGGAAACACCTTGAACAATTCCCATTCGAAATTAATTTCTGGTTTACAAATTCATCAAGGTCTAATTCTTATCTGAGGATGATTTGTAGAAACACACACACACACACACACACACACACACACATATATATATATATATATATATATATATATATATATACAGTATATACATGGGCATTTACCTATTTATGTAAATATATGAAATCGAGGATAAGTCATTAAGAAGCTTGACAATTGCAAAAAAATAAAAAGTAAAATAAAATAAAAACTAGAATTTGATACTCAGGAACTTTCTGTTAATTCCAGTCCTTATTTCATTGACCTCAGCGTAGAATTAGACACTGTACAGTCAGCGGACTTTAGTATATCCCAACCCCACTTAACAAAGGGCATGGGACTTGCAGCCTCATCTCAAAAGTCCTAATGAAAACTGCATTATTATCACATAATGAAACCACACCCTCCTATGTAAATATGGTAAAATGAATAGTCGTTTTAATACGACTGTACAAATCTCACAGTGTAACTGGTCATCTGAACAACAGAGTTAAGTGTTGATAAGTGTGGATGGATATATAAGGAATACTAAATAACGTCAGCACAAAAGCCCTCTTGACCATATGTATGGGCACGGGCATGGGTTCAGAAATTACTTCCAAAAGACTGCGTGAGAAACTCAAAATTTAATCTTTTTGTGGGTCAGCTCTCTATTGAATACAGTCCTTCTCCAAAATGTATTTCCAAACTTTTCCATTGCAAAGACTATACACAAAATTCTTGATGAATAAGTGCTGAACACTTCTTGTTTGATTGTGATGTGCGTCATGTGATCTTCCTGATTTATGTGTGCTAATTCCAAAATTTTATAATTCTAGACCTACCATCTATTGCAGTAATGCAATTAGATTGTTAGAGAAGGTAGTATTACCAAGATCTCTGGTTCAATGATTTTTGGCTTAGTCAGGACTTTGGAGGAAAAGCATTAGTGTTCTGCAAATTGATGTTACCTACCCTTGGCATCAGTGACCATTGCTGTTATGATGCCAGATAATAATCAATCAATCATGCTACTTACCCTGGTTTCTTGATGCATGAAGGGGTGAGTAGTTTTATATTCAGTCATATCTCTCAGGTCATTGGGTTCATATCTTGACTAATGTGTAAGTTTTATTGTGTGAAACCCTTTTTTTCTATAGTACGGTATGAAGGTACATTGTGGAAACTGCTATAACAGTTAGTGCACAGTGACCAGTCAGAGCTCCTCTGACTCATGGACTGAAAACCAGTGATGTGGTGCAGAATTTGTTCTACCTTCTCTTTGCTCAGAGCTTGAAAATCTTGCGGAACTTCCTCCGTTCGTGTTCAAAGATTTATATGCAAATAAAATACAGCTGATACAGCCTTTACTTCTAATTCTACCTTTTTGAAAAGTTTCATGTAGCTTTTATTATTATTATTATTATTATTATTATTATTATTATTATTATTATTATTATTATTATCATGAGCCAAACTTCAATCCTGGTTTCAAAAGAATGACACAAGACCAAGTGCCAAAATAGAGAAAATAGCTCGGCGAAGAATGAAGTAAAACAAATAAAGCAAATCATTGTCGATAAAATGTGAAATAAATGAGAAACGGGTAAATGATGAACGAAAATTGTGTCAACCTGCTCAACAAATCATTAGCACCGATTGTGAGATTCTGAAGTTTATCCAATGCAACTATATGGTTTGGAAATTTACAAAAGAAATCTAGAGGACTCTTAGAATCAACTACTCACCAAGTATTATATGGAGGATGCCAGTCTGAGAAGATCTATATACAAAAGAGGTCAAAATTACGAGAAATCTTATACAACAGGCAAAAAGAGGGTAATTTATCTACGTTGCCTGAGATTGATATCCAGATCGTAGATCAGGAATACAGTAGACCTCAGCTATCTGTCAACAATTTAAGATTAAAGTCAGCTGCTACAGACCAGACCGGAAATCGTATTTAAAACGCCGCTAAATAAAAGAATTAAGCATTTTCACAAGAGAGATAGGTCTCAAAAATCTTGGAAAACTTTCTAAATCTGATATTTTTGCGCAACTGAAGAAGAGTCAGACTGAATTTTTTCTCAAAAGCGAAATTTCAGTCAAGAATAACTACAACAAAAATTTAGACGCCTACCATGTAATCTAACGATAATTGCCAAAGAAAACATCTTGGCAGCAAGGATCCGGTCTTGTTGTCATACTAACAGGTGTACTCTGAGTTGTTTAGAGTTTAACTTCATCCCCAAAATTTGCACCGTGCACTAATTTTACCTAGATTTGTAGTTTGAATTTCAACAACCACAGTTCTATACCCAGTAGATGTGATTGATGCAAAGAGAGTAGCATCAACTGCATTTGAAATCTGGTTGTTTTCAAAGCCAGACCACTTGCATAGAAACTAGCTCTTAGAACACGACCCCGAGGAACGGACGTGTTTATATTCCAGCTGTTTTTAATCTATTAGAGTTAGAAATTGAATAATAATGATAAAAATATCCAACAGGTCCCATTTGCTTAAGTTTGTAAACAAGGACCTCCTAACTAACAGAAATTATACGAAATTCATAACCAGAACTAACAGGTCTCTGTAAAATACTTGAAATGTTAAATAGAGCATCACAAACAAGCACCAATGTCCTTGTGAAACCCAAACTGCAAACTAGAAAACAGATGATTACTTTTAGCATATGCATTCCCATGTTTTGCAAGCATTATATGGGAATTATAGATATTGAGGGGTTATCAGTAGATTTAGAGCTACTACGCCATATATCTAATGAAGTAACATAACTGACACTACAAAAATCACATAAAGAACATCCTATAGCTACCTTGCGAAAAATAACTAACAACTTAGGACTGCACAAATTAGTTGTCTTTAAAAAAAAAAATCTACTATTTGGGTCCACACCCTAAAAAGCTTCAAGTCACGATGCATGCTTTTAATAACGCAGTGTCGAAATTCTAAGCTAATCCTTTTAGATATTGGGAGATAGGAATGGGCCATTTTAAATTTCTTCTCATTGCTCTGCCTACTGTGAAACGCACCAGCCAAAAGGGATGCCTTTTCATTTGGACAGCGATTTATAGAGCCGTATGGTTTAAGTAACGTATTACATTGAGAATGTACTAGCACCCCCTTGATGTAACTGTTTTTCCTGAAATACTTCAAACATTTAGAGTTTCAGAATTCAGTTTCACTATTAGATTACTTCTTTACATGTATATTTCCTTCAGGTTATTGATATAGCAACGAAAAAATTTATTTATTTTTGTCTTGTTTTTTATACGTCGTCATTATTTTATCGTGACAAGGCTCCCTCATCCTCGTGGCCTTAGTTTCTAGAGTTACTCATCAGTTAAGGGTTAACTTTTATGTGACATTCATAACATTCCTTCACCGTAATATAAATTATTTTTATTTTCGAGTTGCTCTTGGATAGATATTATATGACACTGTTCATTGTCTTTTCCAGATGATGAAACAGTAACATATATATATATATATATATATATATATGCATATATACATATATATATATATATATATATATATATGATTTCTTTTGTAATTTTAACATCAGCGCCAGGTATTTCAATAGCTAAGTTACCAGAAATTTGAGTATTTATTCCAATCTCTTTGCATCAAGGCATCATAATAACATGACTTATTATTAAAAGGTTTTATTGCTAAGTGAAAAAAAAAAAACCTGAAACTAGATCATATGAAATTATTAAGAGCATTACAGAGTTTTAGCTTCACGCAGATGCAAATCATATTTATAGTGACTTCAACATTTTGTCGACAGCTAAGAGAGTTTATGGCTTTATCGATATGAAATATTACACGACAATTACCTTAATATCCTTTCGACAGCTTTGCAAATATCAGATATCGCAAACGACAGCATACGAATGAAAGATAAACCGACCGATGTCACTGTTCGTTACCGGGTAATGTCACGAAATTACCTCTTAAAAATAGATATAATTTTTAATTTGAAGCTTCCCTTCCCTAAATATTGCAATTACGGGCTTAGATCATCTTGCACGATATTAGAATTTTATCATATTTATTCTTGTGATATTGTTATGAAGATAAATTATGGCTGAATCTGAAAGTCCCTTGTGAAAAACTCTCTCTCTCTCTCTCTCTCTCTCTCTCTCTCTCTCTCTCTCTCTCTCTCTCTCGCTTTTTGAGGCTTCAAAATTAATTTGAATCAAAATTGAAACGACTTGAGATGCAAATTCAAAGCCACGTTTATGAGTGGTTTGGCAACGTTAAAAGTTTATTACTTTATAGTTTTTTCATAATCTGGGAGAGACATTGTCTGTCTATAGAAAATACGATGGTATATAGTAAATGGTATTTTATTAAAACAGGAATGCTTGGATTTTATGATTTTTACAATCCGCATATCATGTTTACAGTTCGACACAACATATTTTTTTATCCATTTTGTTGTGAACCTTACCTTCTTTTGAGCAATACGAAACATAACTTGGTCAGCTAATCATTGCACTTCCACCTACTGGATATAAACTAGGATTTTGATTTAGAAAATGGGATAAGTAACAGAATGATTAATAAGAAAAGAACAATGTGTGTTTAAGCAAATAAGAGGGTGCATAGGTAAGTTTGAAAGTAAGTGGAAATGGCTGTATGTAACATGTATGGACCTAGAAAAAGATTAAGGTAGAATCAATAGAGAGACAACGTGAAAGGTGTTGAGAAGGTATGGTTTACCATAGATGATACATTGTTGAGGGTAATTAGGAGGTTTTATGATGAAAGTGAATGATTTATTATGATATGTAGACTAGTTTGATTGGAAATTGGGTCAAATACAAGTGTGTGCTATGTGTCCATGATTTATAAGCATCTTTATAGGTAGAGTGATAAGACAGGTCAGAGTTAGGACTTGCTATAGGTACAAAGATTTTAGATAATATAGTTTTATTAAGAGGAAAATGTGTAATATTTAATATTTTGCAGATGGTACAGTAGATGGTACAGTGCTGATTGGGAACAGTAAATAAAAACTTTAGAAGCTTGTAAAAGAATTTGAGAATGAATGGTAAAAAAAGGTATGGTCTATCTATCTACCATGGCACTTCCGCCAATTTTAGGGGATAGCCAACATCAAAAGAAACAAAATGGGGATTTTTTCTTTTTGCCCCTCCTTACCAGATAAGGGACTCAGCCGAGTTTGGTTGCTACTGCTAGGGTGCCACAGCCTACCCTCCCTCATCTTCCACAATAAATTGAGCTACTTTGTAGGTAGTAGGTTGGCCAGGGCACCCGCCACCCGTTAAGATAATACTGCTAGAGAGTTATTGGCAGCGCTACAATGGATCTCTCTCTCTCTCTCTCAGATTACGGCTCATGTTTCCTTTGCTTACACATATACCGAATAGTATAGCCTATTCTTTCTACACTCTCCTCTGTCCTCATACACCTAACAACACAGATCTCCGAACAATTCTTCTTCGCTTCAGGGTTAACTACTGCACTGTAATTGTTCATTGGCTACTTTTCTCTTGGTATCATCATTATCATTATCATTACTTGCTAAGCTACGACCGTAGTTGGAAAAGCAGGATGTTATAAGCCCAAGGGCTCCAATGGGGGAAAATAACCCAGTGAGGAAAGGAAATAAGGAAAAAAATACGAGAGATTTGAGAACAATGATTACATTAAAATAAATCTTTCTTATATAAACTATAAAAACTTGTAAATAACAAGAGGAAGAGAAACAAGATAGAATAGTGTGCCTGAGTGTACCCTCAAGCTTGAGATCTCTAACCCAAGACAGTGGAAGACTGTGGTACAGGGGCTATGGCACTAACCAAGACTAGAGAACAATGGTTTGATATTGGAGTGTCCTTCTCCTAGAAGAGCTAAAGAGTCTCTTCTATCCTTACCAAGAGGAAAGTAGCCACTTAATAATTACATTGCAGTAGTTCACTTCTTGGTAAGGGTAGACGAGACTCCTTAGCTATGGTAAGCAGCTTTTCTAGGAGAAGGTCACTCCAAAATCAAACCACTGTTCTCTATTATTGGGAAGTGTCATAGCCTCTGTGCCATCGTCTTCCACTGTCTGGGTAGGAGTCGCTTGCTTGAGGGTACACTCCGGCACACTATTCTATCTTATTTCTCTTCCTCTTGTTTTTTTTTTTTCAAGTTTTTATAGTTTTCTCTATGAAAGATTCATTTTAATGTGGTCACTGTTCTTAAAATATTTTATTTCAATTGTTAATTACTTCTCTTGTAATTTATTTATTTTCCTATTTTCTTTCCTCACTGGGCTATTTTCCCTGTTGGAGCCCTTGGGCTTATAGCATCCTGCTTTTCCAACTATAGTTGTTGCTTAGCAAGTAATAATAATAATAATAATAATAATAATAATAATAATAATAATAATGTCTTTGATAGTGTCATAGCCTCTTTACCATGGTCTTCGACTGTCTTGGGGTAGAGATCTCATGCATGAGGATACACTAGAACACTATTTATTTTATTTTTCTTCCTCTTGTTTTTTGGAGTGTTTGTAGTTTATCTTGTTTTTCTTTTTTCTTTTCAAGTTTCTATATTTTATATATGAAAGATATATTTTAATGTTACTGTTCTTGAAATATCTTAGTTTAATTGTTCATCACTTCTCTTGTAATTTACTTATTTTCTTTCCTCAATGAGCTATTTTTCCGTGTTGGAACCCTTGGGCTTATAGCATCCTACTTTTCCACCTAGGATTGTAGCTTAGCTTGCAATGATAATAATAATAAGGTGATCCGAGGTAGCAACAGGGCCTATCGGAACTATGTCACAATTGCACGCCATTCATTTTTATTTCTAGCATGCTTTTTTGCCTTTCTCACATCTATCCTCCTGTTACTTAGGGTTTTCTTCACTCAATCCATCCACCCAAACCTTGGCCTTCCTCTTCCACTTCTCCCATCAACTCTTGCATTCATCACCTTCAGCAGAAGACCATTTTCTATACTCTCTACTTGGCCAAACCACCTCAACACATTCATATCCACTCTAGCTGTTAATTCATTCCTCACACCCGTTCTCACTCTTCTGTTTCGTTCCCAACCCCGAGATACGTCAACCATACTCCTCAGACACTTAATCTCGTACACATTCAATTTCTGTCTCTCCGTCACTTTCATTCTCCAGAAATCTAATCTAAACTCCTCAAACACCTAATCTCATACACATTCAATTTCTGTCTCTCCGTCACTTTCATTCTCCACAAATCTAATCCAAACTCCTCAGACACACCATTTCATACACATTCAATTTCACTATCTCCGTCACTTTCATTCTCCACAACTCTAATTCATATAATTATCACACTTGATACCATCACCTTGTCATACAGAACTCTCTTAAAATTCATTTCTAACTTTCTATTCTTTACCGCTCCCTTCACTGCTCCCAATACTTAATATCATTCAACCACTCTCTAACGTACATCTGCTTTCACTCCACCATTTGCAGCAACAACAAAGCCAAAAGTACTTAAACAATTATACTTCCTCAAGTAACTCTCATTTCAACAGGACATTCAATCTAACACCAGCCACACCTTGTGCACCACATTTATTCATAAATTCCTTCTCTCACACACCCTTCCAAAGTCTGTCTCTAATCGACACAGTATCATCCATAAGCAGCAACTGATTCACCTCCCACTCATGATCTCTCTCATATATCAGCTTCAATCCTCGACCAACCCCTCGAGCATTCACCTCTCTTACAGATCCAGCAACAACAAATTGAACAACCATGGCAACATAACACATCCTGTGTCAGCCCCATTCTCACTGGAAACCACTCACTCACTTCAGTCCTAAACCTAACACATGCTTTACTGTCTATGTATAAAATCTTCATTCCATGCAGCAATCATTCACAAAGTCCATATAACCTCATCACATACCACATCGCATCCTTATGAACTCTATCATAAACTTTCTCCAGATTCATAAATGCAAATATACCTCTTTTCTTTTTACTAAATATATCACTGATATCTGCCTAACTATAAAAATCTGATCTATACATTTCCTACCTCTTCTAAAGCAACCGTGCGCCTCTAAGATTGCATCCTCCTTTTTCTTAATCCTATTAATTAACACTTTACCGTGCACTTTTTCAACCACACTCAATAAACTAATACCACTAGAAATATAACACTCATGCACGTCTCCTTTGAATAAGTAGAATCCGGGCAGATGAAGTAATAAATGTTAGTATAGAAAGTGAAAGATTAAAAGGGACTAATTCATATAAGTATGTGTGAGTAAGTATAATAGGTGATGATGAAAAAAAGAATAATGGTAAGTCACAGAATAGGTAAAACAAAAAGATAACATGATAAGAACATAATAATGAGAAACTATAATTGTCTGCTTGCTACGGAATCCTAGATGGGGTGGGTATGTATGACGAGATTCTCACTTTTATGGAAGGGAAGTGGGGATGTTGAGTGTGAAAGGAGTCATTTGAGTAGGATTTATGGTGTGAGAAACATGGGTAGAGGGAGGAATGTGGAAATACCTAGTAAAAAAAGTTAGCATTGGTGATAGAATAGATAAGAGTATATTGAGGTAGTTTGGTCATATGGAAAGAATGGTTGACAATCGGATAGAGAAAAGGGTGTATGGGACGGGAGAAGAAGAGTAGAGGAAGACCTAGAAATGGTTGGATAGATGGTGAATAAGTTTTTAGGAAAAGAATTACTTAACATCCAGGAAGGCCACTATTATGTGCAAGATATCGTTTAATTGCGCAGTTTGTGTACGATAATTTGACATACTGCTGATGACTTTGTGTAAATATTTAAAGCGAGTATTGTTGCAAAAGTTTTACGTCCAGGACTCGGCAACTAAAGGATAATTTGTACATCTTAATGTCAGTGCATTTATGTTATTTGTGGCTACACTAATTCTACAATAAAACTATGATTCTGCATTAAGGCCACACAGTACGAAAATTTTATTTTTTTTAAATCAAGAAGCTAAATAAACAGGAAAAAATAGCAAAGAAATTTTTTAACTAATAAAACTTATCAATTGAATTTTCGTCTGTTGAACTAGTAACTCGTCTGAAGACATTAATGCCTTTAATGAAGGCTGTTGTAATTTGCAGGATTTGATTTTATCTCCCAAGATCCTTTTGGCAGCGGATTTATTTGTTACTTATCAATTTCTTTTAATTCGTGTTTAATATATATTTTTTACTGTTGTGGGTAATTCCTATTTTATATCTAAATATCAAATTTATTTTTCTTTTTACTGCTGTGGCCTAACTTCGTAGTTTCGTTGTATAATGAGATGAGGTATCACTAAAAGAAAATTTGTATAACAGTATAGCAGCAAATTTTTTATTTTTATTTTGCGTTTCAACCTTGAGCATAGAATGTCTAGAACGTTAAAGATGCCACAATTGCATGTTATTATAATTATGAACAGGAATGACGGTTTCCAGCAAGCACACACACACACACTCACACACACACCACACACACACACACACATATATATATATATATATATATATATGTGTGTGTGTGTGTGTTTGTGTGTGATATATATACTATATATATATATATATATATATATATATATATATATATAAAGTGTGTGTGCGTGTATGTGTGAATTTTTAACTACAGTTCTATAGAAATATTAGCAATTCAAGAAAGATTAATTGTTAATAATTTGACCTATCACGTCGTATTGATTTTAACATCGTGTAATTTTGATATTCTCTCTCTCTCTCTCTCTCTCTCTCTCTCTCTCTCTCTCTCTCTCTCTCTCTCTCTCTCTCTCTCTCTCTCTCTCTCGTACATAACAGTATTAACAAACAGTATATCTTTTCCTCAAGTAATCACATTATGATAAGGCCAGGAAATTTTGTCTCATTACTTGATGGAGCTTTAATGCTCTAGTCGGAAGGGCAAACAAAACTGAGTCCCACTAATCCGAATGCTTAAATTCAGGTCACTGCCCTCATTTACCATGTTTCTGGGTTATGATATAAGCTCTTTGTTTTGCTGGGGTAATACTTCAATGGGCAATTGTACGCCTGTTGGTAGGTTTGGATTTTATTTGATACATATATACACATGCATTCCTTGCATTTTGATTTTAAATCTTGAGATTTATAGGTTAATTCATCTCTTCGAAATTTAATTTGTGACTGTTCATCACTAAACTAAAGATTTGCTTTCTTGAAATTTCGAAAATTTATTAGAAAATCAACACTTCATTTATTTTCTCTCAAAGTCATTGTGAAAGCTGATTCCATAACTTTTCTCATAACGAGATTGGATTTTTAAGTTCTTGCCCAGCATCTTGGTGGACCGGAAAATCCGGTTTTTTCTAACTTTACACTTTACTTACTTTTTATTTGCCTTTATTTCTTTGTGGTTTTGTATTCCACCTATTTCTATGTATTTACGTGTAACTATCAATATTATGTTAATAAGTCTACTAGCAGTGTCGACATATGGCCTATTGGAAACATCCCTGCCAGGCAATCGCTGGACTGGGGTTTGTTTCTTGTAGTGTCTGCAACCTCACCATCCTTGTAAGCTAATGATTGGGGGTTTGGGGAAGCTTATAGGTCTGCCTTGAGCGCTGATCCTATGGCTATATGGTCAGTGTCTAGGGCATTGTCCTGCTAACTAAGGCATTGTCACTGTCCCTTGCCTCTGCCATTTATGAGTGACCTATAAATCTTTAAATGATGCGCTGTTATCAAAACCCATAGTCGATTTATACCCATTCGAGAATCGAGTATCCATTTTGGATAAAGTATTATATGATTTAATCTTCATCTTGTCATTTGTCAAAATCAGTTATTGTCTCGGGTCTTATCATCATTACGACAACCTTTAACCTTTAATATCTACATCCTCATCACTCTCCCTACAGGAGAGACTCATCAACATCACCATAATTCACGCTTTTTTTTTAACCCTTAAATTATGATCACTACTACCCCCACACTCTTCTACCTTTCTCTCTCTCTCTCTCTCTCTCTCTCTCTCTCTCTCTCTCTCTCTCTCTCTCTCTCTCTCTCTCTCTCTCTCTCTCTCTCTGGGAATAATAGATTGTGTAGATTTCCATTTTAGCGGAGACGTGAGAAGTTCTTTTTTTTTATTCTTTTGTCGGTTTTATTTTTTGCTGGGACCCTATTGAAAGATACGATTTCGAGATGCTGTCTTTTACTCTGTATTTTCTTTTTAATCTTGTCGTCTTGTCCTTCATGAAATCTCATCTATTTTAAAGTTTTATTTCGTATGTTCTGTCTAGTATGGGTGGTTTCTATTTTGGAATTATCTTATTGTTTTCTTGACATTTGTCTTTTCTTGTTATTATACTTTATCCATTTATATCATACGCCGTTCAATAAATGATGAAATGAATAAAACGGTCAAATGCCGAATATGTCTTGCTTGCAAACGTAGGCAACTGAAGAATACAAGAAAAGGGGGTAAGCTGGATACTGGAAATATTGAATCAGCTTTTAAGCATTATTCTAAACGAAAATATCTTATATTGAATGAATGGTAAAGAAGGGAACTGGGTGCATTGTTGTAGCCTTCATGTCGCTCGTAGTAATTCATATAAGGATTTATTTGCTAATTTGTTCTTTAGTTTATACAAATCTCTTGGAAAATGCACATACTGTAGGGTATACGAAAGTATATAGGATAATAAAATAAATTCTTGAAAAGCTTATATCTATTTTTTTTTCTCAATTAAATATCAATCATTGTCTGTAGATCAAGAATTACTTTTTTTCGTCTTCATCTTTTTCTTCTAACTAGTATTGTGGGTTTGAATAATTAATGTTGATTGCTAATATGGTTTGACTCATTTTTAAAAGAAATAGAAAAGTTCAAGTTAGAAGACAAACGTAACAATTGGCCTCCAATAAGTTGCAAAAGATAATCTCATCTCTCTCTCTCTCTCTCTCTCTCTCTCTCTCTCTCTCTCTCTCTCTCCTTTCGTCTTTATCATCATGGCGACTAATGTTAACTGGTATTTATCACTTTTATCTCTTCACCGCCTCATTTCATCCGGTCCCTTTCTCACTTTTCCCTCTTAAACATCGCTCTAGAAGAAGCTCCAGGTCCTCTCTAATGTTTATTCTTCACTGTTCTTTCTTTATGCCCCTTTTCCAACACCATTTTCTTTCCAAGTATTTTCTTATGTGACAGACAGATCTTTTTCGATTACTTTTTTTCTATTAAAAATAAAATTATGTCGATGTCCCTTAATCTCTCTCTCTCTCTCTCTCTCTCTCTCTCTCTCTCTCTCTCTCGTGGTGAAGTGGTGCCATACGAGAATGGATGGCTTTCTTAAATAATCACCCT
>NC_090745.1:90680470-90700470 GCF_036898095.1 Palaemon carinicauda
GTGATACAAAAATTCGAGAATGAGCATTTTATGTATGTTTAAAAAGGACAAGAAATCAGGCCCCGAATGGAGCGGTGTAATGGTTAATGTTCTCCGATAATACGTTGCAGATTATGATAGTAAAAGAAGCTGCTTAGTTTATACATGACATTCCTATTTTAACATTGTTACCGATCTTAGAATATTGTATATTTTTTATTCAACACTTCTCATATATAGTTCATTAAATTTCTTTATTTCCTTGTCTCAGTGAGCTATTTTCCATGTTGGAGCCCTGGGGCTTGTAGTATCTTGATTTTCCAACTAGGGTTGTAGCTCAACTACTATGAGATTCAGGGCCTCTGTAACACGGTTTTTTCGTAATAATTTTTTATCTATGAATTTCATAAATATAACGCTTCCTCAGAATGCACATTATATCTACACATAAATTTTGACTATATTCTGCATTACGTAGGTTGAATAAATTTGGTACTTATAATGTAAAAGTGACGTTTTTTTGAAGACGGGCCAACTTACTCAGAGAAAAGGTTTCGAACGCACTCGTTACGTAACTTATGACGGCATTTCTTCCCTCTTTCTCGATCGATGATTGGCTATACGTAACGAAGGCTATACCTCTGAAAACAATGACACAAAAGATTAAATAAAAGCAAAGCAGTACACCTTTATGAACTCTGAAACCTCTCCACTGATAATTGTCATAATGAACAAACCAAGAAAATATGTTAATAAATACAAAAACACTTCGATTATTAGTCTAACTCCCAAAATAAGTTCCCTAAGAAATTACAGTCTACTTTATAGGTCACAATCAGATTGACAAGGTGTAGGGAATAGTTGGTAATTTTCAAAAACGTAGTAGACAAGCTTGATTTGATAACTGCTATATCCAATGTCAAGCAATTTTTATTTATTGTCTATCTACCTACCTATTTACTGTAAAAAAAAAAAAAAAAAAAAAAAAAAAAAAAAAAAAAAAAAAAATAGCCGGTACCGTATTTTGGCTTTAAACCTTCACCAATAATTATCGTCAGAATGATGACTTCATGAGGCTTCTCCCACTTTGGCCTCGTTATTTTTCATGATAACACTGAAGGCTATCATGGGCATTGTTGGATCAGAAAATTTAAATTCTGGCTATAAAAACTCATTTCTCGAGTAGTTTTAAGAAGTGCTAAATAATCCTCAAGGATCCCAGCAGTTGGCCTAAACGTTTAATTCATGTATACTACTGTTGCGGCACTACTGCTACAGTAGTATTACTACGCTAGCACAGATACCCCACCCACATTTATGTATCGTTCCGCCATTCATAAAGTCTTTGTCATGTTTTTTCACTGTGCAATAAGCCATGGCCTCCTCAGAAATTAAGTTTAACATTAGATGATAGGTTATTTCATTAAGCTGACAAATTTTGGCAACTGGGTATGTTATTGCCGATGTTGAAGCTAAAGATGAAGTATGGTATCATTCCTTTATTGCATTATCATCTTTACTACTATTTGCTTTGCTACATGTAGTAATTATTTTAAAGGATAAATGAATTATGTTAACTTTACTTCTATAAATTCCCATTAGATGTACAAATAAAACTCCTAAAACTATTCATGATTTATTTACAAAATGCAGTCATGCCCAAAACATAGCCAACACGGTCGTACGGCCTGAGAAGAAGAAAAAAAAATTATATCTGATGATCCGTTGGTCTGATGGAGAGTTTAGCACAAAATTCTTATTTTAACAAAAATAGTTATATTAAGACTGTTCACATACAATCTCTCTCTTTCTCTCTCTCTTGGTGGCATAGTGAATAGTTAATGGAAATGTTCAAAAGCCTGAATGACATTACAAGTATTATAATCATATTACGCTAAATACAAATCAGACCATAAACATTGGATTTAAAATAGAAAGTGAATAATTACCTATTCAGGCTATAGTAAATATGGCCACGGGGCTTTCTCTTGACTGGATAAAGTTGCAAGTCGTAAGACAAATGCAGTTTTGCAACATCGGGGGCAATTCCAAATCCTGTTAGCCATTCTTGACTGTTATGGGTTTCAGAGCCGATGGAACAAGGTGAATGGGTGTCTGGTGGATGGGCGGGGCAAAATTTTGTCAAAAGGTGTTTACATTGCTTACGTAATGAATGTTTTCGACTCTTGGCTTGTTATCACTGGCCATGGCGTCGGCTAGATCATTTTTACTCTATAAAAATTAAAACTATCGGGTTTAGGTTATTGACAATGCTGACAAAATTTGTGTGTGGTTGTAAAATATACATATGTCAACTTTCAGCTACATCCGATGCTTTGATAAGGAGCAAAGTCCAAAAAACCGTGTTACAGAGGCCCTGAATCTCATAGTAGTAATGATAATGACAAGTGATATAGTTTTGGAGAGTAGAGTGATGGAAATTTATGAATAAATATGAGGAAGAACCAGGTTATTCAGCTTATGAGGGTGATATAAATGAAAACCAGAAAGGTATGGTAAAGAATCTTAGAATGTCGATGAAATATAGAACGATTTGTGTATAGTTATTTGGGTAAACGTAACTGTTGGTGGTAGGATGATAGAAGATGTGAGTCACTGAATTATTAGATCAAGGAAGGTAGCAGGGTGTGAGCGAAAGTTTTGGAAGATCGTGTTTGTGAAAGCCAGAATGGGAATGTAAGAAGGGAAAGTAAGAATAACTCAACTTTAAAGGGGTGAAGATTTGACGATCAATGAAAATTGAGAAGTAATGTAAATCATCAATGCGATTTTTGTATCAATGCAGTATAAATGAAATTGTTTGGAAGGTAAAAACATTGAAATAATTTTGAGTTATGTTGCTCTTATGAATCAAAATGAAGGACGATAGTTATATTGATAGCCTATAATACGGAGGTGTTGGCTAGAAAAAGGGAAGGAGACCTGTAAAATTCTACATAAATGACGGAGAAGAAGTATTGGAAAGGAGGGGACCCTAATTTTCCAACAGCGTTAGAGTACGTGCATAACAAAAGGGAATGACGTAGTATATATATATTAAGAGTTCGATGTGAAACTAATGAATTGCCTGTTTATGTGTATATAGCGGCTAATCTTGTGGAATGTTTCTGCAGAAATATTTCGTCCCTGGTTCTGCAATTGGTTTAGAATGTGGCAATGATGATAGTGGATTTCTTTTTGGAGTCAACCCCTTGTTAGGGAAAATAGTTTAATGGTTATATATATATATATATATATGTATGTATGTATGTATATATATATATATATATATATGTGTGTGTGTGTGTGTGTGTGTGCGTGTGTGTGTGTGTGTGTGTGTATGTGTAAATGGATGCTTAGCGTATTAAAGGTCGCGCCTCCCGCTTCTCAGCAATTCCATAGAGATTGTGTGTGTGTGTATATATATATATATATATATACATGGCAATAATTCAAGATTTCAACTAGTATTCCAAATAATTAGTTTGATGTTCTTTTCTTTTGAATAAATGTTTTTCCTTCATTTAGGAAAATCCACAATATACTGCCTTTCAGTATATTGTGCAATATGCAATAAATGGTTTGTTAAAAAGAATGAAATATCTCAAAAACTCATAACGCATATTTGATGTGCGCATACATGTTCTTTGCAGTTAGTAGAACCTTTCTGCCTATCCCTACCCCCCCCCCCCCCCCTTTCGACATGTAGATCAAAATGGGTCTAAAGAGAGTTGACTGTTGTTGCTTTTGTGGTGGAAGTCACGCACTGGTGGCCCGAAACTCTACAGTAACGGATGTGTTGGCTGACATAAGTATAGGTGTGCTGCAAGCGGAGACTACGTAGTTCTCCTGTGATGGATTGACGCAAACCTTTTATTTGCCTCTTAACATCACTCCTTCGCCCCCCCCCCCCCCCCCCCCTAGCACCCTTCTCCCCTTGTCTTGCCCTTTCCTGTTTGCCACCGTCATCATCTCTCTCCCTCTCTCTTTTATTTCCTCCTATCTTCAAAGCGGTGCTCTAAAATAACACCTGAGGCCCTTGTCTCCTTCCAGTGGGATGAGGCCTTTGCTTTTGCATTCATTCATTTCCATACAGATTTCTATGTTTTAGGGTTAGTCTCGTCTAAGATGCTTGAGCAACGCCAGCTAGTTTGGTTATTCAGTTAACCATTCTGAATGTCCATGAGGCATTGACTTTTCAAAGAATAGTTCCAGATCATTGGTTTAGAAAATTTTTTTCTTTTTTTCAAAACTTTAATTCTAATTTTTCTAAGTATCTAATTTCTAGATTTCTTTAATTCTTCATTCCTGTTGTTTTCATATAAATTTCTCCTTGAAATATACTAACGTCTGATGCTGAATTAAATATGTTATTTCCACCGAAATAACTTACCGTAGGAGATTTCATTCAAACTTGAGTTTTTGTATAGATTATTACTTCGTCTTGGTAAAAAAAGACTTCGAAATTATTTAATTGAGATATAACTAGAAGAATCTATAAAAACCCACTCTTCCTATTGCATAAGCTTAAGAAAGGCTACATTTAGATGATGATCTGAGAAAGGATTCGGATATAATCCCATCTTCCTATGTGAGGCCAGGACTCTTCGTCATGTCCCTTGTCCTTGAAAGAAGGAATCATTGAAAGTATAATTTCACGTACATACACTTCAGAGAAGCTGCTCTCATTTTTTGGTTCTAATTATTATTCACTGATGTTTTTTGATAAACGAAACGTATTTTCTTATTATAGGAAATTAAATAATCAGATTTCATGCTTGGGTGTTCTTGTTTAAAAACCTTGATTGTTTCACGGATAGCCTCTGACCATGCATAAAATAAACAGTAATTACAACGCTGTTATTACAGAAAACCTTTCACCTCTGCCAAAATACAGATGTTTCTTATTTTCATGCAAAGCATTAAACCTTAATTTATCAAAAAAAAAAAAAAAGTATATTTAAAGGCCATATTACCTAAATATATTATACAGTATATTTCTTCACTAGTTACTAATTGAATTATGTTATTTTTCATAAAATATGAATTTGAGAAAAAAAATCACTATTGACACAACTGTGAAACTAAAATTGTATTTTTATCAATTGAATCATTCGTATTATATATCTACTATGGGCTCATTTTGCTATTCCTTAATGAATGTGCCTCTTATACTACTACTTGAATATGAAAACTCCTACTCTTACCTGAGTTAATGAATATAAGGTTTTCTTTCATTACAATGAATTCTATAGACAAGACATTACATTTGCAAAGTAATGAAGTATTCTGAAAATGCTTTGTAGCACTATATGTTTGTTCATAGAACACCCAAGCATTTGCAAAATCTATCCATATTGAGCTTAAAGTTTTTCAAAAACAGCCTCAACAGGCACGGCCTTTTTTTTTTTTTTTTTTTTTTTTTTCAATATATTGCAGTTTTATTTTTACCTGTTGAACTTTTACTTTCTTTAATTCCTTTATACATTGATAAGTAATCATTTTTTCTTGAGAAATATTCCTCACATTCTTGGTTTCGCTGATATCGAGTATTATTACATTCGTGTACCATGACGAGCTGAGAATTTAAGTTGAAATCAAATATAAGAGGCAATAACTTCGTGTGATGTCAGAATCCATGTTATAAACCCATTGATTAAGCTTCCATTAATGACCGGATCTCATGATTTATAGTTTTGAGTTATGCCCATAAATCACTGTCTTCTCTGGTTCATTGTCCAAATGTTCCTGAACGGACACAGGGTATTCAGTCGTTCTGCAATAATTTCAGAGGTTAAACTACTTGTATGGAATCTTATTTGTAAAATTCCCTTCTGTCTTTGAGATGTTAGTGCTAGACTAGCTATAGTTTTACTCCATCTTAAATTTTGAAATCAGTGCTTATTGTATAGGTGTTTGAAGGCAATGATAATATTAAAACTGAAATTTTGTATAAGCTCTTTCACCACATAGATACGTTGATGTGTTTATTGCAGCGACCTATTGCTTTGACTTTATTTTGAGCTGTGTAATTCTTAAACATGATTCAAGTGTTGCAGCTAACATTTAAATTTTGTTGCGAGTACTGGTTTTCATAAGAATTAATTTGTTTGTAGGTTGTTCTGTGAACTTTTATCAAATGTTTAATACATTAGAAATGTTCAGAACCTTCTTGCTTATTTCACAGCAGAATTACTGTATACGTGACTGTAAAGGTAAATAGTTTCCTAATATCACTTACCGTAGAAATTACATCTATTTCAAGGGCATTATATCAGAACTAACTATAATGTAAGTTTATATAAAGAGGAAAGTTTAAGGTCTTCAACACAATTCAACCGTTATAATGTATGCAGTAGTTTTGGTAATAAGTTTACAAATATATCAAGATATGAATCTGAGAGTTTCATGTCTAGTGATGCAACCGGAAACCAATGTTTTTTTTTATCTTTTTCACTGTTATCAGTATTGAGTTTATAGCAGGTGTCGTCTTTACTGTTAAAGGTGTCCTTGTGATCTCAACTTATTTTCCAGTAGATATCAATTTTGGATGACAGAAATTGTTGACTGATTAACAAAAGTTCACATCACAGATAGATAAGAGAATTCTATAAACAGGAATTGCTTGATTGCCATAAAAGAGAAGATATCTATGTTTTTTTGAACGTCGGTAGTGAATGTCAGCTTATTAATTATTTAAAAAAGCACGGAAGATTCTACAATAAATAATTCACTCTCGTAATTTTTTCAAGTCTACTAAATCTATTGGAGATTGTTTCATGTCATACCATGACTCATGTCCATAGAGTAACACCAATCTCACTACTGATATATAGTATGATTTTATATGTAATTTCAGGCGATTTGAGAACAAAGCCATCAGAAGAATATTGGGAGTTAAATGGCAGGACAGGATTAGAAATGAAACTATAAGAGAGATTACTCGAGTGCCATATGTGGATGCAGATCACGGTGAGGGGTAGATGGAGGTGGTTTGAGCATGCTCTTCGCACTCCCCAAGAGAAATTAGTTCACCAAACATTCAGCTGGGCTCTACAAGGCACTAGAAGAGTTGGAAGACCCAGACTTACATGGCTGAGGACTATGAAGCGCGAAGTAGGAGATGATGAATGGAGAAGTATTGAATTAAAAGCTCAAGATAGAGACGACTGGCGAAATCTAACCGAGGCCCTTTGCGTTAATAGGCGTAGGAGGAGATGATGATGATGAATTTTTTCAGGTTACCGGATAAGCATACTTGTGCTCTCTCTCTCTCTCTCTCTCTCTCTCTCTCTCTCTCTCTCTCTCTTTTTTTATTTGCGTACGAGTTGCTGTGTTATTTAGATTACCAAGAGTAATATAAACATCAGAGCGAACTCATATTTTGTTCATGGATCCCACATTCCTCTACATTCACGCCTTCTGATCCACATTGATTCGTGTGGGGCATCAGAAGATTTATTTAGTTATTTTGCAATTGAATTGTAACAAGAATCATACTCATAAATGTGTAACGAGCCAATGGCATTTACACTCATGTGGGCAATGCAGCCTAATCGGCCGGCGTCTCCATTTCTCACGCCAGGATAAGTCTTTCTGAATAATTCGTTAACTAAATTACTTTTCAAAGGAGACTTCTCTTTATTAGAATGCTGGAGACATTCACTGGCAACAGCAATAGAGATATATCTCGGGATGAAAGATTCCGTTATGTCATCGATCAGTATTCCCCGGATCAGGGAAAAACTTTACTTTGGTAAGTGTTTTACGTTTAGCGACGATGGCTCAGACTGAATTGAAATAAAAAAATCTATACGCTCAGAGGAATGATAGATGAGGTTTGATCTCGTTGAATACGGCTTGGTAACATGACTTTGTTATTCGAAAGGTTTCCTTTTTTTTTTTTTTTTTTATTTCAAGGAATAACCAACTAGTCTGGTGGATTTTAGTTGCGAGTTCTTGTAGTCGTCTTGTATTCACTCTGCTTTATTGATCTCTTGAATATTCGCTTCATATGTCAAGAGAAGAGTCAGGATATTTTACCTTATTTAAGAGGCGGAAATTCCATCACATCAAAGGTTATATTCTGCTTCCGGCAGTGTCCCAAAGTTAAGTTACCTTGTGTGTAAGTGACGTTCCATTATCACAAAGGTAAGTCTTTTGACATTTCTGCGCTTTCTAAGAAGTAAGATTTATGAGGGTAAAATATGTAGCCTCATTTCATTCTGTTCAAAGAGAAAGAAAGAATGTGAACGAGCAGCAAGCGACGTAATCGTTTTAATCGCTCCACTAGTGCTTTGTTATAATCGTCGACAGGTTTTCAATCTGTTGAAAAAATATTGGCATCAAGCGTTCAATTGAACCCAAATTCGTTTGTATTCTATTTTCCATATTGTTCGAAATTCAATCTCGCTCTCTTTTTTTCCATTCGTTATTGCTATTGATTGATCTTATATGAAGAACTTGATTGAAAAAAAGGTTGGAAACACGTACCCCATTAAGTAATAAACACGATCGCATTTGCGATACATACAATTGACGGCAACCCAGAAGGCTTTAATCCTTTTAAACTCATTTCTTTTTTTCAATTTTTCTCTCAAAAAAGCCTAAAATACTAGGGGGCTATTCGCTAGGATAACGGCCCCGGTCCAACAACAATGAAGGCGAAAAAAGTGTATTTTTTAAACCGTCGTTACGAATATAAAGAACCGGCGCGTTTAATGGCTTTATTATAAGGAAATTATTTTCTTTTATTCAGAGTTGTCATAGAGGATAATCCTCACCATATGTCAAGTGCGATTGTTGGCGTTTGTTCTGCTGCTGCCACTGTTGCTGTTGCTGTTGCTGTTGCTGTTGCTGTTGCTGTTGCAGCTGTTACTGCTGCTGCTGCTGCTGCCACTACTGTGGCTGCAGATAGCAAAGCAAAAGATAGAGGCAGAAAAAGGACAACAAAAGAGAGGAAAAAGAAAAAAAAATGTTGCATGTGCAGTGACATTAAGCGGAATCTCTATGGCGTGTAGCTTCTCTCTCTCTCTCTCTCTCTCTCTCTCTCTCTCTCTCTCTCTCTCTCTCTTCGTAAAATTATAAGAGGCAATGCATACCCGTATGTCAGACTGTCTCTCTGTAGAGGTTCATAAATACGTTTGACTCAACAGGTAACTCTCTCTCTCTCTCTCTCTCTCTCTCTCTCTCTCTCTCTCTCTCTCTCTCTCAGTACTTATCTGCCCCAGCCTGAAATTACAGTTTCTTTCAGGTCATTACAAGAAGCTTGAAAAATGCTTACCTCCATTAAAAATGACAGATATAGGTAATATGTAGCAAGGACCTCTCTCTCTCTCTCTCTCTCTCTCTCTCTCTCTCTCTCTCTCTCTCTCTATCTGTGGCCGAATATCATAGAAAAATGAGACATCCTATGATGGATTGCTACCATTATCTATTAATTACTGCTTGTGGAGGCTAATCGTTGCTTGGCATCGTAACGCACAAATTATTTCTTTTTGGTAATTTGTGAGGGGAACAAGTAATGAAAAATAAACCAGCTTTTTGTTATCTTCATAGCCAAAAATTTCTCTCGCCCTCACGCAGATCTTTTTCATCTTCGTAAAATGACAACCAAGTTTTTTGTTTTTTTCTAAGTTTTGTTCTCTTAAAAAGACCTTATTAGGAAATATTTCAGAAATGATTTCAATGGTCTCTTTTACAGGTATGGGTATTGAATGCGTATTTCGTATGTAGATAGTTAAGTGAATAAACGAATCATTTAAGGGACTTTGTATGCTGTAGTATACTAGAATACTGCAGATGGAACCAGAATGGTCTATTGTTGTACACCAGCTTGCATCTAGCAGGAAGCAGTTGACATATTATCGGAGTTGATTAATAAATCCGACTTTAAAAAAAGGGTTATATTGAAAACTCGTGTAAACCAGCTTCAAAATACTTAGAGAAAACAGCTATTTGAAGATTACCATTTTTTAATCGATAATACTTTAGGAGAATTTAATCTTCAAAGTTCACTGATATCCAGCAAGATAATATATACTGTATACAGTATATAAAATTATCACCATCATCATCAGCCGTAATTAGTCCACTGCAAGACAGAGGCCCCAGACATGTCCTTCCACTCCCGTTTGTTTATGGTCTTTCTATGCCAGTCTTGATCCGGAAATTTTATCAGTTTATCAATCCATCGTCTTCTTTTCCTTCCTTTGCTTTTTTTGCAATCTGCGGGGACCCATTCTGTTATTCTTAATTTTTATATATTGTCTGTCATTCTAATCACTATATATGTATATACACACATATATATAATTATATATATATATATTTTATATATATATATATATATATATATATGTGTGTGTGTGTGTGTGTGTGTGTGTATGTGTGTGTGTTTATATGTATGTATATGTATCCGTAAAACTCATAAGCTATTTTCCATGTGGTTAATAGCATAGATTTGTGAATATACAGGTATATACTATACTTAGTGTGTGTATTTATATATACACACACATATACGCCAACTACCTACAATATGTATAATACAGTACCTCCATAACATTTACAGCCTCACATTCCACCTAAGATTTCGGTGGAAGTTTTTCCCAGATTGATTTCACACTTAAGTCAACATATAAAGGATAAATTCATTAATAACTATTGTACCTTTTCTTTTTCAATCCTCTTTCAAGTGACTTTATATTGTGGAGTAATTGCACATATACTAGTGTACGCGACCAGTTAATGATCACGGTTAAATGTATAGGTTGATATGCATAGACACAGATTCAACCCTCACCACCCCATACCCTACCCGAGGGACAAGGGGTTATATGCCTGACAATGCCATTGGCCGTGACCTAAAAGAAATATATATATATATATATATATATGTGTGTGTGTGTGTGTGTATGTATATATATGTATGTATATATATATATATATATATATAGATATATATATATATATACATATATATAATGTATGTATATATATATATATATATATATATAATCTGTTAGTATGTATATATATTTTGTATATACCAATGTCTGGACGTATATTGATATTCTATTTTCCTTTCTATTTGTGAAAAAATTGTACAGGTGTATGCCTAATACTTGTAATCTTAGTTATGAACAAGCTGTATTTGATAACTTTTTAATCTATTTCTATCAGCCACTTTTACTAAATTTTCCATTCCCCATAAAGTTTTAAATTTTAATTAATGAGAATAAAATTTCATAATCTTCGATAAATGTAAGAATTGGTTCCAAATAATAAAATGAATTCCTAATATAAAAGATCTCTCTCTCTCTCTCTCTCTCTCTCTCTCTCTCTCTCTCTCTCTCTCTCTCTGATGTAAAGCCAATTTATGATATATAGTTTGAAAGTTAAACACCCCTCTCATATATTATAATGTAAATTTACACAATGAACAAAAAATTGCGACAAAACACGTAATAATAGGTACTGTACTATATATACTGAAAGATAATTAAGAAAGACATTCCTTTTACAACTATTTCAACAATTCATTGACCAATTGTGTGTTGTAAATTTACAAAACTTCATAATTTTTACTTTGAATGTTTTAATTTTAGCCGCTCCTCTTTATTATCCTCTCAATTCTTATCACTGGTTTTTTAAACATTCACATACAGGTAAAGGTACGAATAATTTACGCCAAATTAGTGAATTTGTGATGTTATGTAATCAAATGTAATTTTGACTGTATGTTAAATAGTTGTTCTTAGATTGCTCAAATAGGAGACATCATTTGAATCAAAGTGCGTTAAGCCAATCACCATGCGAAATAACTGAGTGATATTAGCATAGTCAGCTTTAAGCATTGTAACATTGTTTATACATGTTAGTCATGTGACTTTAGTAAAGTTACCTGTCTCGTATCTGAGGGGGATTTTCCGTTTATGTAGAGTTGGTCATAAAAAGTACCTTGATTTTAGAAAATTACCATGTTCCAAATATTGTTCGCAATAAGAAAAATAAAAAAAAAGCAACAGAACAACAGAAAAAAAGGTTTGTATTCATGCCAAGGAAGGTTTTTAATTTCTTGAATTTAGGTAATTCATTATGCATATGATTTCTACCTCTTTGGTCTGCCAACAGGCAAAACACATGTGACCTGTGAAATAAGCATACAGAAGATCAGTGTCGGATATTAGATGAATTATGTTAACTGTTTTTCGCAAAGCGTGGTCTGCCTATTTTTAAGTGTTTTTTTTTTTTTTTTTATTTATTTATTGTTAAAGCAAACATTTGGACTAGAGAAGGAATTTTAGGAAACCCAAGCATTTTGAAAGTAATGATAAGTTTCC
This sequence comes from Palaemon carinicauda, assembly GCF_036898095.1. Lineage (NCBI taxonomy): Eukaryota > Metazoa > Arthropoda > Malacostraca > Decapoda > Palaemonidae > Palaemon > Palaemon carinicauda. The sequence continues at coordinate 90,692,794 of NC_090745.1, forward strand.
TCGGTACAATCATTTTCAAGATATTATAAGAAAAAAAAATATTCAGAAGCATTTTCTTTTTGTTATTGTAAAATGCCTTTTTCATTGAAGGATTTGTCTGAATGAGGAATACATTTCTCTTAAGAAATGAGAGTGGATGTCTTTTTCGTTAAGTTTAGCTGGACCAGAAAGGAAATTCTGCTGGAATTTGCATCTCTAAATGTAACTTCTCAGGTGTCAGTCCCATTGACAATAACTTCAATTCTCTTGCCTTGTTAATGTAGTCATCAAATTGTCAGGACGAAATGTCGAACTTGAATTCAGTAATTATTATTGTAATGTGCGCCTTATAATTAATTAATTAATGTTCTGGATTAATTTTTGCTCCCTTTAAAGCACTGGGAAGAAACTGGTTGATGCTTTTATGGATAACTGAGCAATCCACCCCCCCCCCCTCCCGTTTCCTCATTCCTGCCTTGGGAACCTGGGAATGACAATCATAGTTGCATCATAAAGAAGGGAAAGGAACAAAGAATTCCTCAGACCAAAGCTGTCCGTTGAAGAGAGGGAAAAGAGATGGGAAAAAGGTGAGCCTATTCATTATGTCACTTTTGCATTTATTAGGCCTTTTCCATTCTTTATCATTCCCTCTCTCTGCCGCAGCTCCCCCACCCCACTCTTCCCTCTTACCTTCCATCTTTGTTCCCTCTTCCTCTAACCCACAAAATGGATACGCGAATTACGTCTCTTTCTTCAAGCTTTCGGTCGATGTCATTTCGGGAGGTGTCGTGGTTGACAAAGGTGGCTGTGACGGATGACTAATGGTCGTCGGTGATTCAATAGCCGGAGCCGTGATTTGAAAAGGCCATTGCGTTAAAATGGCGCTAATTGAAGCCCAGACTATAAGTTTTCCCTTTCCTTGGTCTATCCTGACTTCCATTTTCTTTCTTCTCAAAAGCCGTTGCATATTCTGCTCTTGCATTTGCGATTGCTTGCGCCATTGACCTTCATTACTGACAGGTTATGACGAATTTCTTCCTTATATCAATTTTTTTTTTTTTCACTTTTTGAAGGCAAAAAAAGTCAAGTGGTTTATTTTTCATAATCACACAGGTAGTGTCAAGTAATAATGAACTTCTTCCTGATTTTTTTTTTCTTATAAATTCGCAAGCAATCATGTAACTGGTACGCCCTTCATGATTACAGAGCTGTGGACAGGGATAAATGAACACTCCTTCCTTTAATCATTTCTTCCAATATCCTTAACTTTCATGATCGCTTCGTTAGCGAAGTTGGTATTTTTTTTTTTTTTTTTTTTTTTACCTTTCATATTTGGTCCTATCTATCGTAAATGTTATTTATATGATTTTACATACTGGAAGCTATTTTAGTGATATGCCAAAGGAACGGATGAAAATGTAAAGCAGGAAAGCTGAGCAGCTAGTCCTGAAGAGATACTGAAAGGCCGGCAGTACCTTCTAATAGTCAGGCCTCCTCCATCATGAGACTCAATACTACACAGTATTCTAGAAGTTTTATTCCAGTTATGATCACGTTGTGGAATGATCTTCCTAATCGGGTAGTTGAATCGGTAGAACTTAGAAAATTCAAACTTGCGGCTAATGTTCTTATGTTGAACAGACTATCATGTCTCTTTTTATAGTTTATTTATGAAAGATCTATTTTAATGTTGCTTCTGTTCTTAAGATATTTAATTTTAATTGTTCATTACTTGTCATATAGTTTATTTACTTCCTTATTTCCTTTCATCACTAGGATATTTTTTTCCTTGTCTGAGCCCTTAGGCTTACAGCATCCTACTTTTCCAACAAGAGTTGTAGCTTAGCTAGTAATAATAATAATAATAATAATAATAATAATAATAATAATAATAATAATAATAATAATAATAATAATAATAATAATAATACAGTTCCACATGCTAACCACATGTTATACTAGTCTGTACCCTCCTACGGGGATAAGTTGGGTAGGGGTAACAATGAAACACCTCCACAATTGCGGATATCAACGCTCTGCAAAACGAATAGCATCCACAAACAGTGATAGAAAGTAGTTTCTAGTAAAAGTAAAAGTATATAAAAGAGAAGTATCTTAGGTAAATCGTTCGTTGTGCGCAGTAAATAAGGAAGATGTTTTTTCATATACCTAGATTTTTATTTTTCTATGAACGTATTTCAAGAAGTAAGTGGCTGACAAAGTGCCACTTTTGGTGTTGTTAATATCAATAATAATTTAGCATTAACAATATTAACAAGCAATATTTTGAATGACTAATAAAACTATACAATTTTGCTTGTAAAGTTGTAAAATAATAAGAATTTAAAAAGTTATACCTATTATTCTTGTAGGTACTGGTATTACCATTATATTTATATAAAAATCTTCATCAAAACATCGAATAATAACTTTTTTTAATATTAAAGATGAAATCTGTATATACTGCAGGAAACAGAGGGTGGTGGAAATATTATTGTATAATTATCGTAGGGTTGCATGTGCAATTTATATTGGTTATCAATTGTAATGCCACTTTTGCGTTAGAGAAATTTCCTTTATGAATTCATAATAATAATAAAAAAAAGGATTATGAAGGTAAACTAAAGAAAAATTTTTCTTTATATTATAATTTTACTCATTGTATATATAACGAGAAATAATGTTTATATTTGTTATTTTTCTTCTTTCAGTGTTATGGGCATAACTTCTATATTTCCCATTGTTATTAGAGACCTTCACAACTGCAAACATACATAACTTGAAATGATCACATCAAAACAACTACTTAAATGTTCCTTAAAAGTATCAAATCCATGTTTCTATGTAATACATAAAGGAAGATGCTGGTTTCTCGTATGGTTTGAATTGTAAATATAAGAAATTCTATTGCCAATCACATTTATCCCAAACCTGAACGGTATCATATTGAACCTCTGTTAATGTTGTTCTATGTTTATTTTCTTATTGTTACTCATTTAGTTACGTGTAATCATACCTTTCGTTCAATGTGTACTCTATCGTACACACTTGTGCTGCCCCAATACAAAAGTTCAATTGCTAATTTGATTAGAGCTATACTATCGTCTTGCAATAAATAGCCATGAATAATGCATACTCGTCATCTCATTCATTTTAACATCTTTATCCCCAATTGTAATTTCAAGAATATTCAGTCTGGCTTCTATCAGTAAATATACATATGAGATTCGTGGTGATGGGAGACATCGTATTCAACATTTGGAATTTGATTACACTTGCTCAAACGTTTTATGGTGTCATTAACCTTGGAAATGGAAGTGGCTGTTAAATCTGTATTAAGGAAATTTATCCGAAATGCTCATCCATCCTCCACCTCTATCACTAGTTTTCAAACCAGTGATATTACCAATGTTGCCGTAAGTATGGTTAACCTCTTAACCACACGTAATTAAAATTTAAAGCTGTGAAAAAACAGGCATTCGTCATTATGATCTGATTTATAATAGTCGCTGCAGATTCCTTTAAAGCCGTCGAAGTCGTTATCACTAGTTGCGTCATCTCTTTCCTCTCGACATGAGTCGAATTCCCAGTGTTTCGTCGTGGCAGTCGCCATCTTCGTCCGTTCCGTTTTCCTGGAAGCAATGGAAGTTAATTTGTCAAGCCATCTTCCACCACTCAGCATTTGCGAGTCCCAAGGACTTATTGATTGATGATGTTTACCGCAGAATTAGTCAAATTAGCCCTCGACCAAAATTATGCCGGCGAACACGCAATCGGCTCTTCAGGGGCCGCAGTAAACATGCAATTGGTCTTGCCATTGATGGCTGGTGATCGATCAATCTCCCCGTGACAAATGATAATTGACGTATAATTCGCACAGATACCGGCTGCAAACCATCACGGCAATGACTCTCTGGCTGCAGAGGGGGGCTATTTGCTGCATAGAGATACCTGTAATCAGCAGATCCCTCGGGTAAACTAGTGTTTCTTTTCCTATCCAAAAAGAAGACAGGTCATTAGACGAGAGCCACAATTGTTGCTGCTGCTGCTGCTACTCTTTCGTATATTTGAGAGAGAGAGAGAGAGAGAGAGAGAGAGAGAGAGAGAGAGAGAGAGAGAGAGAGAGAGAGAGAGAGAGAGAGAGCCATCTTCAAGTGACTGATCTGTGAAATCAAGATAGAGGCATCGAAGTTTATAAAATGTAAATTGATATTTCGCGCTTTTACGGTCTGGTTAGGGAGCATTTTTTATCTCCAGTAACAAATGATACTCATACATGCGGAAACGATCGTTAGCGGAATCAACGAGGCAGAGAGAGTGGTTTGGTGGTGATCCTGTTATTATTTAGACTTCACCAATTGCTCCTTTGATTCTTGCTCGTCTATTTCATCTTTTTTTTGCATGATTTGTTTTCTTTTATGGTGTCTATATGTCCTTTTTTTTTTTTAAAGCAATTGCCTTGTATTAATAGTTAAATGCGTTTTGATTTTAGTTCTTTTACAACTGAGAAGTATCATGTGCAAATATTTTAATCTACTTTTTAGTTTAATATATTAGATATTGCTCAGACGTGCATATATATATATATATATATATATATATATATATATATATATACATATATATGTATATATATTGTGTGTAATATATATATGTATATATATGTGTGTGTTTGTATATATATACATACATACATATATATATATATATATATATATATATATATATATATGTATATATATATACATATATATATATATATATATATATATATACATATATATATATATATATATATACATATATATATATATATATATATATATATACAATATACATATATATATATATATATATATATATATATATATATATATATATATATATACATATATATATATACATACGTTTAAATAGAACTAGGAAATTTTACATCCTTTGTTAAGTAAGGTAGTGATGTTTGATTATATGTAAACAGCTGTTGAAAAGGATTATCTTTGATTACTGGTCTCCCTCGACTCATGATTGGAGAGGAAAGACACATATATATGGGAATCATTTAAGGAGTAATAATAGGTAGAATAATATATGTGGCTATTACGGCCTTCTCTCCACCTTCTTGCCTTGCCTCTAAATGAGAGGCGTGGTACTACTGGTAGCATTTTGCGGTGGCCTAAACTTTTTTTTTTCCCCTTCAGTATACATTATTCAAATTAAAACTGTCCTGATTAAGTTGAAGGTCTTCCAGGGAGTGAATATTGCAGTGGGTGTATTTGCAGTAATACAATAGGAATTTTAGTTGTTATTTTTGTATTAAAGTTTCTTTGATAAGTCGCAGGTTTGTTTAGTGAGTGTCAATAATTGGTTTAATTTTCTGTGTAGTAACAGTGTTTATTATTTTAACCATTATTCATGCATAATTTGAAAGTTATTATAAGGGTAAAGCCTATGGCAGGGTAAAATGCAGAAGATAATCCGCTTACAATCTGAAAGTTTGTAGAGGTGAGGCAACTTTGTCTAATTACCGTTCTGTATCGTGTACTAGAAAACAGTTTCTTGATACTAGGATTAGGTAACTGTAAGGATGGTCAAATTCCTTGGAAAATTTTCATAAAAAAGGATATTCATCATTTTTGGTTATTTGCCATTCTTGTAGTGTGGGGTATTTTTTGTATTTCTGGCACATTAAATGATTTAGTTGTCAAAGGTTTAGCATTTTTATACTAACTAGAAGTAGTTTAGATCCGTCTGATACCATTTCTTTTGATTAGTAGTCAAGAATATCTCAGGTGTAAAATAGTCATCCAAGAAATGTTTCAAATACATTTATTTGAGGATTGTATGATTTAAAGTATTAATGAGAAGAAAATTAATTTGGTGTATATCGAGTTCGCTAAATTATTTTTTTTCTATTTATGATAAAAAAGAAGATAATAAATAACGAAGTTATCCTAATGCTACAGATTATAAACTCCTGAACATGGTTGAGACATGCATTCATAAAAGCATACTTTGAAGGCTGAGGATAAACTATATGATTTATTAGAGTAGATTATGAGAAGGTCTATTTTCTTATATTAATAACTTATCAAGATGAAACAATTTCGTAAGATTATGTTAAGGAGAAAATCAGAAAGTTTTGAAACACAAAGCAATATATTTTGCAACACTATCAAGAACATATTTTTCATAGTTGCACGTTGATGTATGTGCCAATAATATTATTCATTTGTCCATTCCACAATTCAGTATATCTATACCGCCCAAAACAATAACGCTCAAATAGAAATGAAAATTGTGCCATTTCAAACATAAAGCCTCTTTATTGACACACTAAGCCGCGTGGTATACTTGGTTTTAATTCTGATTCATTCACACGTGTTATTCATTGCTATGAATTTACCGGAGTTTAGCTAACGCCGTTAAATCTATCAAACGGAAGTATAATTCATCTGTGATTGTAAAGAAACGTAGATAACGAAGAATGTTTTTATTATAAATTCAATTCATTCACAAACATGTGCGTCATCAGAGTGCGCGTTATTGTTATTTACTTGAAGAAGATTTGTTTGTTAAACAAATTTATGTAAATGTTTCAGTCCTGAATATATAATGAGACATGGCTTAATTCAAATGATATCCAAGTGTGCAAGAATAGCCTAATGTATATATGATAATGTAAGAAACACACTGGTCAGGGATGGATAAAGAAGCAAAGTATACCTTAAAATAAGTAGAATAGCCAGAAAAGTTTATAATCTCCAAGACGCAATAATAAGATTCCAGGTCTTTTCCAGAATCCAGGAAGGGCATTCCATAACAGGCGCGTCTATCATGTGAGCGCTGATAAATGATAATTACCCCAAGGAGATATGGCGCTCATTATTTCTCGCATCAAGGATTCACAAACAATCGCTCCGCGGCTCTCTCTCTCTCTCTCTCTCTCTCTCTCTCTATCTCTCTCTCTCTCTCAACCCTTCCCCCTCCCTCTCTTGCAACTTAGGGATCACCTCTGTATTTAATCTCTCTCTCTCTCTCTTTCTCTCTCTCTCTCTCTCTCTCTCTCTCTCTCTCTCTCTCTCTCTCTCTCTCTCTCTCTCTCTCTCTCTCTCCGTTTTATCTGTTTACATTTTATCACTTTACGTCATCATTCTTTATAAACTGTATTTATCGTTACTTTAAGCCTTTACTATCTTAATTGACGTTTCTCTTTATTATTCATCTGGCAATGATGTGTATTTTCTTATCCATTTTAATGCATTTTTTCTGTTATACATTGTAATTCATAACTAGTATTTAAGCAAGGCAGTGTACTAATATTCTCCTGTTTTTAAATTTCCTAGTTATTGGCTTGCAGCTTTAATTGCGAATTTAATTTGCCTTCAGATTGTTATTTCTAACGACACCCGTCCATTTCAGCCCTCGGCAGACAATCATCGTTTAATTCCGAATTACTGATCTCATCCTCTCTTCTCTCTGTCAATACCCTGCCTTCTACCAGATTCATTCTCTAACTTTTCTTTTTTCATCCCCTTCCAGAAATTCCATCCCCAGAACTCCTGAAGCTGCCACAAGTTGCCTCAGCTATCTCGAGGGACCTCCAGCCTCTATTACGCCTGGGTAATTAGAACGAGACGCCGTGGCAAAATCTTGTATTAGTTTTGGGATTTTTATCTGGTTCCTCCGGGTCCTGGGGGG
>NC_090745.1:90705470-90715470 GCF_036898095.1 Palaemon carinicauda
ATATATATACAACAGATATTCAATTTATCTTTGACTTTGAAAGTTATTTGCATGTGAAAAACAATTTCATATTCGTCAATAATAGTTATGGTAGTTATAATTATATTAATCATGATGTTTTCATTATTTTACTATTTCATTTTTTTCATCATATTCTTTCATATTTATTCTAGTTAGGCAATGGGTTGACCAAACTGACTATTATTATTATTATTATTATTATTATTATTATTATTATTATTATTATTATTATTATTATTAGGTAAGCTACAACCCCAGTTGGAAGAGCAGCATGCTATAAGCCCAGAGGCCCCAACAGAGAAAATAGCCCAGTAAGGAAAGGAAAAAAAGGAAAATAGAATAATCTAAGAAGAGTAACAACATTAAAATAAATATCTCCCATATAAACTATAAAAACTTTAACAAAACTAGAGGAAGAGAAATAGGATAGAGTAGTGTGCTTGAGTGTACCCTCAAGCAAGAGACTAGGTGATGGACTTGTTTTTTAAGTAACAAATCAGAACAAAACCTAAAAGAAATTCCGAAATGAGGAAGAAGAAACATATATGTAATCCATATAATCAAGCTTGTAAGACTTGCATTTATATTCATACAGATGTTGCCATTTTTCTCGTAAACAAATTGATTATAAATTTTAAAAAACTTGAATAGCTTAATCTTTGGAATTGCCTATTATATTGTTTTCTATCTTGATACATCCTTAAAAAAAACAGAAAAGTCAGATTAATGTTTAAACTAAGATAGTATAAACAAAAACTAGTCGGTAGACTGTAGAATGGTTTCAAACTGATAATTTTTGGTATTAAATCTATTTCTATTTTGATCTTTACAATAGAGGGGAGGTGGAGTTTGAGATTAGAGACGCCAGGCTTTCTGTATCAACTAAGACTTCTATACAAAATTTTCAGTTTTTGAATCACCATAATGAGGGTTGGTATTCAATTTATTTTTTGTAAAATAATGTTAATTTCTTGCTAAAGGAATTTCTCATATGGTAGTTTATTAATTATTTAATGTTCATTCGAAGTAGTGTTTACATTAAAGATTTTTTTTTTTTGTTATTCATGTAAGATGCATTTGATGTTACCAGTGTTGAGATAATGAATTTATGAATCTTTCCTGGAATAGAATGCTTTAATGATTTAATACAATTAGAACAGGCACTCAGTGGAGCACATACCTTGGACAACGCCACATCACAAGATAAGCAATTGACTTATGCACATTTTGGCACTAGTTTCATGCAAATCGGATGAAGATTAACCACGATACAGCAAAAAGACGTTTTGAACCTTTTCATGACCATAACCTTGACCTTGACCTTGACCTTTGACCCAATTTCTCCCAAAATCTAATCAAATTGTCCATGGATTATGGCCAATCATCTCACCAAATTTCAAGAGATTAAACCCCGATATGGCAAAAAAGACGTTTTTGACCTTTTCTTACCCGTGACCTTGAACTTTGACCCAATTACTCCCAAAATCTAATCAAATTGTCCTTGGATTATGACCAATCATTCCACCAAATTTCAAGAGATTCAACCTCGATATGGCAAAACAACGTTTTTTACCTTTTCTTACCCGTGACCTTGACCTGTGACCCAATTGCTCCCAAAATGTAATCACATTGTCTTTGGATTATGGCCAATCATTCCACCAAATTTCAAGAGATTCAACCCCCATATGGCAAAACGACGCTTTTGACCTTTTCTTACCCATGACCTTGACCTGTGACCCAATTGCTCCCAAAATGTAATCAAATTGTCCTTGGATTATGGTCAACCATTTCACCAAACTTCAAGAGATTCAACCCTGATATGACAAAACAACGTTTTTGACCTTTTCTTACCCGTGACCTTGATCTTTGACCCAATTGTTCTTAAAATGTAATCAAACTGTCCTTGGATAATGGTCAATCATTCCACCAAATTTCAAGAGATTCAACCCCGATATGGCAAAACGACGTTTTTAACCTTCTCTTACCCGTGACCTTGAACTTTGACCCAATTACTCCCAAAATCTAATCAAATTGTCCTTGGATTATGGCCAATCATTCCACCAAATTTCAAAAGATTCAACCCCGATATGGCAAAACGACGTTTTTTACCTTTTCTTACCTGTGACCTTGACCTATGACCCAATTGCTCCCAAAATGTAATCAAATTGTCCTTGGATCATGACCAATCATCCCACCAAATTTCATGAGATTCGACCGCGATATAGCAAAAAGACATTTGGGATTTTTTTTGTGACCTTAACCCTGACCTGTGACCCTATTGCTCCAAAAATCTAATCAAAATCTCCTTGAATCATGGCCAATCATCCCACCAAATTTCATGAGATTCAACTATGATATAGCAAAAAGATTTTTTTTTTTTACCTTTTCGTGCCCTTGACATTGATCATATTATATATCACAGGATTGGCAATTGAATTATGCACTTATTGGCACTAGCTTCATACAAATGGAACAAAAATTTACCACGATATAGCAAAAAATTTTTTTTTTACCTTGTCCTTGACCTTGACCTTGGCCTTGGTCTTTGACCCAATCACTCCCTATATCTAATCGAGTTGTCCTTGGATCACGGCCAATCATCCCCTGAAATTTCATGAGATTCAGTATGATGGTTTTTGAGTTATGCGAATCACAAACAAACAAATATGCAATCATCAATAAAACATAACCTTCGTAACGAAGTTGGCGAAGGTAATAAATACAAGCCTATGAAAATATAGCGTTCTGGCGAAGGTAACAGCTCTCATTGTTAAGTCTTCTTTCTCTTGGGGTTAATGTATCAATTGAGAAATAAAAATATCACGAGAACAGTAAACAAACTGAATAACTGCCTTGGGAAAATTCTGAGGACAGTTTATCAAAATTATCTTCCATTTCTACTGTGCATCCAGGAAAACAGAGGCTATGGAAATTTTCCTTTTATTGGGCCTGTTGGAGAATGAAGGATATCGGATCTTTAAGTGGTGGTTCAAACACTCTGAGAGATAAAAGCCCAAAAAGACCTGGTTGAATTCATGGGAAGGATAAAAATTTATATTGCTAATTCGGATAAAAAAGGAGCATCATTTAAAAGGATTCCTTATGACGTGTGCTAGAGGCCTTTTATCTCGCATTCTTCCAAGGGATAGAAAGTGGCCATCAATAACTAAACAGGACTTATTTTGTCAGGTTATGACAGTGATGAAGCAAGCTTAATTGTATTATATTTACATATAAACACAATGATTAATCATTACACTGAAATGTGATATCGCAAACTTTATTAATGTATTTATACATATATTTGTAAAGAAAATGGAATACCTAAAATTGTTTGGCATGAGTTATACAAAGTTGTAAAGTAAAGGAAGTGTAGTCTTAATAAAGTCTAGAGAAAAAAATATCTGTCTTTTTAAAACCTTCCATAGGACTCTTCTTGTCATGACCATTGTATGTTAAGGAAAGATGATGATTCAAACTTTTGATGAAATACTGCACCTTAAAAGACATTTTTCTTAGGCAGCTATGCGGTGTAGTTCGCTGTAGAAAGATACTGAGCTTTCGGTACACATGAAAGAAGGTTGTTGAACTTCGAATGTTTAACAAAATTAGCAGGATCAAACCTGTGCCTGATTTTACTCTCTTTGTTTCTATTATTTATAGTTATTTCATAATGCAATGCCTTTAATTTTTATTTTACTACGAAAAAAAACATAAATTATAGTTCGTATGATTGACCTTTATTTTAGAGCTGTCTTTGTCTGTGTTAATCACGAGGCCCTTCTTTTCAAACTGAAACGGATGGGGGCAGGTGAGTCTTTTCTTAGCATCATTGTTGATGGTTGTTTAAGTAATAGATAGCAAACAGTAGTTGTTGATGGACACCATAGTGACTTTATAATTGTAATGCCTGATGTTACACAGGGGTGTGTTCTCGCCCAGTTATTCTTCATATCATGTATACAATATTTATGGTTTGGCCTTAAAAACAAGCTTGTTGTATATGCAAATTATTCTACTCTCTTTGCATCAATTCCATCCCTTAAATTTGGATTTTTGGTTGCTTAATCCCGCAATAGAGATTCAGCTAAAATTAGTGTTTCTCTTCTCAAAGAACTTAAAATCGTATTAAAGTTTATCCTTTTATAAAATTTACTTTGTTGGTAAATATTAAATTGAGTCGGTAAAAGCAAGCACAAATATCTTTGATATTTCTGATACCAGTGCAAAACATTCCTTCTCAATATGTGAAAAATTTTTTGCTGGTTTGGAAAATAATTAATTAAGTGACTAATATCAATGCAAATTTCGTGAAACAAATATAGTGCTGACTGCAACTTCACAAGCTAACATTACCAACTCAAAATCTTTCAACATTTTGGGTATTCATGGAAGGATTGGTGAATTTAATGCTTTCAAATGCAATCTGACATTAAGAAGTTCGAATGAATTTTGAACGGTTTTAACAAAAAAGTGTCTGTGAATTTAATTCTGTAAAAGGAATTGGAACAAAGCTTCCTGTCAAATTTAATCTTCCCCCCAAAAATTCATGATTTTTCTCGAATTTGAAGATGGAGTTTTATGCCATCATCTACTCTAATCTCCAAAGCATGATTCGGTTGATCTTCAACTGTCGTATGAAACTCCTTCTTGTGAAGAATTTCAATATTTCATTGTAAAAATTCTGAGTGTGTGGGTTTATAAATTGGAAACTCTTCCGAAGAATAATTGGCAATAGTAAACTCATAAATCCAGGTAAACCTCTATAATCTGTCACAACAGAAATGACCAAGTAAAGTCGAAATGCGAAATCACAAATTTAAGCGTAATGATTATTCATTTATTCGTACGTGGAAATAGTCCCAAATAGTCCCAAACAGACCTCCAAATGATTTAATAAAATTCACTTTTAGATGTGTTTGTCAGTACTCAGTTGCTGCTGTGCTAATCTTCTCCTAAGAAATAATTCGCGATGGTAGGAAGTAACATCTCAATGTTTCATATGACCAAAAGTAGTAGTTCTTGCCGTGAAAGGGTTGGCTGATATAACGATGATTATCATGACGCTATAGCAAATTCTATCAAAGGATTTTTCTAGTTTGACTTTCTCAGAGGCCTGGAGCATGTGATGCCCATCTTACAATTTCCAGTGCTGTACATAGGTCCCTTGATTGTGGTCAGAAAGTCAAATGATCGGCCTTGACTTTAATGCTGCCTTTAATAGTGTTAATCATAAGGCCCTTATTTACAAACTTAAAGTAATGGGAATAGGAGGGTCTTTTCGTGACACCATTATGGAAGTTTTAAGTACTAGGTTGCAGATAGTAATTGTAGATAGGCTCCATAGTGACTGTAGAAATGTGATATCTAGTGTTCTTCATTCTTGTCTGTTATTTTTCATACTAAATGTGCATGTTATGGGGTTTGGCCCAGGAAACAAAGTCGTTGCCTATGAAGATGATGCTACTTTCTTTGCAGTAATTTCATCTCATGAAGAATATAGACCTGCGGTTAAGTCCCTTGATAGTGATCTAGCTAAAGACAGTGCATGGTGCCAATTATGGGGTACGAAGCTGAACCCTAACCAAACTCAAAGTATGATTGTAAGTAGGTCGAGGACAGTGTCTCCTTAACGTCCAGATCTTTACACTGACTGTATCTTTAACTATACAACCCTCATTTAATATTCTTGGTGTGATTCTTGATTGAAAATCTACTTTTGAGAAACACTTTCAATCTGTTTCCTCTTCAATTGCACAAAATAGGCTTACGGAAGAAATCTTTATAGATTTTCGGTGATCTATCTACTCTGAAGAAAACTCTGAAGAAATACTTTAATTCTTTCATTCTACCTTGATTTGAGTATTGTTCTTCTGTCTGGTCGCCAGCTGCTATCTCTAATCTTAATTTGCTATATAGAAACTTACATTTGTTAAATTCCTTATTCCGGATTTGGATGTTAATCTGGCACCGTCTTTATGCATTTTGCATAACATTTTTTTTTTTTTTTCATAATTCAAATCATCCATTGCATCAGATCTTCCCAGACTGTACCATAATTACCATCCTGTACATAGTTGTATGCAGATAAGTTAATTCTAATAGTCGTTTCTTCATCATAAGGCACAATACTATGCAGTATTCTATAAATTTTATTCCAGCTGTGACCAGATTGTGGAGTGATCTCAATTTAGCGGCTGAATCGGTGTAACTTCAAAAATTCAAACTTTTTGTAAATTCTTTTCTGTTGAACTGGCTGACATAAGTCTCATTTTATAGTTTATTTATGACTAGTCTATTTTGACGTTGTTGTTGATCTTGAAATATTTTACATTTTCTATTAATCAATTATATATATATTTTATTTGCTATTCCTTTATTTGCTTTCCTCACTGGGGTACTTTTCATGTTGGATCACTGGAATGTAACATTCTGCTTTTCCAAAAACCAGGGTTGTAGATTGACTAATAATAATAATAATAATAATGGTCATTCTGTATGTTTGCATTCGTTGACATTCCTAAATGTCAACTAGGAAAAAAAGAAGATAGTTGATAAGATTGCAGGACGGAAAGTAATACTTCCGAGCTAGCAAGGTCCTGTAGTAGTACCAGAGCTCTGAGAGTTTTGAGTGCAAAAAGCCTGATAATTGTTCCCATAGTAAAATTTTCTCAGGAATTCAAAGATTCATTTCTTACAAAAAGAACAGTAGCCGTTTCTTCAGAAATTGCTATTAAAGACGGATACTCCTCGTTGAAATTAGCATTCTCCACAGCGTCTAGCAATTTCAAACATATCAATTTGAATTCTTATTTTCCAAATGCAAATGTGTAAAGTGCATCCAAATCATTATTCTATGTTAAGAATACTTTCCAACTCTGCATTTGGAGTGACTAACGTTGGATTATTTTGTTGTTTTTTTTACTTTCAGATTAGCTGAGATGCTACTAAAATTTTACTCCTGACAGCTGTGGATGCAAAGTATTTCATTTTTCGTCGTAGTATTGGTTGTTCAAACCTCAAAGGATCACCAATTCAGCCATTTGCAAACTCCTCACACCGAGCTTGTCCCGTCTCAGTGCTTTGCACCAAGTCATTCATGATGTCCTCTGGTATACTTCTCCCAGTTGTAAGGCAAAATAGGTTTGAATCATCTGCCAGGTTGAATGGGTTTACATGGCCCTCTACGTTGTTCTCAAAAGCTTGCAGATCATCATTGTCTCTTCTAACCTAATAATGCTCGAGTTCGTTTACTGAGTCATCAGTGAACTTTAAAGCTGCCGTCAAGAACAGCCCCCTACATTGGCAAACCTTGCTGCGTGGGTGATCATCCATCGTTTTCTCACTCCCTCTGCTGTGGTGAATGCAGTAATACCAGTTTAACGAGTTGTTGTATCAGCATTGACGGTTTGTTCTACTGTCATGTCTAATGGAGTTCTCGAGAAAGCCTTCTCTGTTCTTCAAATAGACAGCGCTCCATTCGCCAAGACCTGTTTGACGTTAGGGTGTGTATTATCCAAATACACAATGAAATACAGTTCATAATGAAAATGGAAAATATTTCAGGACTTTTCACAACATGTTAGTCTAGTGATCAGATTTTAATATATGCCAATCACCAGAGCTTACTAAAAAAAAAAAAAAAAAAAAAAAAATTTCCTCTGCAATATTGTATTGAAAAGAAAACCATAAATTTTTGCTCTCAGAAGAAATTTCAGAATCACTAATTCAATAATTTTTCCGAAAAATCCCAGACACCAGGACAAAGACATATGTCAGCTAATTTCAAATGAATGACTTTATGGTTAATAAGGAGAACTCTTTATAGTTACTAGCCCATATTGGATATCTATGAGGATATTTTTTTTTCCATTAATGCAGTTAAACTTACGGCAGTGAAAAAATTTTGGCATCATCAATTTGTGTAACTCATTAAAGAAGTAAATTATCAGTATTAGTGGTACAGATGCAGTCATCTTAATAAATTGTAAGGACCAAACATAACATGCTCTAACAAGATAGAAATTATGACTTTACTAACCCGTCTAGAATGAGAAAAAAAAAATGCCAGTCAGGCTCGCTGTGTGAAAATAGGCTTAGGTGTCATGAAGAAAAATATGGTAATAAAAAAGCCCATTACTAACAGATACTCATTTAAGACTCGTGTTGATATCTGCAAGGTATATGTTTATGGTATATGTTCGATTCACTGACTATTTTATTGTCTGGAGGAGTAAAACTCATATAATTTTTAGTTTCGGTCATTCAAAGAAAACTACCGGATTATTAACTCAAAGGGATTGTGCATAGAAAGGGTAATAGGATCAATCACTAGGCGAGAAATTGTTGCTAATTAAAAATATTTATATTCATCATTTATTTGGATCCTTAGCAGAAAAAAGTAATAGGATCTTTTGTACAACTAAACCTGTTGCACAGAAAAAGTTTTGAGTTCTTTTCTTCAAAGTATCACCCTATGGTCAACTTGCATGTTACGATAGAAATTTCTCATTACAAAATACTGTAGTTGCACGAAGATGTTAAATCGCAAATCAGTCTCTTGGGAACTAATAACCTAACTAGAGTTGTTGTTTGGGGTAACCATTAAATAGTTTGACTTCGATTACTAAAGCTTTAGTATAAGTAGGCCGACTAAAATTGGATATAAACACACTATACTATGCTATGCACACTATTGTGTGAATAGTTTAGAAATAAATGTGTGCTTCACATTAGAATTGAACCCAGAACCTCTCAAATAAGAGATTATACTTTTAATTGAACTACGGGGATTATATAAGTAATTAAAACTCAAATGCATGTATAGTACCCAAAGAGTTTTCTTAATAGGTTTAACACTCTGCACCCAATCAGGTTTATGAGCTGGAGTAGTTAGAGTTGAATAATTTCACCGGACAACTATTCGGTTATAAAGTTGGTTGAAACTCGCTGTTGCTAGGTGTTCAACCCCCTTTAAGTAACTCCTCGTGCATGGGTACGTTATAAGTGTGCAATTTCCAACTTCTTTTATGATGTTTGTTGCTTGTTTGGAAGTTACCTCATCCCTCCCCCTCCCAGAAGCTCCCTTATCTCTTCACCCAAGAGGTCATGGTTTTAATCCCAGTATGTTGTTGAAATTTACAACTGAAATTACTGCGAAGCTTGAACTTCATTTACATTAGTATACAAATTAGAATGTTAATGCAATAGAATAGCTAATGTGAACAACTAAAGGAATATATCCTATGAAAACGTGTGTAAAAATCTTGTTTTGCCAATTTTTCATTGGGGTAAAATGTGTCGAGCATCACACTTTATTTACCTGGCGTTAAGTGATCCAAGAAATTGAACGCTAGAAAGTTGTCTGTCTCCCCCCTGATAATCGTGGTGGTGTAAGATGACATTAAGAAATTATTTATGCAGAATCATTAATTTTCGTCAGGCAACATTTATATATTTAAACCTTATATAATGCATGTATATTTCATTCATTCCTATTATATTTGATTCTTTTAATCAAAAGCAAGCTACTCCAAGAAATAAGCCTTATTACAGTTTCAAGTGTTATTATAACATCTCATTTTATCTGTACATATATTCGAAAAAAAAAAATTCATATCAAGGTTCAGATCTCATTTTCCATTATTATGTATCCTACAAGTTTTGTTAAACTACTTTATATAATCTGCTCATCCTGCATTCTTTTGCCTTTTTAAAACAAATGTAAGCAATGGACAAATTAAACTGTATGTAACCTCTCCTTCAGCATTGTACACCCAGCAACAAAACCGGTGTCGCCTGGCCAGACCTGACTTTGAGAGATCATGCCCCTCTTGCCCTGAAAGGTGGCCGTTGTTAAACAACCGGGACATCGTTAGGATGGTTCGAATGTGAGGAGGAGGGAAATTACCGATATCACTCAAAGAAATGAGATGAAGAGCGAGAACGTTTTTATTCTTTTAAGAAATGTAATCTAATA
>NC_090745.1:90727970-90737970 GCF_036898095.1 Palaemon carinicauda
TCCTTTTGTTATTTTGAAGTTTTTATCCTCTTGTTATTTTCAAGTTTTTATAGTTTATATATGAAAGATTTATTTTAATGTTATTTTTCGTAAACTTCTCTTTTAGCTTGTCCTTATTTCCTACCTTCACTGGGCTATTTTCCCTGTTGGAGACCTTGGGCTTATAATATCCTGCTTTTCCAACTAGGGTTTTAACTTAGCAAGTAATTATGATAATAATGATAATAATAATGTAGCATTCGTATTGTTCTTATCCCCAATTAAGAATATAAAATTCAGGTAGGTCCATTCTATTATTAGACTCGTGCATTGGTAAGGAAAATGTGTTTGATTCTTTGGCTATATTGAAGGATTTTTTTTTTTTTTTTTGTGATGAATATTTATGCTTTCTTTATCACTAAATGTGACCTGTTGAGTGTTTCTTTGCTGGCCGCCTACCTTTTGCCAATGCCGCAGGTGTGACTGAAAGGGGGTTCGGGTGGGAATAGTATACAGTACATCAGTAGTATTTTCGTGATAATTACATTAGAGTAAAAGTTGAAGTTCGAATATTGTTTTGTATTATAAATGAGGGTGATAATGTAAATATCCATTGTTTAGTAGATTTAATTGGATTCTTGCATTCAGATTCAGATTCTAAAAGGTAGATAATACTGTAAAGAAAGTATTTCAATAGTTTACGAATACTTTGGCTCACCGACAAAATTCCTCCATTTAATTCAGCCGTGATTAAAACAATTCTTAATGCAGAAAGATAGAAATTTACAATTACTGGAACTGCTTCATAACTGACATTGGCTCTCAGAATAGCTATTATTACTTATCAAGGGGAAAGTCATATTGCACTGAAGTTCTACAAATAGCGAATAATTTAAGTGTGCTTTCCGACATTGATAATGTCCCTTACATAATAAAGAGCAAGTGTCTGGTTATATATATATATATATATATATATATATATATATATATATATATATATATATATATATATATATATATATATATACATTTATATTTATATATAAATATATATATATATATATATATATATATGTATGTATATATCGATATATATATATATCTATATATATATATATATTAATATATATATGCATATATATATAGGTATATATATAAATATACATTTATATATATATATGTATATATATCTATATTATATATATATATATATATATATATATATATATATATATATATATATATATATATATATATATCCTATCACGCTGAGCAACATTGCAAACGTGTGACTACTCAATCTCTCACCATCCCTCAGGTAGGGCGATAGGGAGTAGTTATATCCTGGTGTTTGGTGGTACCCCGAGAGGTATACCTACACTAGGAAACCATAATCTCCTACAAATTATTTAAACTGCCATGCAGCAGTGTGAAAAGGGGGAGATGGTGGGAACGGTTGAATATGTGTGCATATATATCTAAATATTTAGCCATCATTTTTGACGGATCACGTACACCTATAGAATAATAATAATAACTAAGTTATTGGCATGCACATATCTATATTTATTTTCTAATCAGAAATTATCGTAAATTTAAACCATTAGAAAAACCTTTAAACCTTTGTGCGTGGCCCATATACTTTATGTAGACTTTAAGAGCATCTTAGAATCTCAACAAAAGATCTGTGTCTTACCATTTTCCCTAAACCTTATCTACACTAACATGTATTTAACCAAAACTGTGATTGTTTTAATCAACAAAATTTCAGATTTGTTATTACTGTTTGTTAATCACCTCCGTAAATTCCTATTTATATGAAGTTGCCGTCAGTCAGATAACATTGATAAAGCTATTTGATGCTAGAATTTCGCTATATAATCATAATAATAGGATGTGACCTTGCGAAGGAAATTAAGACCACTGATATTACGTCAGTTAATAAGGTCACCTGCAGTCCTTTTCTGTACTGCTTAACTTAGAGTACTATATTTGTAAGTTATCATCTTGGAACCTCAGGCACCATTTACACATTACCACTCTAGGCATCTGTGCGGGAGCAGTCAAGTTTTGCAATTAACAGTGCTATCTATCCAATTGAAATGCCAG
Source organism: Palaemon carinicauda (assembly GCF_036898095.1). NCBI lineage: Eukaryota > Metazoa > Arthropoda > Malacostraca > Decapoda > Palaemonidae > Palaemon > Palaemon carinicauda. The sequence goes on from NC_090745.1 coordinate 90,730,059, forward strand.
CTAACAGTAGGGTAAATTTGACTATCGTTATTTAAGACATTAACAAATGTGATCAAAAGCTTTCGTTGATACAGGATTAATAACTGGATTAACTGAAAATCGCAAAATGGTTATGAAGACTTGGGACGTGTTTACTTGTATGAGACCTGTCTTGCATTGCTTGCGTGTGGGTTCAGTTTTATTGGAGTTGATTGAATGAGGTATTATCTTGATCTATAACTTCGAGCTCTATATATGTCCTACTTGGTACTTCAGACTTGGTTTTTGTTTTAATTTAATGAATTGGCTTGTCTTGTTATTAACTGAATTAGATATTAATCTGCTTTTGTCGTTAGTTTTATATTAGTAAGACAATGATACAATAATTATATTACATTGATCTTACTAGGTCTACCAGAGCACTAAAAGAATCTTCACTACAAGATATAAAAAGATATAAAAAACTTAAATCAATTTTTATTTTTTTTATTTTGATAAGTTTATAAGGACATTGTTTAAATGTCTTCTGAGTAAAAAGATTTATTCGATTACTAAAGAATTCAAATGGTCACAATATGTAAAATGTATTGAAATCTCTCATTCAGTTCTCGTAACCTTGAAATTCTTTGCCAGCCGAACCTGAGCAGTGAGGACTCTCCCTCAGAGCGTTTAACGTTTATAAATTCGCGTTGAGAAATTACAAGTTACTGCCTCAAGTACAGTGATTTACTTCTGTTAGCATTGTTGAAGAATTCTGATAATTGATATATCTTTTGCGTCTTAAAACTTAACATAAACATTAAATTAAGATATTCGATTAGTCATCATGATATGAATTCCATTTCACAATGTAGCAGCCATCTATATGGATTATTTTTTTCTTTTGCATAGCCGCGCATATAGCTTAATCGTCATAACATAAGTAAGGATTGGCGTAAACAAGTATCAAAATTATTAACGACCTCATGCTCATGCAAGAAGATGGGATAAAAAATATTGATCATTAATATGTTTAATAAATAATGATGGTATCCAAGTTCTCATTTTCAAAATATGGGCTTCTGTATTAATTCACCACGATTTAATTCCATTTCTTACTTTTTAATTGAATGGCATGTCCTTTCATGATTTATAATTTAAGGTATGTAAAGAGAGCGAAACTTTAGACTTGATATTTCCGGGCTAATAATAAAACGTCTTTGGTCTGAAGAAAATATGAGTTATTACAAATACCAGTGACAGTCTATGAATAAACATCGTCTCAGGTTTTAGCACTGTTAGCTATGCGTTGAATGTATTTTGATCTCTTTATTGTACAGGAAGCAGCAGTGGGCGAGTTGGGTGTTGGCTGGGCAGGACTATGGCTGTAAAGGCCAATGCCAAGATACCAGATGTATTGCCAACCCTTAACGTCACGCAGAAGAACACACCAATTCACCTTCAAAGTTGCGGCATCAAGTCAAAGCCCTATCCGCCTTGTTCGTTTTCCTGCGTTTGGTATTGTTATTTTCAGCTAATTCCTCGTTTGAGCATTATCATTTACTCTGAAAGCTCAAGGGTATTTTTAGAGAGTCGGTCCCCTTTTGCAAATAGCGTTGGCCATTCATGTTTTTAATGGACTGAATTGTATATTTTGGTATTCGGTTTCGTCATCGTCCTCGGAGAAGTGTGGGCATCAGAGTCGAGAGAGGGTACCCAGACATTTTGACGAATTGTCTAAGACCTCGTAATTTTCACACAACATGACAGCCGCCTGATTTATGTACACCATTGACCAATCAGCGCTCACCGTTTAACTGTGTCCGACGACTGCCAATTTATAAGTTTTCGCTTTTCTCTTTGAGTCAAATGAAATGCATTTCTGAGAATTTGCCTCAGCCGCGATGTTTTCGTCATTATTTTAGCTAAAGGAAAATATATTGATTATACGTATTACTACTAACTTTAATCTCATTAATAAGGATTGAGAAAGAACAGGGCATGACAATAGGGAGCAATGGCTTCAGAAGTTTTTTTTTTATATAAGTAACGCTCTCACACGCAGGGAGTAATCCTGTGAGCGTAGAGATGGCCGTGTATAATAAATGGTATGGATTTATCCTTGTTCCTAATTATCTTAGTTTCTAATTTGGGATTAATTTAAAGCCATGGTTGCGAAGAGGAATGCTGAATACACAGTATGTGGCTATTCACTTTTCATTTTGAACAAAAGTAACAGTGAATATTCTTGCTGTAACGGTTTTGATGGAATGTATTATGTTGTTGTTTTTAAATTCAATAGTCTTTTATTTTTCTACTTTAAATATTATTTTATTTAAATATTATTTTATTAATCGTCAACATTTATGTTTGACAACCCCTTTCAGGCGTAAATATTTCACTGTTTCACATAAGAAATTTGTTTTTGAAAATCACATTATATTATTCTTCGGGTTAAAAAATTATATTGAACAACAGATTAGCGAATTTAGTACGTATGCCAAAAGTTATTGCCATCCATGTATCATTATTAAATACACATTTTTGTTTGGTGTAATATATTATGGATCCATTTCATAACACTCTTTATATGACTTAAAATTTATAAAACACAAGAAAAGATGATGGAGGAACTCATTTTAATATTACTGACATGTAGAGCACTTCTTCTTTTAAACAAATATATGTTATAGATGATTATTTAGAAAAACAATGCATAATCTGGATGCTTGAATGACTAAACCCTAAGAGAATTAATGCCATCTGACCTACTTTATATGAAACGTAACAAAGTTGTTCCTTTTTCATTTAGGCGTGTACGGTAAAAGATGGTAAGTAGAAAATGTTTGCCCTGTTCATTCAATTCTTCGCTACCCTAATTAACAGGTTAACAATCTTCATTTTCCGATGACAATCTTTATCTTTTTCCCATCATCTTATTATTATTATTATTATTATTATTATTATTATTATTATTATTATTATTAGCTAAACTACGACTTTAGTTGGAAAGTAGGATGCTACAAGGAAAATAGCCCAGTGAGGAAAGGAACGAAGGAAATGAATAAGATATGTATGATAAGTAATGAATAATGGATGATAAATGTTTTAAGATCAGTAACAACATTAATATAGATGTGATATATAATATATGAAGAGAGTCTTATGTAAACATGTTTAACATAAGAACAAATGCTGCAAGTTTAACCTCTAAAGTTCCACCAGTTCAACCACCAGATTAAGAAGATCATTCCTCAGTTAGTCACAGCTGGAATAAAACTAAAAGAATATTGTGTAGTGTTGAGACTTATGGTGGATAAGGCAAGGCTATTAGAATTAATTACATACCTACAGGATGCTACTGTCTGGGAAGATCTAAATGTAAAAGATGATCAGAGTTTTGAAAAAATATTTTACAGCATATATAAAGGACTAACTGAACGTCGGTACCTGAGAATAATATCAAGATCAGGAATAATTGATTTAATAGATCGCAAGCTTTAGTCTGATATGATCAAATATTTTACGTTTATCATGGCCATAGCTAATATGACCAACAAAAAAATTTATAATACTGAAGTTATAATAATAATAATAATAATAATAATAATAATAATAATAATAATAATAATAATAATAATAATTACTGAATTTTAATTTTGCCAGTAAACTGATGGGGAGTTGCAAGTCCAGTAAAGAATTAAAACACGCTATTCTGTCGCTGAAATCTAAATTGAGTTGAGAATCAGATGATGAATACCAGACAGGAGAACAATACTCTTAGCTCCTATCGCTAATGTGCATATAACTATACGTATGCCTTGCTCCATCACGACGTTAGAATGGTTTAGAAGGCCTTGTTGGCATTTTTCCGCAGCATATCTGAGTGCTGGAACGTATTTTGGTTTTGGAATGGTTTGGCCGTTTTCTATGATGTCAGCGGAAAACCTAAAGTTTTCATTTGCCCTATAATTTTACCAAATGGTGACCTCGTATTTTGTATGTACTGTTCTTTTATATGCCTCGACCCTAAGTCAGTAATAATTTATCGACATATTTTTATAGATGTGTAGTATACCCATAATATCCAACTGGTCAGCATTATCGTTAATACCGACATAAGTAATTATCGCAACGATTAAAATGCAGATGATGATCACTAGTGGAACAATGTATTGATTTTTCCTGAATATGAAACAACAGTCGTCTATGACTTTGAAACTAGTGCCCGATCCATATCAATATTTCTATCATAATTATCACGAGAATTGTTTCTCTCCATTTAATGGGCCTCCCCAGAGGAACCCATAAAAAACTTGCTCCTCTGTTTTAACGTGATCAGACCCAATCACTGTTTCTTCCTATTGGATTACCAGCATAATCTAATGATTTAGAGTTTTGTTTATTGATGATCTGAGGCCAACCATAATGAAATATCCCGATTAAAACTCGTTCATCACCAACATTTCTGGAAGACTTTAGTCTACAGTACATCCAGACTATCTCTCAACATCAAAATAATTCTTGATTTTTGTAGGATGAACCTCTTCACCTACCTAGAGCCTGAACGCTGGTCACTGCTATCAGTTTACTTATTGATATTGAGCCCATGAAGTAAAATTCCATGCAAATTCTTTTTCTAGGATTTGATTTGGATGGTGATACAGATCCAAGTGACCTTTATTTTTGAGTAGGATATTTATTCTTAGGCACATGTATTATCATTCCAGGAATTTTAATAATATGGGCATTTGGTGTTTTGTGTTGTGTAGGAACAGAAACCCTAATAATTGATCTATTTAGAATGCATATCTAAAAATTTAACCTGGTTATTGAAGTAGTTGTTAATCCCTTATTACTGTTATAACTCCTTTTTATGATAATAATGATAATAACTTGTGGATTGCAGTATACAGAAGATGCATTTTTCCAATTACATTGAATAGAACCTATCTAATCCCAGCTTATTGATTTTGTTTTTGTTGTTTTCATGAAATATAATTGTAAAGTTTTTAGTAATACCTGTACTATGAAACTGATGTGTTATTGTCCTATAATTTTCCATTGAATAAAGTCTAAAAACAATACTGTAATGACATGAAAACATTAAAAGTTAAAATGATCGCTATGCAGTAATCTTGTTAATTTTAGATACGAGATATATGAAATGAGCGAAGATGGTGAAATCTATTGAAGGCAAATTCAGAACAATCCCGGTTGTTTAGTGAACATTTTTTAATGAAGACTAAATGTAATATAAAACGAAATTTTCAACTAATACATATTGATACGATTACTAGCACAAGGAATTTCTTCACCAAGCAAAAATATTAAAAATAATAAGAGATCAAAAGATTTGTTATCATGTTTATGGTTTACTTCTCGGTTGTAAATAAACTTGAATAAACTATGTAATAAGGAAAGGAATCTTCTTAAAAATAACTGGACTTATATCTTCCTTTACTATAAATAACAGTGCTTTCAGTTAATTAGTTTTGTTTTATAAGCGGCTAGATAAAAACGCAGCGATTTTGATAAACTTTCACTCACAGATCGCTTAACATATTATGAACACATTAGTAACTGTGACTTGGAAATCATACCATGATTTAGAAGTAGGTCGGTGACACTATTGAGCCTAAAGTAAAAGGATGATTTAGCAATAAACCTGTGACACTATTGAACGTAGAGTAAAAGGCGAAAATCTTCAGCATAATGCTAATTTCAACAAAGTATGTCAAGAACGGTGTTAAAGTATCCCAAATATACTTCAAACAATCATTGTCCGTCAATAAACCTTCCTACGGGGACAACAGGTTCAGCATTGTACGGGGTTAGGGTCATTCTCCCCCCCCCCGGTCCATCCATTACCGAGAATTTATTGCTTTTTGGACTGCACAATACACAAGCTCCAAGCTAATTACTTGTTGACGTAATATTCCCCAGTAACCTCGTTTCCATCCCTTTGGATTCCGATTCTGTTAACCTCTGGCACTCCAAAGGGCTGCAGGGTTTGCTTTTAAGACTCAAGTATCCTCTCGAGTCATTACTTCACTCTTGAAAGCCACTCAATATCTGTTACAGCTATTGTAAGGAAAACATGTTAAGGGCGTCCACTTCATGTATTTGTCATGTTTCCTTTTTATTTTGTTTAATAGCCACATAAATTATATTCACAAAGGAGAAAAAAAAAGAGCTTCTTCTTGGCTACTTTATCGGTTAGATGTAACCTCAACACTCTAGAACTGACTTTTTATTTCAGTTAAACCAAAGGTTCCTTGATATTAAACGCATTTAAAAGATATGCTATTGTCTTATACCTTCTAATGTAAAGAATATATAAATGAGATATGAACAAATTTACTTTGATTGACGTCTATGATAAAGAAATAGATAATCGTATGCTGAAGGGGCTTAGATTTCAGCGACAGAATGGCGTGTTTTAATTCTTTACTGGACTTGCAACTCGCCATCAGTTTACTAGCAAAATTAAAATTCAGTAATTGTTATTATTATTATTATTATTATTATTATTATTATTATTATTATTATTATTGTTGTTGTTGTTGTTGTTGTTGTTGTTGTTGTTATTATTGTAACATGGGTAATATAAATGTTCTTGTTGGTCATATTAGCTATGGATATGATACGCGTAAAATATTTGATCATATCAATAACAATAATATTAGTAATTTGGGTCAGGATTAGTAGCCATCACAAATAAGCTATTGGTAGAAATTACGTAAATTTCGAGATTATTGCAAGTGATATAAAAACTGTAATACCAATGGCAGTTTTATTAAAAATAGAAGCTTCGTAACTGGAATTGCTCCTCTGTGAAAAATAGCATCGCTAAGATTTATATAATCCTAGCAATTCTAGTTCCCTAATACTTGATTGAACCCACCTTCCTTTTGTAAAAAGTAATAGATTCTCAGTTCGTGAATGAATGATGACTGAAAATGATAACTCCCATTGCAACTCATTAATAACTTCTGTGTTGTGTATATGCAAGAAGGAGAAAAAGGACAAAGCGGAGCATTGTCAATAAAATTTTAATGTCATGAAAATGTAGCGCACAAGCAAGGTCTATGCTGTTAGTTCTTGCTCAGTAAAGGGCAACATGATTGGTCGCAATCGACACAGTAAAAATCCGAGGAACCAATCAGCGAGCTGCATTAAGCCCGCCAAAAACTTAATAAACTCGCCAACAAGCGTACTGAGGTTTTGGCGCGCAAGAGAGAGAGAGAGAGAGAGAGAGAGAGAGAGAGAGAGAGAGAGAGAGCATATTTGTTGTGGAGTTTTAGCCACCGATTCGACGACTGTAAATGAAAGCAAGGGAAGGCAGGGCTAAAGCAGTACGGGAAAAGGGGTCGGGTGATTCTACGCGCTGCAGGGAGGTTTAATTAACGATTTTGCGTCAGGAAAGAAATATATCAGAAAGCTTTGCACAAAAGCGACGGTGGGCATTGAATAATATGGCCGCATTATTCTATACATTTTTAATTAAGCTTCATAAATCATGTGATAAAGGGGGTGGTAGGGAGAATATGTCGTAGGTCGAGGGCTACGGGGAGCGAGGAATCGGGAGAGAGAGAGAGAGAGAGAGAGAGAGAGAGAGAGAGAGAGAGAGAGAGAGAGAGAGATCATGTGTATTATGTAAAGCAATAAAGCTTACAGCTGTATTTCAATTATAAAAACACAAGTTGTTAAAGAGCATCATAACATGTACTGCAATGTTATTCAAGTTACTTGTAAAAAGTAAAGATTTTATGCATAATAGAACTTGATCTGTTAAGTTTGTGGAACGCATTGACTTCTCATTCATATCATTCCTCTCTTTCAGTTTCATCTCCCCATCTGTGTGTTTGTCTGCCTGTTTGTCTATTTATTTGTAACAACGAATTTGATACTATTTGGTCGCACGTTTTAGTGAATAGGTCCAGGAAAGAAT
>NC_090745.1:90742970-90780470 GCF_036898095.1 Palaemon carinicauda
ACGGTAAATAATATTTGTAATAACATATTTTCTAAAAGCTTTCACTGTAATATCATTATTTATCACATTCATCATGCTCGTTAAATGCCTTCGTTTGTTTACTGAGCGTGGTTGTTTACTGAGCGTACGTTATGACGCCGTCGTTTCAGGCGGCGTCATAAAGAAAAACATTTCATTTGGAAGTCCTAAGAAAAATTAAGTAAAACATTGGTAATAACAAAATCAACATACTGTACTGAATAATCAATATAATCGATGCAAAAACTAACCTATACACAGATGTGTAAATGCATTTGTTTCTTCATTATGATCAGAGATAAACGTAAACAAAACATTGGTTGCCATTTTTTATCGTGCTTTTTGGCGTATTTAGAAAACGCATGATATAAAATCGCCTTTAATATTTGTGCCTGTTTTAGTTTAGGGTACTGTAGTACATGCATTAAGTGTTCTGTACATTGAAAGGTAGTTTGTTAACAGTACTACGTACAAGGGAAGGTTTTAAAAGTCTGAATATACATGTTAAATAAATAGGTAAATATGGTGTCACTACTTCGCGGATTTTCACCTATCGCGGTCGGGTCTGGAACCTATCTACCGCGATAAACGAGGGCTCACTGTATTACTAAGGGGTTTATCCTATTTTCCCCTCTCCCTCACTAGGCTCTGACCAGTCTCAGATCCTTTTCACTCTGCGGACAATTCCTCTATTAAGGAGGCCTAGCTTGGCTCATCTATATGGATGTTCCCTCCTTTGGAACCCTCGGGTCCTAAGGAATTGTCTACAGATAAGGTTACGGTAACCGCCTGGGCGGGTTTCACAAGTATGTGTCTAACTACTTCCCTTCCTGCTCATCTATCTTGAGCATATAATTAATATGCTATTTTACAGTTTAAGTTATTCTTAAGTCTAGAGTAATGTAAGTCATTCTTATGCCTTCCATGTACTCATGATCTCTTTCTTTTACAGGAGGAGTATATAAAGTGTGAGAGCAACTTCTGTGGAGTTAAACGCCCGGACTTCTATGGACCCACACCCCCTGCGTCGCCAAGAGAGGCGACCTTAAATACTGGGATCCGCAGAACTGTTCAGTCTGCAAGAGTCTCATCGATGACGCGTTCAATAAACCTCCTACCACGGAGTTAAGGAACACTGCTAGAGAGAAGCTGCGCAAATGGGTGCGAGGCTTCCAAAAGAACGCCTCTGGACCTTATCTTCCAAATGAAGATATGAGGGCCTTGCTTTTTCCGAAAGCATCCAAGGACTCGGTGATCCCTCAAGACCAGATTCCCACCGTCCAACTGGTGGTCGAACCTGACATCGTCATGGCACAGTCAATGAGTACGTGCCACATCGATTCCGACGACGTGGAACGTATGTCGGAGGTCTCAGAAGGTACGGAGAAGACCCTCATGGGCAAAGAGCTCGACTATGAGGAAGATCAGGTGGAATACCCTGATTCGGAGAACGAGGTCGCTCCAGCTCCCCCAGTAGCCCCAGTGGCATCCGAGGAACCTATTCCTTCGACTTCCGCCACCCCGTATCCACTTCCATCGGCCACTCAAGAGGTCTTCAGGATGTTAGAAGCCCTCATGGACAAGAAGCTGAGAGAAACTCAGGAGCAATTCCGGATGACTCTCGTCGGCTTCAAACAATCGAAAAAGATTTCGGTTAAGGACCTCCCCCACTGCTCGGAAGCTAACCCTTGGAGATACGCCGAGCACATGCCAATCACAACTGGCAAAATCTTCATCAGTGAAAGGGTCGGCTCTATTCTTCTGGAAGAAGTGGAGTTCTTCCCGAACTTCGAGGCTTATCCGGACTGTTACGTCCGACTCAGGTCCGAACCAGCCTCAAAAGAAGAGACCGAACGTAAGGAGGTGATAGTGTTCGATCTTGCAAAGGCCCAAGCTATGCTGGCTCATGCAGTGATTAGTCGGGGTTTCACCAACTCCAAGATGCCAGCATTGAGCAAAAAGCATCCAACCTTTGTTGCTCCAGCTACTGCGATCTTCCCCTTCGTTGAAAAGGCCTTCCAAGCAGTCATGAAGGCTGTGGAGGAAGGGAAACCTTGCCCTGCACTGGAGGAGTGCAGACCCTTCTCCCTCACTCTTCCCCCCGATGACAGGTACTGGAAAGACATCCAGCTTACCTTTACGGTCGGGAAACTAGAACCTGATGTGGCCGGTCGTCAGTTCAACGAGGACCTCCCACGACTGAACGATCATCTCCTTCGTAGGGAACAGGATACCAAGGAGAGACTCGCTGCTTCCCTGTCACATCAGGTACAGCTAGAAGTCATGGCCGGGGACACCAGAGTCCCAGACTTTTACATGGTCCATGCAAAGTCACACCTGGCGACTGTGACCAAGAATTTGTACAGCTTCGCTAGGGCTCGCAGAGCCTGTAGAGAATTCGTGTTTGCCAATGCAACAGTGAAACACGAACCCCGGAGACTGATTTCCTCCAACATCTGGGGCAAACATCTCTTCCCATCCGCCTTGGTGAAAGAGATAGTGGACAAAGCCGCCACGGAGAATCGGAACCTTCTCCACAAGTGGGGCATGTCTCGAAAGAGGAAGTCCTCTCAGGACGATGGCCCTCAGCCTAAGAGTAAATCCTCGAAGCCTAGGCCCCAGCAACGTCAACCAAGACGTCAGTTTCTGGGTCCCGCTACTCCCCAAGTGGCTGCACAGCCACAGCAGACCTTCTAACTGGTCCCCCAACCGGTGGTGTCGCAGTCACCGGTCTTCACCCCTGCCTATGAGCAGCATTCCACTACCTTTCGTCCCAGAGGCAGAGGCTCAGGCAGAGACTCCGGCAGAGATTCTTCTCACCGTCCCTCCAGAGGCAGAGGAGGAAGGGGAGCTAGCGGCCGAGGTGGCAAACCCTCGGGACACCAGAAGCAATGAAGTGCTTCCGGTGGGAGGAAGACTCCGCCAATTCCAGGATCGTTGGACCTTCGATCCTTGGGCACACAGCATCGTCAAGAAAGGACTGGGCTGGAGCTGGAATCAACCACCCCCATCCTTCCAGCAATTCTTCCAACAGTCAACCCCCCCTCCTGGAAGAATATGTCCTGGAGCTCTTGAACAAGAAGGTGATCAAGAGGGTAAAATCAACCAGGTTCCAAGGGAGACTCTTTTGTGTTCCCAAGAAAGACTCAGACAAACTCAGAGTCATTCTAGACTTGTCCCCTCTCAACAAGTTCATTGCGAACAACAAATTCAAGATGCTGACTCTGCAACAAATAAGGACCCTTCTGCCTCACAGGGCCTACACGGTCTCCATAGACCTGGCAGATGCCTACTGGCACATTCCAATGAATCACTACGCTTCCTCGTACCTAGGATTTCGACTCCAAAGGAAAAGTTACGCCTTCAGGGCCATGCCCTTCGGGCTCAACGTGGCTCCACAAATCTTCACCAAGCTGGCAGATGCAATCGTCCAACAACTACGTCTTCAGGGCGTCCAAGTGATGGCCTACCTAGACGACTGGCTATTCTGGTCGACATCGCCCGAAGATTGTCTGAGAGCCTGCAACAAAGTCACCCAGTTCCTAGAGCATCTGGGTTTCAAGATAAACGCCGAGAAATCTCGCCTCACTCCAGCTCAGAAGTTCCAATGGTTGGGAATCCATTGGGACCTTCAGTCAACATCCACACGGACGCTTCACTGGAGGGTTGGGGAGGTCACTCCCACCAACAGCAGGTTCAAGGAACATGGTCTCCCCTATTCAAGACGTTTCACATCAACATCTTGGAGGCCATGGCGGTTCTTCTCACCCTGAAGAAACTCTCCCCGCCTCCCTCGATCCACATTCGTCTGACTCTGGACAACTCGGTGGTAGTCAGATGTCTCAATCGTCAGGGCTCGAGATCGCTCCAGATAAATCAGGTGCTTCTACCTATCTTCCGTTTGGCAGACAGGAAGAAATGGCATCTGTCTGCAGTTCACCTACAAGGATTCCGCAACGTGACAGCGGACGCTCTATCAAGGACAAGCCCAATAGAGTCGGAATGGTCTCTAGACGCAAGATCATTCTCCTTCATCTCTCGCCAAGTCCCGGAACTTCAGATCGATCTCTTCGCGACGAGCGACAACAATCAACTTCCTCGATATGTGGCCCCGTACGAGGACCCCAAGGCAGAAGCGGTGGACGCCATGTCCCTGGATTGGAACAGATGGTCCAAGATCTACCTGTTCCCTCCACCCAACCTTCTGCTGAAAGTCCTATCCAAACTGAGAACCTTCAAAGGGACAGCGGCCCTAGTGGCTCCCAAGTGGCCCCGGAGCAATTGGTATCCCCTGGTCCTGGAGCTGCAGCCCACCCTGACCCCCCTACCGGGCCCAGTCCTCTCTCAACAAGTACAGAAGTCGACTGTCTTCGCTTCATCACTGAAAGTCAGGGACCTTCATCTCATGATTTTCTCTCCTTAGCCATAAAGAAAAGGTTTGGGATCTCGAAGAAAAGCTTAGACTTCCTCGAGGAGTACAAGACAGAGTCTACCAGAAGGCAGTACGAATCTTCCTGGAAAAATTGGGTTTCCTTCGTCAAGGCAAAAAATCCTACGGAGATCACCATTGATTTTTGCATGTCCTTCTTCATTCACCTTCATGGACAAGGCTTAGCGGCCAACACGATTTCCACTTGTAAATCGGCCTTGACTAGACCACTCCTATACACCTTCAGATTGATCTGTCCAGTGACATCTTCAATAAACTGCCAAAGGCATGCGCTAGACTGCTCCATTTTGCTTCTAGCCTGGACAACGATTCGTGCCCTCTGAAAGACCTGACTCAAAAAGTTATCTTCCTTTTTGCTCTCGCCTCGGGAGCCCGAGTCAGTGAAATAGTGGCATTATCAAGAGAAGAGGATCATATCCTATTCACCGATACGGGAGATCTTACCCTCTTCCCCGACCCAACGTTTCTCGCCAAGAATGAACTACCCACCAAGAGATGGGGCCCCTGGAGAATCTGCCCCCTGAAGGAAGATGTCTCTCTATGCCCAGTGGAGAGTCTTAAGGTCTATCTTCGAAGAACTTCAGACTTCGGTGGAGGACAACTCTTCAAAGGAGAAACCTCGGGTAGCGACCTGTCACTGAAACAACTAAGAGCGAAAATCACCTACTTCATTCGCAGAGCGGATCCTGACAGTACACCCGCAGGTCACGATCCTAGGAAAGTCGCCTCTTCTCTGAATTTTTTCCAGAGTATGGATTTCGAAAGCCTCAAGAGCTTTACAGGCTGGAAATCACCGCGCGTGTTCTTCAAGCACTATGCAAAACAGGTGCACGACGTGAAACATTTCGTGGTAGGTACAGGTAGTGTAATGAAACCTGCTGCTTAAATCTGCATAGAACAGAGAGTTATTTGGGACTCTAACTCTACGGGTGCCTGTGTTGACCCTATCGTGATACATAGTGATTTAATGGACACTTAGTGTTTCTATTAGACTGTTCTTTATCAAGGTGAAATGTCATAGAAATTTTACACGCGTGCCACATGCTCTCGAGCATGGAGTGTGTTTTGGACTTTAAAAAGACTGGCGTTCCCCTGGGAACTTGTGTTTCTAAAAAGCAAAATTTTCTTTCAGACTCAAGATCACCGTCTTTCATTTTCTATGTACATTATTCATTATTATTGTAAATAAATTCTATAATCATTATTGTAATTACTTCTATGATGACTTACAATCTTAGAAATAAAATGTCTATTTTATTTACCACGTGCGTCTCCTTTCGCTCCTATTCCTTATTAAAGAAATATACGATTGTTATAGTTTCATTTACCCCTTTCCTATCTGATTAAAAGAATAATATAAGTATTTATATTATATACTCACCTATGTCTTGATAATATTCCTACTCGAATATTAACCTTTGATCTGTCTCCGAGACCAGCATGATCTCTCCACTAGGTGAGTAGTTCTTCACCGATCACTTCGAGATATTCCTCTTGTCCACCAGGACTTCCCTGCCAGGGGGGCAGGAAGCCAGTTCATCGTAGAATCTCTGGTAAGGACAATTACTAAAATTGTCATAGTCTTTACGGTCCCCAGACCATAGGAATATTGCTTGAAGCCCTTGGCACTTGGATTAAGGGAAAAAATCCACGAGACATTAATACTCTGGTACACTTCCATCAGGACGACATGGCTTGAGCCCAAAAAACGGATTTTGAGCGAAGCGAAAAATCTATTTCTGGGTGAGATAGCCATGTCGTCCTGATGGACCCTCCCGTCTATTCTAGTTCAGCCTTTCAGGCCCCTCCCTGACCTACTGTATCGCGGAGATTGGTAGGAGCTTAGCTCAGGATGAAGACGGACGTGATGTCCTTTAGCAATGGCGCCCGTTTGTTTACGTCTCGAGAACCAAAAGTAGCCACGAATGAGAGTAACTTTGGAACGGCTCCTCAGTTACTCAGCCTCCTTCCCATATCGAAGCGTTAACTCTATATGGGGTGCAGATATCCATGTGGCGTGTTAATACATGCGTCCCCTGCTGATATACGATATCCTAGAGGGAAACCTTTAGGGTACTCGCACCAGAAGTTAGAATTTTGTGATAACCTTTAGTTTAATTCTCTGGGAATATCCATTGTAGTTAAATATACCCTAGGAAGCTACTGAAGGAACCTTCCATCAGGACGACATGGCTATCTCACCCAAAAATAGATTTTTCGCTTCGCTCAAAATCCGTTTTTATATATATGAGTAGTTTTTTTGGATTAAAAATTAATATTATGAGTCTTTGCAATTGAAGTGGTCCATGTATACATTTAATAGCTAGCATTTTAAAAGCAAAATTTCTATTAAGGGCTATTGCCCTAGCTGCAAAAAAACAGTACAAGGAAGACAGGAACGTCGCTTGGATTTCTGTGAGCATTGGGTGTTTTTTTTTTTATGGTTTTTCTATTTTCATTTAGGCTGATAATTATGTTGTATTTCCATCTTTCACAGGGGAATTAGGAATAAAACAATTTAGTAAAGCAAACTCAAGTCTTCAAAACAGTAAGTATTCTGTCGATGAGTGTAAAACAAGGAGCACATGTTGAATGCATTGCCCTTCAAGCATAAACCATCATTTAATGGTACATTTTCCCCTCCCATTTATCGATGTAAAGTTAAGGTAAGATTGTATATTGAATGTATATATGATTATAACTTGCAAAATGCGTACTTTATCAAAGTCCAAGATTATACATTGAAACTGCCTAATAGATGCTCAAGGCCACTTCGAGAGGCCCTTATTTTACTAT
This sequence comes from Palaemon carinicauda, assembly GCF_036898095.1. Lineage (NCBI taxonomy): Eukaryota > Metazoa > Arthropoda > Malacostraca > Decapoda > Palaemonidae > Palaemon > Palaemon carinicauda. Next base: position 90,750,235 of record NC_090745.1, read on the forward strand.
TATAAGGGCAAACATTTACCTCTAGAAATAAAAATCCCATTAAATACCGAAAAAATACGAGCATCTTTTTTTGGCCATATCTCTATAAGGTATGAGAAAAATGTGACTGTTAACAAGCCTTAGACAATATTAGAACATCGACCACTTTTCTCCTCCCCTCCTAGTTTAGTCTTAGGCACAGGTCCCATTTCGGACGCGTCTTTCACTTATTCTGTAAGTTATATTTGAAATATTATATAGCCTATACATGAAACACACAGTCTAACCTAAACTTGCGTTTTGTAAATGAACAAGCACCAAGCTATAAATGAATTAAAAAGAATATACTGTAGGTAGTCTTATAAGCAATATGATTTCATATAGATCTATGGGAAATCTCTAGATAGATAACATTAAACCAATTATTGGATAATATTTATAGTAACATGTGAGCCTTCCTAAATACCAAAACCCCGTAGGTTTTTTTTTCTTCTTTTTTAGCTAATTAGTATGGTTCGTCCGCAATAGATGGCGCTCCTAAGCAGTGTTGCCAGATATGGATATTTATCCCTAGATTTGGGGATTTTTTGGTGTCTGATGGGGATATTCTGTACAAATTTCTAAGAAGAATAAACAAAGATGAGTAAACCTTTTTATTTTTGCAATTAGTTTGCTTACACTTATATGAAATATAGTGAGTAATTTCTATATTAGTAAAGCCTACAAGATCAAAAGAAAATATATTTGCGGAAATGGGAACTTTTGGGTTGTTTTGGGAATTTTTTATCACGAGTTTTGGGGATTTTTAGGCTTTCCTGTCTTTCGTACTAGGAATCCCTTGTTATTTGTTAACACGGTGTCCTGAAAGACAAAACGAAAAGTGAACTGTTAAATTATTAAGTTAAATGTTTGTTTTTATATAGAGTTTTGTCATAAACGAATACCGTGTGTTTCTTTATATTGTGTTCAGTGTTACCTTTGCTTCCTTATATGAATCGGAAGCCAATAAGTGTTCCTGTGTGCAAGAAAAGCTTATAGGCATAACTACTAATTACACTTCTCGAAGTTTTATTGTTTACTATTAATATTTAATGGTAAGTTACTGACATTGGAGTATTTGTTTAGAATAACACAGTGACAGATTATTATTTCACTATAGATTTGTAGTATAGGCTATGTTAACCAACTACTTCTTAAAATTTCATTGTTTATGCATTGCGATAGTTAGATCTACTTTTGTGAAATTTCATATTGCATACAGTTATACCTGGGACTATAAGAGGGTAGCGTTCTAACTTACCTTAATCTAACCTGGGGGTTAGATCCTTCGAAATATTACTCTTTAGACTTGTAAAACTTTACCTAGATCCTTGCTTAGCCCCTGAACCCTCCCATCAAATTTCACCAAGAACAACTTGCGTAAATTTTAGGGCTGCGTTCTAACCCAACCTAGGGTATTGGCACTTTTAGTTAAAACAAAGTTAAATTACTGAGTTATTTTCTAATTTATCCTGGTCTACAGGAAATTCATTGATGAGGATACCTGTAAACTGAATGTTAATGTTTTACCTAGAAAGTTTTTAGCAAATTTCAACATTAACATTACGATAGTATTGTAGGCCTTCATAGATTGTAATTCCTACAGGAAGGCAAATGATGAGCGTTTAACTCCATGCTACATTTATATCTTGTGATTTTGATTACGGATATGAAAACAAGCCTGGTCTAAGTATTAGGTACTGTAGAAGGTTTACTTAAGGCCAATGATCAGTAATTTCAAAGATGCTAAACCCCCCTCATGAATCATTAAAATGGGAGGCCACAGTAGGAAACGGGTCTTCGATACCTAAACTAACCTTTGGTGACATAGCCTTATCTCAGTGGGTGATGTGGGTCTGTTTGCTCGATCCACCTCGACCTCTCTAATCTAACCTAGGAAATTAGTAGGGAGAAAACTTGAAACTAGTGAAATACTTTGATACAATGTAACATAACATCATCTTGAGGAAAGTACTCAATGTTAGGTTTGGATAGGAGTGGTCATCTTAGTGTACAATATCTAGGCTCGTTCATACATAAATACAAACACTTTTCTTTTAATAAATAAGCGTATGCTTCCAGTGAAGCTGAATACTGCTATTAAATCTTCTAACAAGGTGGCAATAGTTACTACTGGGTGGTGGGGAAGCCTTGCCCTCTCGGCAGCCCAGCAAGCTCCCACTTTATTTTCAGCCGTCAGGTAATACAGATGTACTGTGCTTTTGGTGCCATCGATTGGTTGTTTTAGTATTTTGCTTTCCTTTTAGAGTTTATTGGTAGATCATCTTGTACGAGTAAAAGAGTGGATTACTGTAGTTGTGCTATAGTTGTCTGTGCAGTATGATATCCACATTTGCTCCAGCACCAGAATACAAACTTTACTCTTTCTTAAGGAATATATTAGGGTGAAGCCAAAACTATCCATAAGACTTTTAGTAAGGTGTAACAACTCCACCGATAGTTAGTGGTTGGTAGGGTGGGTAGCCAGCTACCATGCTCACACACACCTGTGTTCTATAGTCACTTTTTACCTTTGGCTCAGTGAGAGTAGATGTCCGTCTCTCCGCCCAACATTTTTAACTAGCCTTTGACTAATTTTTGTTGTTTTTGTAATATATTACTGTATATACTGTACTTTATATACAGAAATTTTTTTTATATATATTTAAACATTCATTTAGGTATTATTACAGTTTCAACCATTATGGGAAATCTATTATATTAATATTTTTCCCGAGTAAAGCACGTGATAACAAAACACTTCTTCTCAATACATTATTGCCGCTAATGCATACTTACAGAGAAAAAAATATTTCAGGTATTGAAGGTCTTGACTTTTTCTAAGTTTAGTGTATATCTTTCCATGGGCACGCAAGGTAGCTCTTGTTAGTTTGAATATCTGTTTTCATCTTACTTGGCTCCTCCCCATTGCGTAATGTGACAATATTTGCTTGAATGCGCATTTCCTCCTCCCACTAATGTCGCTCCTCTAATCAGAATACTACTGGGATCTTTTCAAGAGTTAATGGCTTCCTGCTAGTAATGTCGCTCTTCCAATGAAATTAGAGTTTTTTTTTCAAGAGTTATCGTTGGCTATTTTTTTCCCTTATAATTTGTTTTCATCTATGACAATGTTCACGCTTAATCAAATTATCATTCATTCCTGGCCATATTGTTAAGAAATTTTTTGTAGAAACTATCGTAAGGAAAGGTTTACGGAAATATTGGAAGATTCATTTTGTCTCTCATTCTTATCCCAAGGATCTGTTTTTCGTGCAATATACCATTGTAACCGATAGTATTTTGTTTTTTTCCTATTTCATTGTGGGAGAAACGCCTGATTGTCGTTTGTTTTCGATTTTGAAACCTGCCGGTCTCTATACGTTCAGCACTCTCATTACTTAACTGTCATGGATCCTCCGGTGCAAGTGTGCAATATATGTCGCTATTTGTATTTTGAGGTGATCGCTCGATTTCATGGAAGTTATAATGGTACTCCAGAGGTTCTGAATAGGTTTCTTAGAGAGCATTCAGTATTAGCCATAAGTGTTAAGTGTGCTAAATGTGATTCACCTTTACTTTTCGGTGAGGTACTGATTAGGGGTAGGTTTAGGTAGGTCTAGGGTCTGAGACCGTGGTCGTTCTAGGTTAGGTTTGGGGGGTTTGTTAGGTTAGCTGGTTTAGTTTAGGGGTAGGTCTAGGATCTGTGACTGGGGTCCTTCTAGGTTAGGTTAGGGGGGTTTGTTAGGTTAGCTGGTTTAGTTTAGGTGTAGGTCTAGGGTCTCTGACCGGGGTCCTTCTAGGTTAGGTTAGGGGGGTTTGTTAGGTTAGCTGGTTTAGATTAGGGGTAGGTTTAAGTAGGTCTAGGGTCTGAGACTGGGGTCGTTCTAGGTTAGGTTAGGGGGGTTTGTTAGGTTAGCTGGTTTAGTTTAGGGGTAGGTCTAGGGTCTGTGACCGGGGGCCTTCTAGGTTAGGTTAGGGGGGTTTGTTAGGTTAGCTGGTTTAGTTTAGGGATAGGTTTAGGGTTTGTGATGAAAGATTAAGGTCTGTGGTATACTTAACAGCTTTCAGGATTTGTTTTCTAACATAAACCATTTTTTTTATTGCAAATATCATTTGACCCCCCCCCCACCCAAAACCCTGGTTCCCACCTGGTGTCCCCCATAATTGTTGGGATGAAGTAGGGTCTTTCTGCATTACAACATAATATGAAACAAAAACAATAAAAACACTGTTACAAACACTGATTTCTCTGGAAAAACTCGTTGTTTTAACTCCAATTACATAGTAAATCTATAAATCGGATGGTTTGCGGTCAAAATAAACGTTAAATCCGTTGGAACTACACTATTTCTGATGCAACAAATATATTTTTATTCCAGTTTCCCGATAATGGTTGAAACTGTAATTTTACCTTAATTTATTATTACAGGTGTGAGTTGATGTTTAGGAGACAGAGTAGTGCAGCATTTCTTCAAGGGCTGAAGAACCTTTCTTACGATCTCTTCCCTCTATGACGCCGGACAAAAAGCAAGAGCTAGCGCTATCTCATCAGTGCTAGCTCTCACGTCCGCAATAGCACACAAGTGTACGCTACTAAAGTGCACTCTCGATGTCTGTAGCACACGGAACTTCAACCTACGGTTTCCTAAGTTTGCGTTACCTCGGTAGCGCTTATCTCGAGTTTAGCTCACATTCCCCAACCTAGCACTCACCAGCGATGGTAGGGGTACAGCCTTGGTGCTTAATACCTCACTCACCACCTGTAACTTGCTGTTTTCACACAAGTTGATTGGATCAGATTCTCGATGCAATTAGAGCTTCTCCATATGAGGTCTGGTTCTCAACACTCCTCAAGATGTCATGCAGATGTTTAAAGGGCCCGCACATGCGGATGAGTAAATAACTTGATCGGCTCACCGGTTCTCGTGAGCGTTCAAACGTTTCATTGAACCTCTACTTTGTTCCGTAACCAAAATACAAACCACGCTGTTTACATGGGGTATTACTTTCGGCGTAGCTGAAATGGTGAGCCATTAGATTTTTAACGAGGGTTAACTACCCCCTCGCTAGTTAGCGAGGGGTAAGGGAGGGGTAGCTAGCTACCCCTCCCCCCCTCACATACCGGTGAACTGATTCACTTCGCTTTTGTCTCGGGTGATTGGCAGACATGTCTGCTCTCACCCTCGCTTAGCAGCTATTTATGTTTTGTCTTCATTTAATTACTTACTTTTTCTTATACTTAATATATATATATAAACATTCTTTATGTTTATGTATATATTTGGGTTTAGAAATATAGTAAGTTTCCTTTTCAGGTTTGTGCTGTGCGTGTGTAGTGTACGACAACGTCACCGCGTAGTACCAGGCCACCGCGGTTGCACGTCATGGGGCGTGGCCTCTCCCTTGGTCCTTCGGTCGTTCCTTTGGCTTCCGATAATTCGGCCGCCGTGGGGAATCGTCATAGCTGGACTTTCTTCATTCATCTGTTTTCTCCGCTGTTCCTCCTTCCCTACGGGGAACTTGGACTCTCAGCGAAGGGAACGTGGGAGTTTAGATTGACTACGGTCTCTCTCTGTACTCGAGGTCGTTCACCCTTTTACTAATATTATGTACTATTACAGAAGCTTCCTTCCCCTGCGGGTTGTTTTGCTTTTCCGTTTGTCTCAATTATTTTTAATGAAATCTAATTGTATTTTTGTTCCGTAACCGAAATACAAACCACGCTATTTACATAGGGGTTTACTTTCGGCGTAGCTGAAATGACGAGCCCTTAGAATTTTAACAAGGGTTTATATCCCCCGCGCTAGTTAGCAAGGGGGTAGGGGAGTGGTAGCTAGCTACCCCTCCCCCCCTCACACCGGTGAACTGCTTCACTTCACTTTTGGCTCGGACGATGAACAGACGTCTCTGTCCCGTCCTCGCATGGCAGCCATTAATGTTTTGTCTTTACTTTTTTAAATATTAAACTTAGCTGGTGAATATATAATAGCTGACGTCTCCGACGGCCCGACAGATCCAAAAACTCGCGAGCGATCGCCATGAAGGGTGCGGGTGTGCCCACCAGCGCCGACTATCGGCCAGATACCGCATATACTTGTCAACCACTCCAGTTCTTCTCTGTCGGTCTTGCCGACAAGTTGGTTCCGCTCGCTGTTGACCTCGAGTTTTTCTACCGAATTGGTGAAGTACTTTGTTTTGGTTGTTTTATTGGCGTTCGCTGTGTTGGTGTGTTTCTTCAATAAAACTCTTGAAACCCTTTTTTTGGCTTGTGTTTCTTGTTGATGAATTTGGCTTTGACTTGGATTTTCTTTGGTTGTTCAAAATGGCTGACCCTTCTCCTGTTTATCGCAAGTGTGCGAGAGAATGTAACGAACGTCTTCCCAAGGCCTCTATCGACCCTCATACTGTTTGTTCTAATTGCCGGGGTAAATCCTGCCAATTAGGAGATCGGTGTGAGGAGTGCGTGGTCTTGTTGGAATTCGAATGGCTTGAGTATGAAAAATATACTCGTAAGCTCGAAAGAGATAGGGTGAGGAGAAGCTCCTCTAGATCTTTGGAATTTTCCTCCTCCCATGCCCCTGAACCTAATCCTTCCCCTGTAGTGGTTGTTCCTGAACCCCCTGCTAGCACTCACAAACCGTCTATGCGGGATATGTTTTTAGCGATTCAAGCTTTAGGCGAGAAAGTTGAGTCCTTAGCCTCGGACCGTAACCAGTTAATGTCCGATGTAAAGTTGTTGAAAAGTGGTAAAGCAGAAAATCTAAGTGATAAAGTGATAAGTGCGCAAAATGTGTTTAGTGTTGCGACCGAGGGTTCGTCTGTTCGTGCTTGTCGCTCCCCTAGTCCGAGACCTCTTTCAGGCTCCCATGCACCAGGGAGAAGTAATGTCGTAGGACTTAAGGGGGCGAGAGGTGTAAACCAGCGTACAGACGTTCCCTCTTTGGTATCAGACGTTTCTCGTCAAGAACGTCCTTACCATAAGACGGGTGAGACTAAGTTCTCCTCGTCCTCTGACGACTTATCGCATAAGAAACCTTGGCGCAAGGTATCTAGGCCCTTAAAGCGAAAGTCAGTCCCTTCAGGACAGGTCCAGCGTCCTGGCTGTAGCCATTGGGACAGCTCTGACCACTTGCAGTCATCGGATGGCTGTTCGCCTGTTAAGCGAAATCGTAACACGGAGTCCGAGGGTCTCGGTAGAGGCAATGTTTTGCCAGCGCAGACGTTACTGACGTCACGGCCCGTTCCGACTTCCGTTGACCCGAAGTGGGTTGTCCTGCGGGACATGCAGTCTAAGCTTTCTTCTCTTATGGAAGATTATGAGCATGGACAGGTTCACGATGATCCTTTGCCTGCGGTTCGCCTGTGCGATGAACGTGACTCTGGCCTTCAGCCGCCTAAACGAGTGTTTTCTCGTCCGTTTGATGTTAGTACTAACGTTTCTAGTGCTTTGAAACGCAATGCTAGTCGTGTTCCCCGTCTTTCACGTCAGTCACGTGACGTGGAACCCCCCTTGCTACAGTCTCGGACTGACGTTCAGCAGCTGCCACCGCAGCCCCGCACTGACGTTCGTCGACCGACTCCGTTGCCTCGCCGTGACGTTGAGCGTCTGTCACCGCAGTTGGAAGTTGTTTTGCCTGCTCAGACCCTGCAGTCAATGCAGTCTGGACGTGATGTCGAGCGACATTCAACTCAAACTGTTGTTGCTTGTCAGTCACAAGACTTTGTCTTTTCAGCCGCGGCGTGACGTTGTTTCCTCAGCTGTTGCTGCTGCTCCGTTGCTTGTTGACATTGCCTGTCAAGCGTTGCCTCCTAGACATGTCTCTCCGTATCACGAGACTCGGCAGTTGTCGGACGAAGTTCCGTCGGATGAGGAAGTCGCTGATCCCCTTTCAACTGATATGCCTTTGGGGACTTTTTCAGATGGAGAGGAGCCTAAAGTTGCTCAGCCCTCTCTTGATTTTAAAAAGATCATCCTGATTTTTAAGGAACTTTTTCCTGACCATTTTGTGACTGCTGCTCCTCGTTCGCCTCCGTCAGGGTTCACGCTAGGCCTAGCTGCTTCGACGCCGTCATTTACTAAGCTAGTGCTCTCTCGCTCTTCTAAGAGAGCTTTGCGTTTACTAGGCGACTGGTTGATGACCAGGAGGAGTTTGGGGAAGACAGCCTTTGCTTTTCCCCCTTTTAAACTGGCTTCTCGAGCGAGCGTCTGGTATGACACGGGAGAAGTTCTCAGCTTGGGAGTTCCTGCCTCTGCCCAGGGAGACTTCTCAAGCCTCGTAGACTCTCCCCGTCGTCTGGCCATGAGCCGCTCAAAAGTTAGCTGGTCCTCTTCGGACCTTGATCATCTCCTTAAAGGGGTCTTTAGGGCCTTTGAAGTTTTTAACTTTTTGGATTGGTCGCTGGGAGCCTTGAGCAGGAAGATCTCTTCAGCCGACCGTGATGTATCTGTACAAATTATGTCCTGCATGGACAAAGCTATCCGTGATGGCTCTAATGAACTTGCTGCTACATTTACGGCAGGAGTCCTTAAGAAGAGGGAGACTCTTTGTTCGTTCCTGTCTGCAGGAGTAACTCCCTGTCAAAGGTCGGAGCTACTTTTTGCGCCGTTATCATCTGCCTTATTCCCACAGCAGTTGATTAAGGATATCGCAGCGTCGCTAGTACAAAAGGATACCCATGACTTGATGGCTACGTCAGCGCGTAAGGCTGCTCCTTCTTCATCCTCTTATGTCGTTAGACCTAAGTTCGATACTCCAGCGACGAGGTTTATCCCGCCCTTTCGTGGCAGAGCTCCCAGTAAGGGAGGCGCTCGTGCCGATAGTAAGAGAGGTAAGAGGAGAGGATCTAAGTCCTCCCGTGGCAGAGTCTGACTGCCCACGTCCTCAGACAGCGGTAGGGGCCAGATTAACCAACTTTTGGCAGGCCTGGGAGAAGAGGGGTGCAGACCGGGAGTCTGTTTAGTTGCTAAAGGAGGGGTACAAAATACCTTTTGTACGGAGACCTCCTCTGGTAAAAATCCCTATAGACCTCTCTCCCAGGTATCGAGAGGAGTCAAAGAGACAGGCACTACAGCTGCAGGTGTCTCAGTTGCTAGAGAAGGGAGCGGTGGTGAAAGTCTTGGACCTTCAATCACCGGGGTTTTACAACCGTCTCTTCCTAGTTCCAAAGCATACAGGAGGTTGGAGGCCGGTGCTGGATGTCAGTGCTCTCAATGTTTTTGTTGTCTAAACAAAATTTACGATGGAGACCACGAAGTCCGTCCTAGCAGCAGTCAGAGAGGGAGACTGGATGGTCTCTCTCAACCTGCAGGATGCGTACTTCCACATTCCTATACACCCGGATTCTCAACCGTATCTGAGGTTTGTATACAGGAATGTGGTGTACCAATTCCGAGCACTGTGCTTCGGCCTCAGCCCTGCTCCTCTTGTTTTTACAAGGCTCATGAGAAATGTAGCAAAATTTCTACATTTGTCGGGGATTCGAGCCTCCCTGTACCTGGACGACTGGCTGCTCAGAGCGTCGTCCCGTCATCGCTGTCTGCAGGACCTTCAATGGAAGTTGGATCTTGCAAAGGAGTTGGGCCTGTTGGTGAACATAGAGAAGTCTCAGCTGACTCCCTCCCAAACGATTCTCTATTTGGGGATGGAGATACAGAGTCTAGCTTTTCGGGCTTTTCCGTCTGCCACCAGGATAGACCAAGCCTTGCTCAAAGTCCGTCTCATGCTAGAAAAAGACCATTGCTCTGTGAGAAGTTGGATGAGCCTCCTAGGGACGCTATCATCCCTGGAACAGTTTATCTCTCTAGGGAGACTTCACCTTCGCCCTCTCCAGTTCCATTTAGACTCCCATTGGAACAAGAACAAAACTTTGGAGGCGGTCTCGATCCCGATCTCCGAAACAGTCAATACTTGCCTGAGCTGGTGGGACAGCAATATACGTCTTCGAGAAGGTCTGTCCCTGGCAGTCAAGAACCCAAACCACGTGTTATTTTCAGACGCGTTGGATTTGGGTTGGGGAGCGACTCTGGACAGTCTTGAATGTTCGGGTCTTTGGACGACAGAGCAGAGAAGCCTTCACATCAACTGCAAGGAGCTGTTGACTGTTTCGAGAGTCTTCTTCGAAACAAGGTGGTAGAAGTGAATGCGGACAACACCACGGCCTTGGCGTATATCTCCAAGCAAGGAGGCACTCACTCCCACGCTCTGTTTGTCATCGCAAGGGACCTCCTCATCTGGTCAAAAGATCGAGGCATCTCACTGTTGACGAGGTTCGTCCAAGGGAAATTGAACGTCTTGGCGGACTGTCTCAGTTGGAAGGGTCAGGTGATCCCTACATAATGGACCCTCCACAAGGATGTGTGCAAGAGTCTTTGGATGACTTGGGGTCAGCCCACCTTAGACCTCTTTGCAACCTCACTGACCAAAAGGCTCCCAACCTATTGCTCTCCAGTCCCAGATCCAGAGGCGGCCCACATAGATGCCTTTCTGTTGGACTGGTCTCACCTGGACGCTTACGCATTTCTGCCGTTCAAGATCGTCAACAAGGTGTTACAGAAGTTCGCCTCTCACGAAGGGACAAGGTTGACGTTGGTTGCTCCCCTCTGGCCCGCGAGAGAGTGGTTCACAGAGGTACTTCAATGGCTGGTAGACGTCCCAAGGAGTCTGCCCTTAAGGATGGATCTCTTACGGCAACCGCACGTAAGGAGACTTCATCAAAGCCTCCCCGCGCTTCGTCTGACTGCCTTCAGACTATTGAAAGACACTCAAGAGCTCGAGGCTTTTCGAAGGAGGCAGCCAGAGCGATCGCGAGGGCTAGGAGATCATCTACTATCAAGGTCTACCAGTCGAAGTGGGAGGTATTTAGAGAGTGGTGCAAGTCCTCCTCTATTTGCTCTTCCAGTACCTCTGTAGCGCAAATTGCGGACTTTCTCCTGCATCTGAGAAATGTTCGCTCCCTCTCTGCTCCCACCATTAAAGGCTACAGGAGCATGTTGGCCTCTGTTTTCAGACATAGAGGCTTGGATCTGTCAAATAACAAAGATCTCCAAGACCTCCTCAAGTCTTTCGAGACCTCTAAGGAGCGTCGTATGTCAACTCCTGCTTGGAACTTGGACGTGGTCCTGCAGTTCCTGATGTCAGACAGGTTTGAGCCATTACATTCAGCCTCCCTGAAGGATCTCACCCTCAAGACACTTTTTTTAGTGAGCTTGGCTACAGCTAAAAGGGTCAGTGAGATCCCTGCCTTTAGTAAGAACATCGGCTTCTCTACGAATAAAGCTATATGTTCTCTTCAGCTTGGTTTTTTGGCCAAGAACGAACTGCCTTCTCGTCCTTGGCCTAAATCCTTTGAAATACCTAGTCTGTCAGAAATCGTAGGTAATGAAGTTGAAAGAGTGCTGTGCCCCGTGAGAGCTCTTAAGTTTTACTTAGCTCGAACTAAACCTATACGAGGTGGTTCTGAGGCCTTATGGTGCTCCGTTAAGAAGCCCTCATTGCCCATGTCTAAAAATGCGTTATCGTACTTTATTAGATTTTTAATCCGGGAAGCACATTCTCATTTAAATGAGAAAGATCGTTGTTTGCTTAAGGTCAAGACTCACGAAGTGAGAGCAATAGCGACTTCGGTGGCTTTTAAGCAAAACAGATCTCTTCGAAGTATTATGGACGCGACCTTTTGGAGGAGCAAGTCAGTGTTCGCTTCATTTTACTTAAAAGACGTCCAGACTCTTTATGAGGACTGCTACACCCTGGGTCCATTCGTTGCAGCGAGTGCAGTAGTGGGTGAGGGTTCTACCACTACATTCCCTTAATCCCAATATCCTTTTAATCTTCGCTTGAAATGTTTATTAATCTTGTCTTGGGTTGTTCGGAAGACTAGGAAGTCTTTCGCATCCTTTTTGATTTGGCGGGTGGTCAAATGTTGTTTCTTGAGAGCGCCCAGATTAAGGGTATTGATGAGGTCCTGTTATAGGGGTGTTCGCCCTGGATATAACAGCTCCTGGAAGTCTTTCAGCATCCTGGAAGGATGGCTGGGCTTCGTGAGGAAAGCGGACTAATGAGGCTGAGTAATCATCAGAGTCAGCTTCCTTACCAGGTACCTATACTTAAGTTGGTTTTTTATAAAATATTTGTCAAAAAACTCTTGAGCATATACGCCTTTATTGTATTAATACTGGTCTCTACCCACCACCATGGGTGTGAATCAGCTATTATATATTCACCGGCTAAGTTTAATATTTAAAAATTATATTTTCCTTATAAAATGAATTTTTGAATATACTTACCCGGTGAATATATAAGATTAAAGGCCCTCCCTTCCTCCCCGATAGAGACCCAGCGGACTGAGAAGAACTGGAGTGGTTGACAAGTATATGCGGTATCTGGCCGATAGTCGGCGCTGGTGGGCACACCCGCAACCTTCACGGCGATCGCTCGCGAGTTTTTGGATCTGTCGGGCCGTCGGAGACGTCAGCTATTATATATTCACCGGGTAAGTATATTCAAAAGTATATTTTATAAGGAAAATATCATAATTACTTACTTTTCTTATAGAGTCCTTTCATTATACGTCATCAAACTTCCGGTCCGCCATCTTGGAGGACATACAAAGACGGGTTCAGTGAATAGCTGTGGTTGAACTCTTGAATAGTTAGCCATCTCATCACATTCACATTTACACAATGCCCAGTTTTTGCGCTATTGTTGGTTGTGGGAATCGAGGACAAAGAGATGACAAGAGTTTCTACCGCATACCGGCAGTTATTCAGAATCAGGACAAAGATACAGAAGAATTATCCAAGCGCAGACGTGACTTGTAGTTGACCAGAATATCACGGGCTGATCTACGTGAATCCTCACTACCCTGGGCAGGTATCTGTTCTGATCATTTCATATCAGGTCAGTCTCGGCTAGGCCCTAAAAGTATTATTATTCCTGTGTAAACATGCTATATCCGATCGCATAGGTGACTTCACAAGTATCATCGTCAGTTCAGTGTGTAGTGTGTGTGGGGGAGGGGGCCTTTCAATTTTTAAACATCAAAAGGGGCATCTCAGATTTTCAAAACAAAAATTAAAAGCGCCCATATTAGCTATATTAGCAAAGGCTACTAACCTAGGTCTCTATTTCGTCAAGGTGCTCATGCCTATATGTAATTAAGTGTATATTTATATTTATTTTAATTTGTGTATTAGATTGTGCAGACATACAGGCCTATATGATGAATAAACATTGATTATAAATAATAATAATAATAATATCTGAAAGCTGGTTTAACCCGAAGGGGTCTTCAGCTTATATATGAAACATCAAAGAAATAATTAAACTTACGCATTTAATTGCAAGGAGGCAAAACGATCATCCAAGAGCATTACAATAGAGTTTGTCCATCATATATTTATATGTACAGTATATAAGAAATTATAGCATTTGTAACCAAACACAAACACAATGGTTAGGCATGAACTGATAAAGATTTGACATTATAATGCAAAACTTTTACATACATTTTGACAATCAAAAATTATAATACACAAGGTTAGGCTAAATGATCAATATTAGCTTTATAATTATAAACACTCTCTTCATTGGCCCAGTGTTTATCTAATTTTGGACTTTAAAGCATTAAAGGGAAAAACAACAAATTCTGGAAGCAGATTATTCAATGGAAATGTATGCCCACTCATGTTCTGCCTTTGTAAGTTTAAAAAGCATCTGAATTGCATGTGCCATAAGCTGAATGAATTCTGCATCTGGTATGGATCTAGGCCATCAATTAGATCGAGTTTCTGCTTGTAAAAACGCTTATCATCACCCGACAATTGTTTGACAAAGTCGCTCTCATTGTCCATATTCGCTGTAGCAGCCGCTGTTTTTGCTTTGTATGTCCTCCAGCATGGCCGCCGGCGATTCCCAGTGACGTCATTGAAAGGACTCTATACTTAATATATATGTAAACATTCTTATGTTTATGTATATGTTTGAGTATAGAAATACAGAAAGTTTCCTTTTCAGGTTTGTGCTGTGTGTGTGTGTGTGTGTGTAGGAAGTCCACTCATTTGTACGACAACATCTCCGTGTGGTCCCAGGCCGCCACAGTGACATTTCATGGGTCGCGATCTCTCCCTGGTCCTTCGGTCTCCCTTCGGCTGGCGCCGTGGGGAATCGTCATCGCTGGACTTTATTTATTAATCTGTTTCTCCCCTGTTCCTCCTTCCCTACGGGGAACTTGATCTATCAGCGTAGGGAACATGGGAGTTTAGTTTGACTACGGTCTCTCTCTCTCTCCTTGAGGTCGTTCACCCTTTTACTACATATTACGGTAGCTTCCTTCCCGTTGCGGGTTGAGTTGCTACTCCGTTTATTTTGTCTCAATTATTTTTAATCAAATCTAATTGTATTTGTTAACTTTTCAGCTTCTGTGTAGAACGCTTCTCTTCGGGGTTCATTCGTTCTTACTATTAGTGAACATTATAATTGTTATAATTCTGTTTTGTTACAGTTCTCCGCCTCCCCCCCCCCCCTTCCCATGAGTGTCAGTGGGGGAGGAGGGCGCATTCCTGGTGCGTAATTCTTATGTTCTTTTCCCTCGGGTTCCTCTTCGGAGTTCCCCCGAGGGAATTAATGTTAACTAATTATTCTATTTTCACAGTTAACTATCTAGTCTTTCGTTTGCCTAATGCGCCAACGAAGCAGAGCTGTCCTGTTGGTGCCTGGGGAGTCTGCTGTTGCCGCCTCCTCTACGACTTCGTCATGGGCGTGTTCTCTTCTCCTAGAAGTTCTCCCGTGACAACTGTCAGCTCCTTAGTTCATTTAGAACGCTCAGGAGGTTCGCCTCCATGGGTGGGTAACTTCCCTTCCGAGGGAAGTTCCCTTCCCAGGTATGAGTTTTTTCCCCTTCAGGGGGGGGGGGGCAAATTCTCTTACCTTAATAATTCCTGGTTGGTTTTTTCCTGGTCCTCGGGCGGTTATGCTCTTGGTGCTGAGCGACCGCTTTTGTAACCATTCTCAAGGAGCTGAGCGGTTGCAAGGCCGGACCATGGAATTCATGCGTTTATGCTCTTGGTACTGAGCGGTCGCACTTGCAGCTACACTCAAGGAGCTGAGCAGCTGCAGGAGCTCCTCTTCGGAGGTTTGCTCTTTATGGTCAGCTTGCTGATCCAACGGCCTGAAGGGACGCCTTCATCAGTTCTTCTTGTCTCTTCTACGAAGTGTTTTCCTCTCTCGTTCACGAGAGAGGACACTCATAGAGACTCCTCTTCGGAGGACTCCCCTGCTGTTGTTGCTGATGGTGCTGAAGGCTCAGTTCCCCCCTCCGAAAACTTCGAGGGGGCAGCTGAGTCCATCTGTCTCCCCTGCGAGTGTCTCTCCCCCTCGGGGGAGTTCACTAACAAAGACTCCTCTTCGGAGGACTGATGATGGTGCTCCTGTCCGTGGTCGTCTTCATCTTCAGCCGCAGAGGATCCTCCTCGACGAGAACAGACCGTTGCAGCTGCTTCGGTCGGCAGATCGTTCGCGATCTCCGACACCTGCCAGATCTTCTTGTCTTCCTTCCCCGTTCCTGGACGCAGTAGCGCAGTGGGCGCCACTCCACCCTGTTTTCCAACGGGCACCGGTCCCTTCGGGGCAAAGGGCTTATCTCACATCGTGAGTAAGTCCCTTTAGTGCCCGGTTTTTACCTGTGCAACCTCGTTCTCGTTCGTAATGCTCTCCTGCTGTGGACCAGACTTCTGCTGAATCAACACTCCAGCAACCTCCTGTAGCTGAGTCTCGCAGGTGGATCTCCTGATCGCCAACTGTTCCGAGACCTTGTGCACCTCGGTCTCCTGAACGCCCACGATCGCCTGCTTGCCAGCGCACATCTGCTCGCCCTTTTCTGATGTGCGCAATGCGCGCTCTGGTTCTGCACCCTCGCTGATATCGTCTGGCCGCGCATATCTTCTGGCCGCGCAACTATGCGCCTACGATCTCCTGGTTCCTGCCTCGTCGCGCGCAGTTCAAGAAGTTCCTACGCTAGGGCACAGGCGCTCACAGGTTCTTTTGGACTCGCAGCGCCCTTCTGGAGTTTCGCGCCAAGCACGCCCACACGCAGTTCCAGTTCCAGTGCGCCAACGCGCCAGCACGCTTCCACTTCACACCGCGCCGCCCAGGAGACACCTTAGCTAGTGCACGGGCGCTCACAGGCACCCCTGGGCTCTCCTTAAGCGCCAGCAATCTCCTACGCGCCCGCGCGATTCTTCGTCTGCGCGCAAGCGTTTTCAACGCGCCAATGCTTCAATCGTCGTAGGTTTCCTACGCGCCCACGCGTTAACTCTCCTGTACGCGATCGGTCGCTACGCGCCATCGCTTGCCAATGCTCTATCGCTTGCCAATGCTCTATCGCTTGCCAACTCGCCATCGCTTGCCAACGCGCCATCGCTTGCCAATGCGCCTTCGCCTACTCATGAGCCATCGCTCGCCAAGACGCGCCATCGCTCTTCAGCGTGCCATCGGTCTCCCGGCCGCCTGCGCTCGCCCTTACGACCGCGCACGTGCGCACCCATGTTCGCCCGCACCCCAGCGCGATTCCCACCAGCGAGCCATCGCTCGCCAAAACGCGCCAGCGCTCGCCCTTACAACCGCGCGCCCACGCGCACTTTTGCCTGCGCGCGAACCAACGATTTACCATCGCGCGAGCGCCAGGCCGATTTCAACCACGATTCCCGTCGGTTTTCGCAATACGGGCAACCTCGCGAGTCTTTTGGAGCGCTTACTTCCAGATCGCGATCTTCACCCCGTAAATGCAGAGCATGGCACGTGCAAGAGCAGGAAGAATCTTCTGAGAGATCTGGGCAACATTCTTCTCCTTCTCCCTCTTAATGAGAGAATGCCTTGATGAAGTCATTGAGCTTCAGCACGGCATTTCATTCCCATGCTGAATCTTGGTGACGGGCAAGAGGGCTCTCGAACTTCGGGAAATTGCTCCCCCAGTTCGAATCTAAATTTCTCTCTTTCATCTTTTTCTTCTGCTTAATATTACTTCGACCTTCTAATTTTATCAACTTTCTTTCATCTTGCTGTCCTATCTCTATGATTATTATTTTTCTTAGTTATATATATATATGTAGATGTTTGCATATATATATATTTATTTATTTTATTTGTTCATTTATTTATTTATATATTTTTTTTCTATTTTATTTAAATGACGTGGATATTTCCACATTCGTTATTACTGCCTGCTTAGATGAATGGGAGAAGGGATCACAGTTGGGAGGTATTCGCATTCAAAGCTATATATGAGAGTATTGGATGATCTCAGCCATCCCAAAGATGGTTTGGACCTTTTTGGCGGAACTACTCTCAAGGGTTGGGTCATCGGAATCCAGGGGGATCCAATCCTTGAGGTGGGACTCTTGGCTTTTGGCTGGAAGCCCATCATTACAGATATGGGGAGGATGATTCCATATTACCTTGGTCTCAGTCCTAACAGGCGGGTTTAGCTTACACCTGTGCCTCTATATCTGTTTTGATGCTATCCTTCGGGTAGGGTATGGAGTGGACCATCTGGGAAGTATACTCTCATTGTGCCGATAGTGGAGAATACAAATTTCCTTTCCAACGTATGATACTTTCTTATAATTCTCAAGCAGGTACCCCAACAAAATAACAACAAAAAACATGAAAATCCCACACTTAAATATGGACCCTTCAAATGCTGACTCCCCATCCCCTGGATTTGCTGACTCCCCCCCGGCACTGTTGACGACTTCTGCTACTGTAATAAAGGAAAATTCTGTTGACGACCTTCGAACTAAAAAGGACCACTCAACTGATGTTAAAAAATCTAGCAATTTGGGTAACACAGGTAAACTACGATTCCTTCATGTTTCCAAAATCCCATTAGAGACAAATTATGATGATATATATAGAGCATTTGAGTGCTATGGATTGATAAAGGAAATAAGGATGAGACTTGGAGATGAAAAATGGGAATCTTGGATATCTTTTGAAAGTCATGATGAAGCGTTTAATGCCATAGTAGTATCAAAATTAACGAATTGAACATCATGGGAGCTCTTTGTGATAAGATCCCAAAGGAATTGGATGTGTACAAACCTGCTGATTGGTTTGAAAAAAATAGAAATGTACCCATGCCTTCACAGAGAAAACCCAAACCACCAATGTGGCTCTTAGCTGAACCTAAAGGGATAATAGGAAATTATTTTAAGATATGTAAGTTTATCCAAAAAAAAGTAGGAACCATAGCACCTGGAGATATATCTCGTTTGGGAAGAATAGTTATCTCATCCATGCCAAATCTTCGACTCAGTCTGCAATACTGTCTAACTTACAGACAGGCAGTGATGAAATTACATTGGAAATGAAACTTCATCTAAATTTTAGTTATGGAAGGGGAGTGGTCTTTAATAAGGACCTGTACGAATTTACAGAGGAGGAGATACTTTCTATGTATCCATTAAATGTATGGAAAGTGCATAAGGTTCCTGGAACTTCAATGATTATACTTACTTTCCAGGATGCTGATGTACCTTTCCATATTTTTATTGAAAATGAAAGGATTAAAATTAGGCCTTTCAAACAAAAGCCCCTGCAATGTTTTAATTGTTTTAAATTTGGACACCCATCCAAAGTTTGCAAAAATGGAAAAATGTGTGGTATTTGCTCCAAAACTTATCATGGAGAATGTACACTTGAGGCCAGGTGTTCAAATTGAATTTAAACCATAAATCAACTGATAGGAGATGCGAACTGTATAAGTTGGAGGAAGCTGCCCTAAACAAATCAAGTTTAGAACACATAAGTGTGGGACATGCAAAAAGACTTGAATAAATCAACCAGCTATGCAAAGGCCTTAAAATCAAAGGTAAATTTACCACAGGAGACAGCAACCCCACCTAGCACTGCCAGTAATCCTAAGAAAAGAAATACAACCTCTGATAATAAAGTACTGCATGACAAGGTAATCATATTGCCTTCTGAGGCTCTGCCACAGCGTATTAAAAATGGGTCATTGCCCATTTCGGTACAGCCTTCGTCCCCCATTACCAACAATAGTACTAACCTCTCCCAGGCCATGTCCTTGCCTGATTTGATGGAGATGCCACCTGACACCAAGTTACCAGGTGCACCTGTATTGGGGAAGGTGCAAAAACCTGGTAGCTCAAAACCTACTAATCGGAAAAGAGAGAGACCTCCATCTCTCTCGCCCCCTTCCATACATAAGAAATATCAAAATTACGACGTCAAATAAATATGATGATTTGTCTGTTGATATTTCTGATCTGGAAGTCAATTTAAATAAATCGGAAATTCAAGTGGAGGTCCACCAACCTCCTCAACAATCAGATCAAAAAGACAAAAAGAAAATCATAAATGCTAAACCCAATCTATCAAGACCCTCTTTAATAAAACCACCTAAAAATAGTGTTAGATCAAAAACTGCTAATGGGAAGACTCCATCCAAGGCGTCTACCAAATTACAAACCATAGTTTTTTCCTCCATTTTGCAATGGAATTGTCAGGGTTTAAGGGCCAAATATGAAGAACTTAAGCTCCTTATTCATGAGCATTCCCCCATAATTATTTGTCTACAGGAGAGCAAACTTGATCATAATACCCCTTGTCCTCGCGAATATATTAGTTATAGGACACCATATGATCACCAAGTGGGGAGCCATGGCGGAAGTCTCATATACGTTCGTCGAGATGTTCCCCAAGTTTCTCTGTCTATTCGTACACCTCTGCAGGCAGTGGTTATACAGATTGACATAGGGCGAAAATATACAATTTGTTCTCTGTACTTGCCTCCAAATGATAACATTTTGGATGATAACTTAGTGGAGGATGATAACTTAGTGGAGGTGATTCAACAACTCCCTCAACCTTTTCTTTTACTTGGAGATTTGAATGGTAGACATCCTTTGTGGGGTGATGTTTTAGCAAACACGAGGGGAAATATCATATCATCAATTATGGAAAATGATGTGGGACTCCTTAATACAGGAGAGCCCACACACTTTCATGTCCAGACAGGTACCTTGTCATGTATTGACCTATCAATCGTAAGCTCTAATTGCCTTCTCGACTTCGATTGGAGAACATTAGATGATTGGCATACGAGTGATCATGCACCAATCATTATAAACACCAACAATGGTCCACCTTTACAGGGATCGCCACGATGGAATCTTGACAAGGCGGACTGGGATAAATTTCGTGAGCTAAGCGAAATTGAGGGGGATGCAGGACAAGTTGAAAATATCGATGATGCCATAAACTTACTGAATGGAACTCTCCATACAGCAGGAGTCAATTCAATTCCCAAAACAACAGGGTTATTCAAACGACGACCAGTCCCGTGGTGGTCTTCAGAACTAACTGCCCTCCACAGAGCCACAAGAAGATCTCTAACACGATTGCGTAGACTCAGAACTGATGAGAATTTAATTATGTACAAGAAATGTAAAGCACAGTTCCGTCGTGCCATGAAAGAAGCAAGGCGCCAGTCATGGATGTCTTTTGTTTCCTCCATTAACAGTAGAACACCACCATCTTCTGTGTGGAGGAAAGTAAAAAAGATAGCTGGCAAATTCACCCCCAACCCACCACCAGTGTTGAAGGTGAATGGCCAGTATGTAACTGAAGCAAATGATGTTAGCAATGCCCTGGCCGATCATTTTTCAAATGTATCCAGCAAGTGTGAAGGAGCCCCTGGTCACCAGTATAAGAGCACTGAAGAAAAGAAAATTTTAAATTTTGCAACAAGAAGGGAAGTCATATAATTCTCCTTTCACTGAAAGAGAATTTGATTCCGCACTTGCTCATTGCAATTATACAGCCCCTGGACCCGATGGAATTCCATATGCAATGATTAAACATGTACATTTTAATACAAAGCTATTTATTTTAAGTATTATTAATCGAATATGGCATGATCATAGTTACCCAAATGTTTGGGAACTAGCCATTATTTTAGCCTTTTTAAAACCATGTAAAGACAAGTTTTTAGCAGCAAACTATCGTCCTATTGCATTGACATCTTGTTAATGTAAAATCATGGAGAAGATGGTCGATGCAAGGCTGATGTGGTACCTTGAAAAGAAAGGTATTTTATCACCGATTCAATGTGGATTCCAAAAAGTGCACTCAACGACTGATGTGTTGATACGACTAGAGTCTTCTATTTTTGAAGCCTTTGCTTCCAAACAGCACCATGTTACAGTATTTTTTGACCTTGAAAAGGCATATGATACCACATGGAGATATGGTATACTTAAAACCATTCATGAATTGGGATTGAGAGGAGAGCTGCCACTATTTATTCAGTCATTTCTTTCACGTAGAGTTTTGCAAGTGAGAGTTGGGGAAACTCTATCAGAGAGTAAGTGCCAGGAAGAAGGAGTTCCTCAGGGTAGTGTGCTGAGTGTAACCCTTTTTGCACTAGCAATTAATGGGATATCCTCAGCCATTCCCCAGGATGTTCTCTCAACATTATTTGTGGATGATCTCTGAATATCATTTGCTGGCACTAGAATGGCAATGGTTGAGAGAAAAATCCAACACTCTATTGATAAAATTATCCAGTGGGCTGACATGAATGGATTTAAGTTTTCGACAAGTAAAACTACCATTGTCCATTTTTGTCGTATCCGGGGAGTACATCCAGACCCGGATATATACATTAAAGGTCAACGGATACCATGTGCAAGAGAAGCTAAATTTTTAGGTTTGATATTTGATTGTAGCCTTACATGGGTTTCTCACTTGGAAGCGTTAAAAGCTAAATGTGTTGAAGCTCTGAATATCTTAAAAGTATTGTCCCATACATCATGGGGGGCAGACCGCAATACTATTCTAAAATTATACAAGGCCTTGATTTTTTCCAAAATTAGTTATGGTTGTGGTATATTCTTCAGCCACCCCAAGCCGGTTAAAAATATTAGACTCGATACATCATGCAGGTATTAGATTGTCTACTGGAGCTTTTAAAACCTCGCCTATCCCAAGTCTCCTTGTTGATGCTGGAGAGTTACCTCTAGACCTTTACCGAATGTCTTCCATTCTTCGGTATTGGTTTAGATTGCAAAGACTCCCTAACTCTCTAGCCTTTCAGACTGCAAGCCTTGTAAGACACGCATCATACTTTGAGTTGCCCCCAAAATCTCCTCAACCTTATGGCTTTCGGGTGAAACGATTATTAAATAGTCTGTATATAATTAGAAATAAGGTACTTCCATTCAAGGTATCATCAACGCCTCCATGGAAGTTACCAGAGATATCTTTTTGTAAATATTTTATTGGAGATAAGAAGAATATGTCAGACCTAGAAGCCAGGTCTCTTTTTAATGAACATGTTAAAAGAACATAGAGGATCAACTTTTATCTATACTGATGGCTCCAAATCTGATGCTGCCGTTGGATTTGGAGTACATAGTAATGGTTTTAATTGTAGAGGTGCACTTCCTCTGACCGCTTCCATATTTACTGCCGAACTGTATGGCATATTAACCGCTATTGAGAAAATAGCATTGGAGAAGGAGGGTAATTTTACAATTTTTAGTGATGCAAGGAGTGTCCTTCAAGCTATGGAAGTTTTTAATTCTAATAACCCTTTAGTTTTAAAGATTTTAGAATGGCTCTTCATTATTGGACGGAGAGGTATAACAGTTCAATTTTGTTGGGTTGCAGCACATGTAGGTGTGTCCGGGAATGAGAAGGCAGATTCACTGGCTAAGGAGGCTGCATCCGAGTTGCTGCCAAGAAGGTATCCCATTCCCTGTAATGATTTCTTACCTGACATCAAGAAATTGGTTTGCAATAAATGGCAACAGCAATGGGATAGTCAAGATGGCAATAAAATGCGAGAGATAACAAATGACATATCTCCTTGGAGGTATAATATGATGCCCCAAAAATGGGAGACGTCTCTTTGTCGTCTCCGTATTGGTCACACTCGGTTGACACACGAGTTTCTGCTGAAGGGCCAACACCAACCGTATTGTGACGACTGTTTAGTACCTCTAACAGTAAGGCATTTGTTGACCGAATGCCCCAATTATAACAACTTAAGGAATAGACATTTGTTTGAGGCTCGAGGTGAGGGTGGCAGGTTCATCCTTGCCAAGATTCTTGGAAATGATGTGTCCTACCTACAAGTGGCATTTTTAGATTTATTTCAGAAGCAGGTCTTCTGAAAAATATTTAACTTTTATGACATTCAACTTTTATGATTTTAATTGAATACTCTTTTATTTTTTATTTTATTTTATTTTTTATTTTTGTATACATAAATTAAATGTTACCGGCGTCAATGACCTCAGATGTCAGGATGCCTGAAAACTTTAAATCAATCAATCAATCTTCTTCTTTTCAGGCAGGCCCCATCATCTCTACTCCTCAGGATCGTTCGATTCCCTTCCCCCCAGCCGGAGTTGCTGACACTGCGTCTGTCAGCCGTCAGCAGAGGAGGTACTTCGAGATCATGGGGTAACCTGGTTTAGCCCTTCCTCTCCACCATTCCGTGGAAGGGGCTTACCAGGGAGTTTTTCTCTCGAGATATTCTCCGCCCGGCAGGTGACATTCTCATCTTCGGAGATCTTAAGCCAGGAGAAAGCCGCAAAGTGTGCCATGCGGGCCACTTCGTGGCTGGTCATCTGGCTTGGATCTCTGGGCATCCTGTTGCCATCCGAGATTTTGTCCAAGGAGAGCTCCAGGAAGGTCATGGAAACTTTCCTCCTCTCGGGCACGAGCACCATCGTTTCCCGGCTCACCAAGTTTCGAACTTGTGGGCAAACTTGTTGTTGAAGCATTGAGATGCAGTGACCAAGAGGTTCCTCTCGGAAGTCCCAACCATGGATGTCGGCAAGCTCAGACACTCTTCCACACTTGGAAAGACCTTGTTTTGAGCCCAAGGACGGGGAACGGACAGCTGAGAGGTGGAGAAAGTCGAATCACGATTCGCTCCTCCAAAGGCGCTTATATCCAGACCCTACAAGCCTCCAGCGCCTCAACAACAACAGCCTCGTCAGCCTGGGACATCGGAACCGGCCCCGGCAGCTAAGACAAGGTGTCTAAACAGCAGCCCCCTCTTGTCAGAGACAAGAAGGGCGGGAAGTCCTCCTGGGGAGGCAATAATCCTGAGGGAGCGGCCGAGGCTGCAAACGCTAGGATTGGCAACCCCCCTGCATGGTCCCCAGTGGGGGGATGCCTAAGGTTGCGCGCTCAGGTGGCAGCAACTCGGGGCCGATTCCTGCACGATCTCCGTGATCAGCCAAGGATATCGCGTCTCGTTCTTACATCTCTACCTCCACTGACAGCGAATCCAGTGTCGCTGAGCTCCTATGCCATGGGATCGGCAAAGAGGCTAGCCCTTCGGGCAGAAATCGAGACCATGCTCTAGAAGGATGCTCTCCAAGAGGTCATCGACGGCTCCCCCCCCGACTTCTTCAGCCGACTTTCTTGTAAGAAAGCATGTGAAGGCTGGAGACCTGTCTCGACCTCTCATCCCTGAACAAGTTTGTCGAACAAACTTCGTTCAGCGTGGAACAGCAGAGTCAATCAGGCTTGTAGTGAGACCACAAGACTTCATGTGCCACTGGATCTGAAGGACGGGTACTTCCAGATCCCAATCCATCCGTCTTACAGGAAGTACTTGAAATTCAGCCTAGACAACAAGATATACCAGTTCAAGGTGCGGTTTCAATCTCTCCACAGCACCGCAGGTGTCCACCAGAATGTTCACCCTGTTATCTTCATGGCCATACAGGAGCGGCATCCGTCTCCTTTGCTTTCTGGATGACTGGCTAACCCAGGCAGTCTCGGAATCGACCCTTCTTCGACACCGAGACAAGCTTCTGGGACTTTGCCAAGATCTAGGGAGTATGGTAATTCTCGAGAAGTCTTCTCTGCTTCCATCTCAACAACTGGGATATCTAGGCATGATATTAGACCCCAATCTCCAAGCCTTCCCATCAGATGACAGGATAGCAAGGCTGAGGAGAGTCGCAGAACCTTTCCTCAGACGAGGAGAGCTTCCAGCCCAATCATGGTTACGCCTCCTAGGTCACCTTTCCTCCTTGGTCAGGCTAGTTCCAACGGCCGCCTCAGGATGAGATCCCTGCATCGGTGGCCCAAGTCCCGGTGGAATCAAGACAACGATTCCCCGGACATTCTGGTCCCTTTGGGACCTGAGGAACGAATGGACCTGCAGTGGTAGTTGACCTACGGAAACCTTTGCAAGGGAATGGATCTTCTCGTCCTTACCTCGCATTTGATGCTGTTCTCGGACTCGTCAAAACAAGGGGGGGGGGGGGGGTGGCCCACGTTCTGAATCAGGCCTATGGTCAGAACCAGAAGGGTACCTCCACATCAATCTGCTAGGAATGGAGGCCATATTCTGGCCCTTCAACACTTCCAACAGACCCTGGCGAGTCACTCCGTGAACGACAACTCCACGGTAGTGGCTTTTTTCTACAAGCAGGGAGGTACCTTTTCATAACAACTTTCTCATCTTGCAGTAGAGATACTGAGATGAACCGAAGTCCACTCAATACCCTATTGGATCGCTTCATTCCGGACAAAGGAATGTGCTCTCCGACAGTCTGAGCAGGGCCTCAAGGATAGAGAGTACCGAGTGGTCTTCTGCCCCCCCTGGTAGCCAACAAGTCCTGACCTTGTGGACCTGTTTACGACAGCCTTGAATTTCAAGCTGCCGCTGTACTATTCCCAGTCCCAGACCCCAAGGCACTCTGGCAAGATGCCTTCCTACACGGTGGGACAACATCGACGTCTACGTCTTCCCACCGTTCTGTCTGTTGAGAAGGGGGCTCAACAAAACTAGACTATCGGTCAACCTGTCGATGACTCTGATAGCTCCGCTGCGGCATCATGCAGAGTGGTTCCCGGAACTTCTGCATCTCCTGACGGAACTCCTGAGAGAGCTTCCCCCATGACACGAGCTACTCAAACAACCACACTGCAACATCTACCACAAGTCGTAGCATCGCTTTGGCTTCACGCCTGGAGACCATCCAGCATCTCCTCACAGAGAGAGGCGTTCCACAACAAGTTGCGGAGCGGATGTCTCGACACCTGCGAAAGTCATCCGCAGGGGTCTACCAGGCGAAGTGAAGAGTCCTCTGTGGTTGGTGTTGTGGGAGAGGTACCTCTCCCCTTGATGCCACTATTCCAGCAATAGCGAAGTTATTGTATATCGGCGGGAGGAAATGCGCCTTTCGCTTTCGGTGGTGGAAGCCTATCGCTCAGCCTTAAGCCTGGCCATCAGGCTGAAAGGAATAGACATTTCCTCCTCGTTGGATCTTTCTTCGCTCATACGAAACTACGAACTTACCTGCCCCCAGTCGGAAGTGAGACCTCCTCCATGGAACATGGTTCGGGCTCTTAGGGCTCTTAAGAGATCTCCTTGCGAACCATTACGGCAGGCTTCTGATCGTCACCTGTCTTGGAGGACGGTGCTCCTGCTCGCTCTGGCCTCGGCCAAGCGTGTCAGCGAACTTCATGGTCTCTCACACGACGTCGCTTATTCAAGAGGATAGGTGGAGGTAACGTTCAGGTTCGTCCCTGAGTTGGTTACTAGACTCAAAATCTTGGAGTCCCGGACCTTCGGTTCGACTCCTTCAGGATTTCGAGTCCCTGTTCTGTAACATATGACCCAGACCTTCTCCTACTATGCCCAGTAAGGAGTCAAAGGGGTTATCTTAAAGGATAGCTGCAGTTTGTCCTCACGTGCAAGCCCTGTTTGGGAGCACAGGGAGGACGGAGAGGAGGGTCATCAAGAATGCCTTTTCAGCCTGGATTCAAAGGGTCATCTATCACGCCCTGAATCCAGACCCTCCTCTGTCACGTCGACTTAGAGCACACGATGTCAGAGGCATCGCAACGTCCCAGGCCTTCAAGAGGAACTACTGTGACGCAGGTGCTACAAGCTGGAGTCTGGAAGCGTCTAACGACCTTCACAGCCCACTACCTGCAGGACGTGACCCACAGGAGCTTCGATACGTTTTCTATCGGCCCTGTGGTGGCTACACAACAGCTGGTCTAACATCAGGCTCCTTAATGGACAGGTAGCAGAAGGTTGAGGGCATTGTTACCCGGTTTTAGACTGCATGAATAAAAGAAGTATGTCTGGCCCTTACTTCTTTCTTCATCCTTCCCTCTCTTGGGGAAAGCAGCATCCTGGGTTCTCTGCATAGCTGACCTCAAACCTCTGCAGGTAAACCATGCTTCCTTGTGTTCCTAGTATTAAGTTAATACTGTCACGTCCCCCATACCCTGACGAGGTGGTATTGGAACGTCCTAGCCTAGAATTCCCGCTAAAGGACTTAAGGTCAACTTCCTAGGACAAGTCACACTTCTTCCCTCCACACACAAGCTTATGTAGGCCGCACGTTTCTTGCGTAGCAAGAAACTTGCGAGGTGCAGGGACTCTTTTTCTCGAGTGCTGCTCACTCGGATTCTGAGTCCCCGGGTAAGCCAAAGCCAGTAAGGCTGAGGACTTTCCACCCTACATAAGGGTGTCACCCTATGTGAATAGCGTGGTTTGTATTTCAGTTACGGAACAAATGACAAATTGGGAGATAATTTGTATTTTTCCTAACCATACAAACCTTAGCTATTTACACATATTTGCCCACCAGCCCTGTCCCCCAAGGCAAGTCCTACCTCTAAGTGAAGTGAAGCAGTTCACCAGTGTGTGAGGGGGGGAGGGGTAGCTAGCTACCACTCCCCTACCCCCTTGCTAACTAGAGCGGGGGCAATAAACCCTCGTTAAAATTCTAATGGCTCGTCATTTCAGCTATGCCGAAAGTAAACCCCTATGTAAATAGCTAAGGTTTGTATGGTTAGGAAAAATACAAATTATTTCCGAATTTGTCATGTTAACTTTTCAGCTTTCTGTGGCAAACACTTCCCTTCGGGGTTCAGTGGTTCTTACTATTTGTGAACATTCTTAGATGAATTACATAATTATGATTCTGTTATAATTCTGTTTTTGTTACAGTTCTCCGCCCTCCCCCTTCTCCCGTGAATGTCAGTTGGGGAGGAGGGCGCATACTTAATTTGTAATTCTTATGTTTTCTTTTCCCATGGGGTTTCTCTTCGGAGTTCCTCCCGGGGGAATTTTTGTTAACTAATTATATATTTTTCCCAGTTAACGACCCAGTTTTTCTTGCGTTTGCCTAAATATGCCAACGAAGCAGAGCTGCCCTGTTTGTGCCTGGGGAGTCTGCTGTTGCTGCCGTCTCTCTAGGACATCGTCATGGGCGTGTTCCCTTCTCTTAGAAGTTCTCCCGTGACAACTGTCGGCTCTTTAGTTCATCTTAGAACGCTAAGGAGGTTCGCCTCCAGGGGTGGGTAACTTCCCTTCCGAGGGAGGTTCCCTTCCCAGGTTTGAGTTTTTCCCCTGCAGTGGGGGAACTTCTCATACCTTTATATTTCTGGATGGGTTTTCCTGGTCCTCGGGCGGTTGCTCTTGATTCTGAGCGACCGCTCTTGTAACCATGCTCAAGGGGCTGAGCGGTTGCAAGGCCGGACCATGGAATTTCTTGCGACTATGCTCTTGGGGCTGAGCGGTTGCGCCTGCAGCTGTGCTCAAGAGGCTGAGCAGCTGCAGGATCATCTTGTGACCTCTCTCGTTCGCGAGGGAGGCCACTCATAAGGACTCCTCTTTGGAGGATTGCTTCTTATAGGTCAGCTTGCTGATCCAACGGCCCTAAGGGGCACCATCATCAGTGTATTCTAGTCTCTTCTACGAAATGTTCTCCTCTCTCGTTTGCGAGAGAGGCCACTCTAGAGACTCCTCTTTGGAGGATTGTTCCTGTTTAGACCAGCTAGCTGTTAGAGACCTCTCTGCAGTTCACCATCTCCTAGACCTGCTGACCTGCCATCTCCGTTCCTGGCTGCTGACGCTGTGGGCGCCCTCGCACCCCGTTATCCAACGGGCACCAGTCCTCCTGAGACTTCCATCCAGAGGAATCCTGTTCCAGTCCTGAGTTAGTGCACAGGCGCTCACCAGAACTTCCAGTGTTGATCGTCCCAGTTCCTGGTCATCCTGTCAGCTGTCCCTTCATCCTAGCGCACGCGCGTGCTCGTACTCGCCGATGATCATCTTACGCCAACGATCTTCGTACGCGCGCTAGCGCAGACGATTTTCTTTTGCGCGCTAGCGCTGACAATCTTCTTACACGCGCAAGCGCCGACGATCTTCGAGCGTCGTCGATCTTCGAGCGTCGTCGATCTTCTTACGTGTTTAAGCGCTGACGATCTTCTTGGCGGACGATCTTCTTTGGCGCGCTAGCGCTGACGATCTTCCTTCACACGTAAGTTCCGACGATCGTCCTCGCGCATGCTCCGATGGTTCCCCGCGCCAACGATCTTCTTCCGCGCACAAGCGCCGACGATCTTCTTACGCGCGCAAGCGCCGACGATCTTCTTACACGCTCAAACGCCGACGATCTTCAAGCGTCGACGATCTTCTTGCGCGCACAAGTGCCGACGATCTTTAAGCTCCATCGATCTTTAAGCTCTGTCGATCTTCTTTCGCGCACAAGCGCCGACGATCTTCTTTCGCGCACAAGCGCCGACGATCTTCAAGCGCCAACAACCTCGTACGCGCGCGCGCTGACAGCCCGGCGACTTTTTCATGGGCTCTTCATTCTGTTCCAGCACGTCAATCTGATTCCTGGTCACCCTATGAAGTCACGCCCACGCGCTCGAGCGCGAAAGTGTTTTCAACGTGGTCTCGCGTGCGACCCTGGGTTATTCCCGTGACCCTGGGTTTTCCCATCCCGCGAGCGCCAGCGTCTCTCACGTGTGACCCTTGGGATTTTCCCATCGCGCAAGCGCCAGCGCGCTCCCTCTACCAAGGTGAGACCTTCTCCCAAGGCGAGACCTTCTCCCACCGCACCAATTGGAGAAACCCCACCTCGAGCAGGAGAATCGTCCCGTGTTAGGGAGAGAAGAGCCCTCAGACTTCTTTGTTGGAGTTTCGTATCCCTCCTAGGAGGGAATCGAAGGACTCTTAAGAGTTCCCCCAAGTAGGGCCTTTGGGGACGGGATTTTACTGCCAGTTCACCAGGAGGAGAGCAGCATGATTCAGAGCATGCCTTCTGGCAAGTCCTGACTCTGATGAGGCATCTCAACAAGTTCAAGGACTCGGAGACCGCTCCTCTTGAAGGCAAGGATAGGGTCCTGGGCCAA
>NC_090745.1:90785470-90790470 GCF_036898095.1 Palaemon carinicauda
CGGTTCAGGCATGAGATCTGGAGTTCTCCCCAATAGGGGTGATCTGGAGTTGTGTACTTGAGATCTACCTTTGGAAAAAAGGGGGCAGGGGTTACTGACCGGCAATAGCCGGCCGGCACGCCACCCTCATGTACTGTATCAGTTCTTTCTTGGGTGATGTATTCAACCAAGGGAGACCATGATATAGTAGGTTACAACACTGTCTTTTCTAACTTGTGTTACTTTGTGCAATCACTTGGTGTCGCCTTACAAGGATAAAAAAGAGATTTCTTTTCATCCCTGGCCAGAATGGTAAAATTTTACCTTAGGTGTGAACTACACCTAATTTCCTTGGGAAATATGATCTCTGGTTATTCTAGTAAAGACTAACTACGTGATTTTTGGCTGGTGGGCTTCCACAGGTGATTGTGTGGGTTTCACAAGTAGGTGTCTTTCCCTTATTCTTTGTGAATACTCATATTTACATGTGAATTGAAATTCACTTGATATTCATGGAAATTTTCTTCTTTTACAGGAGGAGCATCCGAAATGTGATAGTGTCTTCTGCAATGTCCGCAGCAAGAACTTTTGCGGACATGTCTCGTGTAGGAGGCACGCGGCTTGCGCAGCCTCCAATGATGACCATCGCTACTGGGATCCGCAGGTATGTGCAGTATGTACTAACCTGCTATCAGAGGCTTTTGAATCCCCTAGGTCGGCGGAGTCAAGGGATGCAGCGAGGGAGAAGCTCCGTTTATGGGTAAGGGGTTTTCAGAAGAACACCACTGGACCTTATCTTCCTAATGAGAAGATGAGGGCATACCTTTTTCCCAAAGCTTCCACTGACGCTGTTGTTCCCCAGCCTCGGCCGGAGATCCCTCTCGTCCAGATCCCAGTGGAGGAGGATGTTACTGATGCCATGCAGGACATCCAGCTGGATGACAAGATGTCTGACTTGTCCGATCGTGCGGAACAGGATCTCCTCGCAGAGGGTGAGGAGGAGGATCAAGATCCTATTGCCGTGGAGGAAGAGGTTCCCGTACCTTCAGACGTTCCGGCTCAGACCCCCGAACCTATCCCCTCTACTTCGTCCGCTCTTCCAGCAGAGCTGGGACAGGCGCTCTCTTCCATCGTTGGTATGATCCAACAGATGCAGAGGGAGAATAATCAGAAGGCCGCTACTTTGGAGCTCCAGATGCAGAAGATCACAGCATCACGTGGACCTCCAAAGAAGCTCAACGTGAAGGACCTTCCTCTGTGCTCGGATGCCAACCCGTGGAGATATGCCGAGCACATGCCGATGACGATCGGGAAGATCGTCATGTCGGAGAAACTGGGCTCAGTTCCCCTTGAGGAGGTGGAATTCTGGCCCAGTAGAGGGACCTACCCGGGCTGTTATGTCCGTCTGAAGAAGGAGCCGGCCTCGAAGGAGGAGACGGAACCGAAGGAGGTGATCATCCTGGATCACTCCAAGGCTCAAGCTACCCTAACATCTGCATTGAAGGAGAGGGGGTTCTCAAACTCTAAAGTTGCTGCTTTGAGTAAGAAGCACCCCTCCTTTGTATCCTCCCCGCTAGGGCCTTCCCCTTTATGCAGAAAGGGTTCGCGGCCGTCTTGAAGGCGGTTGAAGCTGGCAAACCGTGTCCATCTCTGGAGGAATGCAAACCACTGTCGTTGGCCTTGCCGCTGGATAATAAGGACTGGAAGGAGGTACACCTCACTTTCTCGGTTGGGAAGTTGGACGCCGACATTGCAGGTCAGCAGTTCGGCGAAAACCTTCCCAAGTTGTCGGAATTCCTCCTACGGAGGGAATTGGACACAAAGGAGCGCCTGGCAGCCTCGATGTCTCTCCAGACTAACATGGAGACAATGGCTAGCGACCCCAAGATGCCTGAGATGTTCATGGTAATGGGCAAGATCCATTTGGCCACGGTGACTAAGGACCTCTATGGCTTTGTCAAAGCGAGGAGGGCCTGTAGAGAGTTTGTTTTCACCTCGGCCACAGTGAGGCATGAACCCAAAAGGCTCATTTCATCTAGCATCTGGGGTAAAGATCTCTTTCCCAACGAAGTGGTCAAAGAGGTGGTGGACAAGGCAGCCACTGAGAACCGTAATCTTCTCCTTAAGTGGGGCCTGTCCCTTAAGAGGAAGTCTTCCCCTGATGAGGGCCCTCAGCCGAAAGGAAAGGCGAAGAAATCAAGGTTTTCTTCCCGTCCAGCCAAGCCTTTCAGACCACAACGACAGCAGCAGCCAGCTTTGCCTCCGGTACCACAACTGGTAGCCCAGACCCCGACCACCTTCCAATGGGTACCCCAAGCCGTGTCATCAGCATCCCCGGCATTCAATCCAGTGTTCGAAGGGCAATCGACCACGTTTCGAGCAAAGACCAGAGGTGCAGCCAGAGGTTCGGCGAGACGCCCCTCTAGGGGAAGAGGATTCAGAGGTGGTCGCGGCCAGGGAGGCAAGACTGCAGGGCAGTCAAAGTGAAGTGTCGCCGGTAGGTGGGAGACTACAGTATTTCCGGGATTGCTGGACCTTCGATCCCTGGGCCCACAGCCTGCTCAAAAATGGACTGGGTTGGAGTTGGTACAGTACTCCGCCCCAGTGCCCTCAATTTTTCCAACACTCCACCCCTGTTTTGGAGGAGTACATTCAAGATCTGTTGGAGAAAAACGTGATCCGGAGGGTAAAGTCCATCAAGTTTCAAGGGAGGCTGTTTTGTGTTCCCAAGAAAGACTCGGGGAAACTCAGTCATTCTGGACTTGTCACCACTCAACAAGTTCATAGTGAACCACAAGTTCAAGATGTTAACGTTACAACACATAAGGGCCTTACTGCCCAAGAGGGCATATACCGTCTCCATCGATTTGTCAGACGCATATTGGCACGTTCCAATAAGTCGCCGTCTCTCCCCCTACCTAGGATTCAAGCTACAACAAAAACTTTATGCTTTCAGAGCGATGCCCTTCGGGCTAAACATAGCCCCAAGGATCTTTACGAAGCTTGCGAGCGCAGCGCTCAAACAGTTACGCCTAAAAGGGTTCCAGGTAGTAGCCTACCTGGACGATTGGTTGGTGTGGGCAGCATCCAGAGCGGAATGCTTGCAGGCTTCCCTACAAGTGATCC
This sequence comes from Palaemon carinicauda, assembly GCF_036898095.1. Lineage (NCBI taxonomy): Eukaryota > Metazoa > Arthropoda > Malacostraca > Decapoda > Palaemonidae > Palaemon > Palaemon carinicauda. The sequence continues at coordinate 90,788,576 of NC_090745.1, forward strand.
AGTTCCTGGAATATCTAGGTTTCATGATCAACAGAAAGAAGTCTCGTCTTTCTCCAGCTCAGAGGTTCCAGTGGTTGGGAATTCACTGGGATCTAATGTCACACCGTTTTTCCATTCCGATGTCGAAAAGGAAGGAAATAGCGGGGTCTGTCAGGAGACTTCTAGGTTCCGAGAGGATATCAAGACGCGAACAAGAGAGGGTTTTGGGCTCTCTTCAATTCGCATCAGTAACAGACCCAGTGCTAAGAGCACAGCTAAAAGATGCAGCGGGAGTCTGGAGAACCTTTGCATCGAAAGAGCGAAGGGACTTGAAGAGACCGGTCCCACTTCGGCTACGTTCTCTTCTCAGACCGTGGTCTCAAGCCAGTCGTCTAAAGAGGTCAGTACCTCTTCAACCACCCCCCCCCCCCCCCGTCAGTGACAATCCACACAGACGCCTCAAAGGTAGGGTGGGGGGGTCACTCCCATCGGAAAAAAGTGCAAGGGACCTGGTCCAAGCTATTTGGGACTTTTCGCATAAACTTTCTAGAAGCTATGGCAGTGCTTCTTAACCTGAAGAAAGTATCCCCACGTCACTCGATCCATGTAAGGTTGGTACTGGACAGCGAGGTGGTAGTGAAATGTCTGAATCGGCGGGGATCGAGATCTCCACCTCTCAACCAGGTAATGTTAGCCATATTTCGACTGGCGGAGAAGAAGAAGTGGCACCTGTCAGCAGTTCACCTTCAAGGAGTCCGGAATGTGACCGCGGACGCTCTATCCAGGGTTACACCGATAGAGTCGGAATGGTCCCTAGACGCAGGATCATTCTCCTTCATCTTGAGACAAGTCCCAGAACTGCAGATAGACCTCTTCGCGACGAAGGACAACAAGAAGCTGCCGAGATACGTGTCCCCATACGAGGACCCCTTGGCGGAAGCAGTAGATGCGATGTCCCTCGATTGGAACAGATGGTCCAGGATCTACCTGTTTCCCCCTCACAATCTGATGTTGAGGGTCCTCAACAAACTGAGATCCTTCAAGGGAGTAGCAGCAATAGTGGCCCACAAGTGGCCGAACAGTGTATGGTTCCCTCTGGCTCTGGAACTACGACTAGAGTTTCTACCACTCCCAGACCCAGTTCTGTCCCAGCAAGTCCAGAAGTCGACTGTCTACGCTTCATTACAGAAAACCCGGACCCTACAGCTCATGATTTTCTCTCCCTAGCGGTGAAGAAACGGTTCGGAATCTCGAAAGATAGCATCGACTTCCTGGAAGAATATAAGTGTAAGTCTACTAGAAGGCAGTACGAATCAGCTTGGAAGAAATGGGTAGCCTTTGTCAAAGACAAGAATCCGCACGAGATCTCTACGGAGTTCTGCCTATCCTTCTTCATCCACCTCCACGGACAGGGGCTGGCGGCTAACACGATTTCTACATGTAAGTCAGCTCTGACAAGACCCATTCTATATGCCTTCCAGGTAGACCTCGCTAACGAGATGTTTAATAAGATCCCGAAGGCCTGTGCTAGGCTTAGACCTTCAGCTCCTCCAAAGCCTATTTCGTGGTCGTTAGACAAAGTCCTTCATTTTGCCTCATTACTGGATAATGAGGAGTGCGCATTGAAGGACCTGACTCAAAAAGTGATCTTCCTTTTTGCCCTTGCTTCTGGGGCCAGAGTTAGTGAGATTGTGGCCCTCTCGAGAGAGGAGGGCCGGGTTCAGTTCCTGGATGGGGGAGAACTGAACCTGTTTCCGGACCCTACGTTTCTCGCTAAGAACGAGTTGCCCACCAACAGGTGGGGTCCCTGGAGAATCTGCCCTCTGAAAGAAGATGCATCTCTATGTCCCGTAGAATGCCTAAAGGTCTATCTTCGTAGAACTTCAGACTTCCATGGGGGCCAACTATTCAGAGGA
>NC_090745.1:90795470-90852970 GCF_036898095.1 Palaemon carinicauda
CCAGGTTGAATCTATATTTCTCTCTCATCTTTTTTTCCTCTTAATTTTACTTCGACCTTCTCCTAATTTTATAAACTTTTTGTGTTGCTGTCCCAACTCTGAGCAAAGTTTCCCATATTCATATGTGTATATATGTACATATACTATATATGTATGTCCTTTTTTTTTTAATGGTGTGGATGTTTCCAAATCTGTTATTGCCACTAGCGTGGATGTTTCTACATCCGTTACTGCGGCCTACTGTGATGAATGGGAGGATATCACAGTTGGGAGATGTTTGCGCTCAAACCTATATGTGAGAGCATTGGATGATCTCGGCTATCCCGAAGATGGTTTGGGCCTTTTTGGCAAAACTAGTCTCAAGTGTTGGGTCTTCGGAATCCAGGGAGATCCAGTGCTTGGGGTAGGACTCTCGGCTTTTGGACAGAAGCCCATCATTACAGATAAGGGGAGGATGATTCTATAGTTACCGACCTCTGGCAATCCATTTAAAGAAAATTCATGACGACTTAGGAACTAAAAAGGACTATTCTTTGAACATTTGAAAAAAAGGGTAATTTGGGCAACACAGGAGAATTGAACATCCTGCATGTTACCCAAATCCCATTAGAATGTAATTATAATATGCTACATAGAATATTTGAATGCTACAGAAATTAGAATGAAACTTCAAGATGATATATGCGATTCTTGGTTATCATGTAATTGTCATAACATTATTAATATGTAGGTAATATGAGTATTAAGGGTGCTCTGTGTGATTGGGTACCTAAAGATCTGGATATCTACAGACCAGCAGACTGGATTGATAAAGACATAGAAATAGTTTTGCCATCCCAAAAGAAAGCCAAGACCACCAATGTAGCTTATTGCTCAATCTACAGGAGGTACAGAAAATTATTTTAAAATCTGCAAATTTCTTCAGAGGAAGGTAGGAATGATCGCACCTGGAGCTTTATCTCGTTTCGGTAAGAAAAGTTACTTGATAAAGCCCAAGTCATTTACACAATCTGTTATATTGTCCAATTTAAAGGCAGAAAATAATGATATAAAATTGGACATCAAACCCCATCTAAACTTTAGCTATAGAAAGGGAGTGGTTTTCAATGGGGATCTATATGAATTTACGGAAGAGGCGATATTGGCTATGTATCCACTATGTGTGGAAAGTACATAAAGTATGTGGACCATCAATGATTATCCTTACTTTCCAGGATGCTGATGTACTGATGTACCTTTTAACATAGACTGTGACGAGCTGAGAGAAGGTTGTGACTCAAAGGCAGGATGAAAGCAACTGAGTAACTTTATTACAGACACTCGCCTTTATATACAAAAACTCAATGCAACAGGAAATTTCTTGTTCAACCGACACCGTACCGGTTAACAGTTAACGATGAGAAAAACACATACATTATTTCAGGTTCAATGCAACAGGAAATTTGCTGTTCAACTGATACCACACCGGTTAACAATTAATGTTGAGAAAAAGATACATGTTTATTCAGGTTCTTTTTAGTGCGAGGGGAGAGCGAAGATACAAGCATAACTATACACAAAATTAAATGTTGTTACTATGTACGATCGTGTGACACACGTTTGGTACATGGCTCCCCCCTAAAAATGACATACTGTACATGTTAAATAGGGCGCCCTGATCTGGAGTGGTAGTAGCAAAACTGCGGCCGATGAGCGTCGGTGAGTGGCAGTAGAAGTCGTTGGTTGGGGCGCTAGCGAGTGGTGGATGATGCATGGCTTTGTTGCCGCTCCGACTCGTCACGGGGTAGGCGTGTGTGTGTGTGTCCTACGACATTCATAGGCGTGTGTGTATGTCCTACGACATTCATAGGCGTGTGTGTATGTCCTACGACATTCATAGGCGTGTGTGTATGTCCTACGACATTCATAGGCGTGTGTGTGTGTGTCCTACGGCATTCATAGGCGTATGTGTGTGTCCTACGACATTCATAGGCGTGTGTGTGTGTGTCCTACGACATTCATAGCCGTGTGTGTGTGTGTCCTACGACATTTATAGGCATGTGTGTGTGTCCTACGACTTTCATAGGCGTGTGTGTGTGTTCTACGACATTCATAGGCGTGTGTGTGTGTCCTACGACATTCATAGGCTTGTGTGTGTGTGTGTCCTATGGCATTCATAGGCGTGTGTGTCCTACGGCATTCACGTCAGCTTTGGTTGAAGTTGAATAGGCGTCCTCTTTGTCAGGAGTGGAGGCGTTGATGGATGTCTTGAAGGTCATGAAGTGGGTGTCCATAAGGGCGTCGGCTTTGGTCATCAAGTCCTTTATGGGTACACTATCGACATCGGGTATGGCAGTGCGTACAGGTTCGGGTAAACGGCTTACCTAAAAGACACGAAGTAGGTTCACCTCACGAGGAGAGCCGTGTGCTGCAGGTTGCAGGCGAGTGATTGGTCATTTCCCTGCGGATGAGCGAAGCCCTTTGGTCCCCCAATGGTTGTTGAGAGAGCTGAAAAAGCTTTGCTATACAGGCGGCTGACGACGGCGAGTACTGCTGCAGAAGGTATGTTTTGAGGGCATCATAGTAACGGTGAGAGGCTGGGTGTGGGGGGGACTATTAAATAAATCTACTACCTATGCAAAGACATTGAAAACAGGAGGAAAAGTTCCTCGGGAGTCATCTAACCCACTTACTACTGTAGGTAGTTCTCGAAAAAGAAATTCACCATTACTGATAGAGTGCTACATAATAAGAAAAGAATATCTCCTCTCAAAGATTTACCATTGTGTATCAACATAAAGACATTGCACACCACTATCCAACCTTTATCCCCGATTATGCATTTTGCCTAAGATTTTTCATAATTCTGACTATCCTTTACATTCAGACCTTCCTGGACAATTCCATCCTGTTCGTAATACTAGGCAGGCAGTTAATTCTAAAAGCCAGGCCTTCTCCATCTTGAGACTCAATACTACTCAGTATTCTAGAAGTTTTATTCTAGCTGTGACCAAGTTGTGGAACGATCTTCTAATAGGATAGTTGAACCAGTAGAACTTCAAAAGGTCAAAGTTGTAGCAAATGTTTTTTTTTTTTTTTTTTTTTTGAACAGCCGAACATAAGTCTTTTTATAGTTTATATAAAATCAAAATCAAGCCATTATCTTCTAGTCTTGGCTTGTGCCATGGCCTCTGTACCATGGGCTTCCACTGTCTTGGAGTTCTCTTGCTTGAGGGTACACTCGGGCACCATTTTCTATCTAGTTTCTTTTCCTCTTGTTTTGTTATAGTTTTATTGTTTATATAGGAAATATTTATTTTGATATTGTTACTCTTCTTAAAATATTTTATTTTTAAATATGTAACTTCCCTGGTAGTTGCATATATATAGCTTAAATCTCACGTTTCGACGCGGCACGACAGAAAATACAAATTCGTGGCGATCGCCGCCATGACAGTAGGGGGTCATACATGAGCATGGCGCTCATGTATGACCTCCATAGGCTAACAGAGCCATCCCCAACATTCTTCAGAAATTCTGTCGTTGATCGAGTCAACACCTCGGAAATTCTTTTCGCTGCTAATTAACTTATTCTACAATTTGGTGAAATACCTATTGTGTGATTGTTGTTAACGACTTTCGCTGCTTGTTTTTGGATATTCTTTTGACTTTTCACTATTGATTTAAATAGATTCTGATGGATTTTGACCTGGACTGTTTTTTCTGTTTACAAAATGGCTGACTCTATAAGGAAGTGTGCTAGAGGATGCAAGACACGTATGCCTAAGGCCGATGTTGATCCACGTTCAATATGCAGTGGTTGCAGAGGTCAGGTTTGTACGTATAGTAACAGATGTAATGAATGCAAGTCTTTGTCTGATTCTGATTGGAATGTTTTTGAGTGATATATTAAGCGACTGGAAAAGGATAGAATTAGAAGGTCTAGCTCAACTAGTATGCTTTGTAATAGATCTTCTGATGGTGATATTCCTTCCAATGTTCATTCTAATATTCATTCCTATTCCTATTGCAGTAGTCCTAGACCCCAATACGGTGTCAAGAGGTAAGTGAACCTTCCTTGAAGGATGTCATGGCTGCCATTTCAGCCTTAGGCGCGCAGGTTCGTTCACTAACTACAGAAAAGAAGTTATGTGGAGTGCAGTGCGTGGTTTGCAAAGCAAAATAGTAAATAGTGATAGTGAAGTGGAGGGTGCGTCCATTCGTGTCCTTAATCAGCGAACGGACTTCCTATCGAGTGATCATGTTGACGATCCCCAGATCGCTCCCCCTCGCCACAGGAAAGGCGAGAATAAAATGTATGCGTCTTCGTCGGATGACGCAAAACCGGGACGTGGTTGGCGCCAACCACTACGTTCAAGACCACTCAAGAGACGTATGTCTCCTAATAAACCTTCCTGCAGTGACTGGTGTTTGCCGGAGGTTTTCCTTTCGGACGAAGACGGTGTGTCAGCACTAAAACAATCACGTAAGACGCATAGTTCGTCGGAGGAAGGTGCTCAGTTTACGTCAGTACACGCTCCTTCCCTTCCCCCAGATTGGGAAATGTCACAAGTTCTTTCCCCTGGTGACCACTCTAATGCTGTTGACGATCCCTCACAACGATCAATACACGATTCAGATCGCGCACAACGCGCGCTAGAAGTATCGACAGTTGACGATACCTCGCGGCGATCAGTATATCGTTCAGTTAGCGCACACGGCGCTCATCATGTATCTGATTTGGCTGAATTAAAGAGGTCTATTTCGTCTCTGTTTGACGCTTACGATTATCGGGCAGAAAAATTGCATCTAAAATAATCTTAGGACAGCAATAGACCAAGAAAACGGTCTTCCGATATTATCAGACAGTATTTCTCCGATGGTCAGCAACGCTCCCTCGCAGGGATCAGCTCGCGTTGCGGCAAGCGACAAGGTGGACGCATGCCGCAGTCTGGTCTCTCCCTCACGGCATTCTGGACGCAGACATCAGTCTGGTTGTATGTTGGACACAGTCAAAATTTGTCCATTCAACAAGATAGTCAAGCAATTGTCTCACCTTCGCGTTCTGCGGAACACGCGACTACCGCTCATGCGGGACGCATGCTACGCGGGGATAGCTCACGGCAATCTGAACAGTCTGAAAGCTCACGGCAATCTGGACGCATGCGGCAGTCTGGACATAATGCTGGACGCATGCAGTCAGGTTTTGTCCCCACGTCATAATAGACAAGCAGTTGCCTCTTCTGCGCCACTGACTGGACGCGATACTAACGCTTCCTCACGGCTCGCGGCAGACTCACGGCATTCGGGATGCATGCAGCAGACTGATACTTCTCATGTAAACATACAGCATTCTCAATCTGGACTCATGATGGACGCATATAGTCGGGACTAGTCCTCGCATCAGGATAGACAAATGTTTGTCTCTCCTTCACGATTTTCTGAACGCTCAACTAACGCTTCCTCGCTTCACGCTGTTGACATACAACATGCTGAACGCATGCCGGACGCACGCGAACAAGATTTATTACCCTCACATGGGGTTCACGATGTTGATACAGTACATAAACGTGATGCTTCTTCGCAACTGGATGATAACCTTCAGGACAAGGTGAATTATTTTTGGAAGACAATAACCGACAGGATGACGCGGTTTTGTCTCCTAAACATTCGAATCAGGGAATCGATGTTCCCTTAGCTGAATTAGAAGATGAATCTCAGGATTTGCTACAGGCAGCAGATTTTAAAAAGCTCCTGACAGTTTTATCATCTTTGTATCCAGAAGATTTTACACAACCGATGCCTCAAAGCCCACCCTCTTTTAAAGGGCAGACCTCAAAAAACATCCTCCTTTAAGAAAATGATTCTAGCATAATCAGTTAAGAGAGCATTTTCTACCCTCAACCAATGGACAGCCAAAAGAAAGGATCTAGGGAAGGCTGCTTTTTCCTTTCTTCCAACTCGTCTGGCCTCCAGATCTAGTGTGTGGTATTCGACTGGGGAAGTTCTCGGTTTTGGAGTTCCTGCCTCCTCCCAAGGAGACTTCTCCAGACTCGTTGACTCCTCACGCAGGTAAGCCATGAGCAAGTCAAAAATTATGTGGTCTAATTCTGAAATGGACCACCTGATGAAGGGGATATTTAGATCAGTAGAAGTCTTCAGCCTTTCGACTATCAAAAAGCTGGCAAGAGCGAAAGATTTTTTAAGGGAGGCTGCACGACCTATCGCCAGGGCCAGAAGGACATCCACTATCAGGGTTTACCTATACAAGTGGGACATATTTAGAGGATGGTGCAGGAATAACAAGCTTTCCTCCACCAGTATCTCTATAGCCAATATAGCAGATTTTTTATTATATCTACGTACTAAAGAGAAGCTAGCTGTGCCTACCATCAAGGGTTACCGCAGCATGCTAGCTTCTGTCTTCAGTCACCGTAACGTTGACGTGCCAGGTGATAAGGATCTTTCTGATCTCGTTAGATCTTTCAAGACTACTAAGAGGAAGGACAATCCAACCCCCTCTTGGAACTTGGATGTAGTTCTGGCCTTTTTAACCTCAAGTAGGTTTGAACCCTTGGACAAGGCATCCTGGAAGGACCTTACCAAAATGACTGTTCTTGTTTGCTTTGGCTACAACAAAAAGGGTAGGGGCATTACAAGCCATCAGCAAGAGGGTTGGCTTTAATGTAGACAATGCTATTTGCTCCCTCCAGCTGGGCTTTCTCGCTAAAAACGAGAATCCTTCTCGACCTTGGCCTAGATCTTTTAACGTCCCAGGGCTATCTCACTTAGTTGGGCGAGGGAAGGAGAGAGGCCTTTGTCCAGTAAGAGCTCTTAAATTGTATCTGCACGTGTCCAAAAGTCTAAGAGGACAAACAGACAATCTCTGGTGTTCTGTTAAAAAACCCTCTTTACCATTATCTAAGAATCCTCTAGCTTTCTTCATCAAGGACTTGATAAGAGAAGCTCACCAGAATTGTGAAGAAGGAATTTTCCCAATTCTCAAGGTGAAACTGCATGAGGTTAGAGCTGTTGCAACCTCTATGGCTTACAAGCATAATAAATCTATGAAGTCCATTTTAGAGGCCACGTTTTGGCGAAGTAAATCAGTCTTCGCAGACTATTATCTCAAAGATGTACAAACCCAGTATGAGGATTGCTGTTCCCTGGGTCTGTACGTTACCTCCGGCGTCGTAATTGGAGAAGGGTCTGCTGCCTCTTCCCTATAATCTATTGTATACCCTTGCCTTTTTTCTTGTATTTGTGTTCACAGGTTATCTGGGAAGGTTATTGCAACCTTCCACAGTCTGGGATGCAAGTTACTTTTTTTTTTATGTATTTTTTAACTTTGGAGTAGGTGGTCAGATTCAGTATCCTTGGCTATGCCAGCTTTGCAAGGGTGGTGGACTAGCCACGCTAAGGTCGAGGACTTTGTGGCAGCCCCAAGAGACTTTTACAGCCCCCCGAGTGGATCGCTGAGTCTCTCAAGGAATGCAGGCGAAATGAGGCAGAGTAATTATGAAGTAATATCTAATTGTAGATATTAATAATTGTAAGAATTTCCCAATGGGATGAGGTTTTCGATCCACCACCAATGGTGTCAATCAGCTATATATATGTAATTACCAAGGAAGTTACATATTTAAAAATGGTATTTTTATTATAAAATAGATTTTTGAATATACTTACCTGGTAGTTACATATATAAAAGGACCCTCCTTCCTCCCCTCTGAAAACAGACATGGAATTTCTGAAGAATGTTGGGGATGGTTCTGTTAGCCTATGGGAGATGGTGCTCATGTATGACCACTTACTGTCATAGCGGCGATCGCCACGAAGTTGAATTTTCTGTCGTGCCGCATCAAAACGTGCGATTTAAGCTATATATATGTAACTACCAGGTAAGTATAGTTAGAAATTTATTTTATAATAAAAATACCATTTTTCCTTGTTTGCTTTCCTCACTGGGATGTTTTCCCTGTTGGGCCCCCCTAGGCTTATAGCGTCCTGATTTTCCAACTGGGGTTGTGGCTTAGCAAGTAATGAAATAATAATCATTTCTGTTTTTACGTTACTGTTTTTAGAATGATTTATTGTTATTTGTTCTCATCATTTATTTCTTTCCTTATTTCCTTTCCTCACTGGGCTATTTCTCCCTATTGGAGCCCTTGTGCTTATAGCATCTTGCTTTTCCAACTAAAGTTCGAGCTTGGCTAGTAATAATAATAATAATAATAATAATAATAATAATACAAAAGGATAGTACTAACCTCTCCCAGGCCATGTCCTTGCCCGATTTAATGGAGATTCCACTTGAAACCAAGGTATAAGGTGCACCTGTAGTGGGAAAGGTACAAAAACCTGGTAGCTCACAACCTATTAATCGGAAAAGAGAAAAACCTCAATCTCTCTCACCCTCGTCCATAAGAAATATTAGAGTTATGACATCAAATAAATATGTTTTGTCTGTTGATGTTTCTGATGAACCAGAAGACAATTTAAATAAATCAGAAATTCAAGTTGAGGTCCACCATCCCCCTCAACAATTATATCAAAAGGACAAAATGAAAATAACAAACACAAGACCACCGGGAAATAGTGTTAGATCAAAAATTGCTAATGGGAAGACTTTATCCAAAAGTTCTTGCAAAAAAATTAAGCATAGTTTTTAACTCCATTTTGCAATGGAATTGTCAGGGTTTAAGGGCCAAATATGAAGAACTTAAGCTCTTAATTCACGAGCATTCCCCCATTATTAGCTCTTAATTCACGAGCATTCCCCCATTATTAGCTCTTAATTCACGAGCATTCCCCCATTATTAGCTCTTAATTCACGAGCATTCGCCCATAATTGTATGTCTACAGGAGAGCGAGCTTGAAACTAATACCCCTTGTCCTCACGAATATATTAGCTATAGGACACCATATGATCACCGAGTAGGGAGCCATGGCGGAAGTCTCATATACGTTCATTGAGATGTTCCCCAAATATATTTGTCTATCCGTACACCTCTGCAAGCAGTGGTTGTACAGATTGATATGGGAAGAATATGTATAATTTGCTCTCTTTACTTGCCTCCAAATGATAACATCTATGATAATTTAGTAGAGGCGATTCAACAACTCTCTCAACTTTTCCTTTTACTTGGAGATTTGAATAGTAGACATCCTTTGTGGGATGATGTTTTAGCAAACACCAGGGGCAATATTCTATCATCAATTGTGGAAAAGGAGGATGTTGGACACCTTAATACAGGAGAGCCCACACACTTCCATGTTCAGACAGGTACCTTGTCATACATTGACCTTTCAATTGCAAGCTCTAGCTGCCTTCTTCATTTCGATTGGAGGACATTAGATGATCATGCACCAATCATTATAAATACCAACAATGGTCCACCTTTACAGAGATCGCCATGATGGAATCTTAACAAGGTGGACTGGGTTAAATTTATTGAGCTAATTGAAATCGAGGGGAGTGCAAAGCAGTTTAAAAGTATTGATGATGCCATAGACCTACTGAATGGAACTTTCCATACAGCAGGAGTCAATTTGATTCTCAAAACCACAGGATTATTTAAACGACGACCAGTCCCGTGGTGGTCCTCAGAATTAACTGCCTTGCACAGAGCCACCAGAAATCTCTCGACTAGATTGCGTTGACGCCGTACTGAAGAAAATTGTATAACGTACAAAAAGTGTAGAGCACAGTTCCGTCGTGCCATGAAAGAAGCTAGGCGCAAATCTTGGGTATCTTTTGTTTCCTGGGTCAACAGTAGAACACCACCATCTTCTGTATGGAGGAAAATAAAAAAGATTGCCGGAAAATTTACCCCAAGCCCACCACAAGTGTGTAAGGTAAACGGTCAGTATGTGACTGAAGCAAATGATGTTTGCAATGCCCTGGCTGATCATTTTTCAAATGTATCATGCAAGTGTGTAGCAGCTCCTGGTCACCAGTATAGGAGCATTAAAGAAAAGAAAATTTTAAATTTTTCAACAGGAAGGGAAGTGTCTTATAATTCTCCTTTTACTGAAGAATAATTTGATTCCGCACTTGCTACTTGTAACGATACAGCCCCTGGACCCGATGGAATTCCATATGCAATGATTAAACATGTACCTTTTAATACAATTATTTATTTTAATCATTATTAATAGAATATGGCATGATCATAGTTATCCAAGTGTTTGGGAACTAGCCATTATTTTAGCCTTTTTAAAACACGGTAAGGACAAGTTTTTAGCAGCAAACTATCGACCTATTGCATTGACATCTTGTTTGTGTAAAATTATGAAGAAGATGGCCTATGTAAGACTGATGTGGTACCTTGAAAAAAGAGTATTTTATCACCTATTCAGTGTGGATTCAGAAAAATGCACTCAACGACTGATGTGTTGATACGACTAGAGTCTTCTATTTGTGAAGCCTTTGCTTCCAAACAACACCATGTGTCAGTCTTTTTTTACCTTGAAAAGGCATGTGATACTACATGGAGATATGGTATACTTAAAACCATTCATGAATTGGGACTAAAAGGGGAGCTACCACTGTTTATTCAGCCATTTCTTTCATATAGAGTTTTCCAAGTGAGAGTGGGGGAAACTGTCAGAGTAAATGTCATGAAGAAGGAGTTCCTCAGGGTAGTGTTAAGTGTAACCCTGTTTGCACTAGCAATTAATGGGATATCTTCAGTCATTCCCCGGGATGTTTTCTTAACACTATTTGTGGATGATCTCTCCGTATTTTTGCTGGAGCTAAAATGGCAATGGTTGAGAGAAAACTAAAACTCTCAATTGACAAAATTATCCAGTGGGCCGATATGAATGGATTCAAGTTCTCGACAAGTAAAACTTCTTGTTGTCCATTTTTGTCTTATCCGGAGAGTTCGTCTTGATCTGGATATATACATGAAAGGTCAACGGATCCCTTGTGTAGGTGAATATAAATTTTTAGGATTGATTTTCGATTCTAGGCTTACATGGGTTCCTCACTTAAAGGCATATATAGCTAAATATCTTGAGGCTCTGAATCTTTTAAAAGTATTGTCCCATACATCATGGGGCCAGACCGTAAAACTATTTTGAAATTAAACAAGGCCTTGAATTTTTACAAAATTAGTTATGGGTGTGAAATATACTCCTCAGCCACCACAAGCCGATTAGAGATGTTAGATTCAATACATCATGCTGGTATTAGGTTGTACACAGGAGCGTTTAGAACCTCGCCTATCCCAAGTCTCCTTTTTGATGCTGGTGAGTTACCTCTAGACCATTACTGAATGTCTTTTATTATTCGGTATTGGTTTAGGTTACAAAGACTCCCCAACTCTTTAGCCTTTCATGCAGCAAGCCTTGTAAGGCACTCACCATACTTTTGAGTTGCACCCAAAATCACCTCAACCTTATGGCTTTTGGGTGAAATAATTATTAAACCGTTTTGATATAATAAGAGGTAAGGTGCATCCATTTAAGATGTCATCAACCCCTCCGTGAAATTTACATGAGATATCTTTTTATAAATATTTTATTGGTGCCAAAAAAAACATGACTGAATTACAAGCTAGGTCTCTTTTTATGGAACATGTTGAAGAACATAGGAATCAACTTTTATATGTACTGATGGCTCCAAATCTGGTGCTGGCCTTGGATTTGGAGTATATAGTAGATCTTTTAACTATGGAGGTGCACTTCTTCCAATATCTTCCATATTTACTAACTGCTATTGAGAAAATAGCGTTAAAAGAGGATGGCAAGTTTACCATTTATTGTGATTCAAGAAGTGTCCTTCAAGCTTTAGAAGGTTTTAACTCTAGTAACCTCTAGTTTTAAAGATTTTAGAGTGGCTTTTGATTATTGGCATAAAAGGTATAGCAGTTCGATTTTGCTGGGTTCCTGCATATGTAGGTGTCTGGAAATGAAGACAGATTTACTGGCAAAGGGTGCTGCAGCTGAGTTACTACCAAGAAGGTATCCCATTCTCTGTAATGATTTTTTTACCAGCAATTAAAAATTCTATTTATAACAATTGGCAACAGCATTGGGATAGGTTAACCGAAAATAAGATGAGAGAAATTGCGATTGTTATATCCCCTTGGAGGTATGGTGGGATTCCCCAAAAATGCGAGACTGCTCTTTGTCGTGTCCACATTGGTCACACTTGGACGACACACAAGTTTCTGCTGGCTGGCCAACACCAACCATATTGCGATGACTGTTTGATACCCTTGACCGTGAGGCATTTGTTGACTGAATGCCCCACTTACAGTACAGAAAGAAATAAATATCTGTTTGAGGCTCGGGGTGAGGATCGCAGGTTCATCCTTGCCAAGATCCTTGGACATGATATTTTGTACAATGCTAGTGGTATTTTTAAATTTATATCAAAGCAGGTCTTCTTAATGCTATGTAACTTTTATAACATATTTGCTTCTCTGGTTTTAATTGAATATTCTTTTAATCTTTATTGATAATAAACGATATTGGCGTCAATGACCTTCGATGTCAGGATGCCAGAAAACTTCAAATCATTCATTCATTCTTCTTCCTCTTAAGGAGTCTAAGGACTCCAAGACGATGCCTAAGTAATCTTCGAGGACCTCCGGACCCAGAGAGTGGGTCAGGACAGTCAGCCACCTTAGAGACGACCGCGAGCCACCCTGAGACGAATTCCCAGCAGTGGATGATGGAGACTTCGGTGCCAGCCCCGCTTCAGAAAGAGTCAGAATACACCTTCTGGCAAGTTCTGACTTTGATGAGGGCCCTCAGCGGGTTGTCTGACCCAGAGATAGCTCCTCAGGAGGGCAAAGACACATTCTTAGACCATGTCTTCGGCACTCAAAAGCCATCAAGTCCAGTGCAGCTTTGCCCTGGTCTCAGGAGCTAAAGAGCGCTCAATGTAAGATCGCAGCCCAGCTTTGAGTTCTCCTCCTCCCTTCATTCAGGCTGATCCGCCAAGCTCCTCCCACCTCCTCGCTTTCAGCAAAGGAGGTATTACGAGGTCTTGGACAAGCCTTGACCAGCTCTTCCGCTTCATCATTCCCTGGAAGAACTGACAAAGGGGGTTTCCCTAGAGATATTCTTCGGCCGTCAAGTCGCGTTCTCGGCGGTGGAGATCCTCAACCAACCAGAGAAAGGTCAGGAAGTATGCCATGCCGGCTACTTCATGGCTGGATCTATGGTTATGATCTTTCATGAACGCCAGGGACGTTGCAATGCCCCTGATGTCATGAGCTCTGAATTGATTGGACAGATGAGGGCCTGGATTGAAACCATTCTCAATCACTTTCTTGATCCAAGAGGAAATCGTATTTCTTGTGACCATACTCTTTGACCTTCCCCGTGCTAGTGAAAAGCGCTTGCACACGGGGATGAGCTGCTGCTGTTTTTTTTTCTAAGTAACACCTCAGACTCCTTACTGGACATAATAATAGGTGGTCTGGATCTCGTAGTACCTCCTCTGAAACACATACGGAGAAGGGAGGAGCTTGGAGGATGAGCTGGAGCGGAGAGAGGAGGTGGACCCAGTTTCCAAGGACACTGCCTTCTGTTTGGCACTCCTCAACCCTTTTGACCAGGGCAGAGCTGCTACTGAACCTCAGGGGTTTCCAAGTACTGTAAAACTGGTCGAGGACAGTTTTCTTTCCATCTAGAGGGGCTACCGATGGATCTGGTAGCCCATTGATGGATCGAATGCAGGCTAAGACCTACCAGAAGGCATGCTGTGATTCCTTCCTCTCATACTCCATTAGCTAAGGGCGAGCAGCAGCTGGCAAAGCGTGTTCCTCGGGATCGCTTTGCCCTTCCACATCCGAACTCTCGCCCATAGGAGCTTGGAGTGGGTTGAAGTCGTCATCGGGAAAGACTGGAGACAGGGAAACTGCTGAGGGTGTGCTTGCTTCCAGCTGCCTAGGAGGCAGTGAAGGGGGGAAGCCTAGCCGAGGATTTAGAGATGGTAAATAAATCGTTCGGCTCCCTGCCCTGAGGCAGGCGTTCCTCCATCAGCGAGGGCCTGGAAGGCGCTGCTGGTTTGCGGGTGGGATGGTAATCCGTCTCCAGAGGAAGCACGACCCTCACAATCACTGGTCGTACCTCCTCAGGCACCATCTCGACTAGGGAGGGACGAAAGGAGTCCCTGTAGCAGGTTACCCTGTCTTCCTTAGGAGAAGAATGATATATCCTTTTCCACTTCTTCTTAGGTCTGGCTTGTGGGACCTTGAACTGCAAGGGGTTACCTTGGAGTTCTTGCACACACTCTTCCCGAGGTCTCTTGTAAGGGGAGAAGGGTTCTATATTGAACCAATGGACCCTTAAAGGTATTTAACTTTATTTTTTGCCTTGTGAGGATTGCTGTAACTATTGTATAGCTTAACCAACTCCTTTAAGAGTAGTTTTCATCTCTTATTATTCTTGGTTGGGCATAGGTGGGCAAAGAGGGCCATCATATATCTGGTCAATCGTAAACTATGGCTAGTCCAGCCCATGTTCATGTTGGTATCGCAGATGAAGATGAGCTGCATGATCAATTGCCTGTACAAAGTCTTAGGTATACAATATGTTCTCACCATCATCATTTTAAATAAGAAGAGGTATTGTTTAGAGTTCTATAATAGGTTAGTAACCTAAAAAGATCCGGGTGTTCTGAATTCTTAAAATAGACCGATATGAAACCGGGACAAAAGGATATGAACAAACTCTAGGACCGGTATAGTAACCGGGGAAAAACTTATCATAAATAAACTGACATTGTTAAAACAATTCCGTTATAAGTTAAAATTATCAATGAAATAATATTGTCATAGCAAGAAATATACTATCCCGTCGCTACTGGGGAAGTATAGAATAAAAATACAGATACATGAGTATCCCATAATAGGTTAGTAACCTAAAAAGATCCGGGTGCTCCGGACTCTTAAAATAGACCGATATGAAACCGGGACAAAAGGCTATGAACAAAGTTTCGGACCGGTATAGTAACCGGGGGAAAACTTATCAAAAATTAACTGACATTGTTGAAACAATTCTGTAATAAGTTAAGATTATCAATGAAATAATATTGTCATAGCGAGGAATATACTATCCCGCCACTACCGGGAAAGTATATAATAAAAAAGGGTTTATAATAACATGCTACCTTATAATAATATGAGAGCTTAAAGTACACTGCTATAGCAGTGGGTAAAATATTCTTAAGCCGTAAGGGCGATAAAACACTTAAAGTTAACAGCTTAATAGGTAACAGAATATGTCAATCCGTAACTCTGATCATACAAGGGGGAACAGTCGAGTAAAAGATATATATATATATATATATATATATATATATATATATATATATATATATATATATATATATATATATATATATATATATATGCATGTATGTATATATATATATATATATATATATATATATATATATATATATATATATATATATATATATATATATATATATATATATATATATACATACATACATACATACATATATATATATATATATATATATATATAAGATTAATCGTAATATGGTTAGGGATATACGTTGGCTCCGGAGAGACAACTGAGAGAGCTCGTGTTAACCTACCGGGGTAGGCGGGACATGGGGGAAGGGTTATCGGGGGTCAGAGACTCGCCGACGGGCTCAAGGACCTAACCAAAAACTCGACAAGATAACTAGGTCCGAAAGCTACGAACGGGGATCCCGTAGATAAAATTATTAACATCGAGTGGGGTCCGTGAAGTGCGGAATGCCACACGGGGAGGGTGAAGGGAGGGAGCCCATAATGGGTCCGTGGGGTGCGGAACCGGGAGGTAGCATCCAGGAATAATATGTGTATATATAAGACATGGAACCCAAACCATAGCAGAAATCCCTCTCGCCGACCGATGGCCAATCGGAACGGCGCGGAGAAAACGGCTACGGAGGGTACTATAACATATAGCCTCTTAAACGCTTGTGAAGGAGCCAGGCGATATCCCCGGGGAAGGGGGGGATAGTGAAAGGGTACGAGAGGACTCGACCCGCAAAACAAAGCAGCTGACTCCAAGGCTCGAAGAGCGAGAGGCATCCCTGAAGGGGGGATGTAGGCAGGGAGAGGCTATCACATGGACAGAGAGACCAGGCATACCAACCTGGTCGAAGAACCACGACATATGGATGATCAATACGGATAGACATAAAATAATACAATATAATGTAATGATATATAATATAATTGATATGGTATAAAATATTATGAGTAGGAAAGCATGCGAATAATATAGAAAGAGAGGGACGCAAGGGAGAGGCAGGGAAGAGCCGAACCTTCCAGCGCGGGGAAGACCGAGCTGGGCAGGGGGTGGGGGCAACATAACGCAAAGTCGGTGAGGTGCCGACATAAAAATATGAAAACAAACTGCCTCGCGAGAGTCCCACTCAAACTAAAGCAACTACTAGTCGTAAATATAATGTAACGTATCCGCTTATGATAACGTAATAACATGGGGTAACATAAAAAACTAGTAGTGCCCGAAGGCGAGCAGGCATGCCAACTTAACACGAACTGTGATACCGTTGTACCATAACAACTGTATCGTAAATAACAGGATAATGAAATACCATAACAAAATAAAATAACACGGGGTGTGAACCGTGAATTACCCAGATAGGTTCAAAACGAAAAACAATCAGTATGGAAGACTAATTGTAAAGCGTTAAGAACAAGAGAGAGAGAGGAGGTAGCCAGCCGCCATGGCGGTCCCGAAGCGGGGCCGTGAACCGTGAATTAAAAACTGTGATAAAATAAACACTAAGGGCAAGGCTACCCCCAAAGACTCAAAACTCATAGATATGGTACTTAATTTCGACGGAGTGACAGTAGAGTTCGACATCATGATATAAATCCTGGGTAAATCCGGGAAAAAAAACACTGAAAAAGTGAACTGCGCAAAGCAAGTGCTACGAAAGGAGTGACGTCACTGGCGTGGGTCAGGTTAGTGGTAGTAGTGTTGATCGGCACCTCGCTGTGGCGTGGGTTTTGAAGAGGAGATATCTAAATGGTGCGAGACCTCTGGTTGTGAATCCTCACGCCCCAGTATTATATCGACACCTTATATAGGTGAGCGAGCTGGATTCAACCTGGCATTCCTATGCAATTTTTTCTCTGGTAATATATAGCAGTTATATACCTTATAAATGGTGCTAAAGGAGCATTTCACTGGGCGGCACAGGTCTCTCGCCCAGAAATAGATTTTTCCTTCGTCAAAATCCCTTTATTCACCCAGGGATGACAATATTGCTCCCTGCCAACTTTTATATAATATCCTTTAAGCAGGAAAGGTCACCTAAAATATAAGGAATTGAGTACTCATTCATGAGACAGTCTAAATTTTTTAATCAAAGCAGCACAATTGACAATCAAACTAAAGAGTTTTGTCTAGAAAGGATTTCTTTTTAGCTTAGTAAGAGTAATAAAAAACTCCTAACCCAATACTGAACTAGAAATTTAACATTGAAAAGATATACAAGGTTTAAATACTAGCGTAGTTTTAGAATTGTTGATCTTTGGGCTAAGGCATATGGTGTAATCCACAAAAAGAGGCAGTGTTTCAGTATTGAATTTTTCCTTTATCTATACTCTTAATGCATTTCATTGGATAAGTCAGCCGAGTGTAAGTGATCATCATGGTATAAATCATTATTATAGTCAAGAATCAGTTCTCATCCAAAGATATGAATCTAAGGCTTACAAATATTATGTTCCAGGTGAAAGTTAATTAATTTTCATGTATTAAAATATATTTTTAGACATATACTTTCATCCTTTCATCACTTAATTTACTACTATTGATAGCAGATCTGTGCAAAATGAAGGTATGTGAAAGTTTATTTACTACTTTTCTTCAGGGATAGTTTGTCTGAAGCACTTATATGAAGATGAAGTTGGGCAACTTTAGAGAAGGAAAACTAAGGGATGGTACTGTATGAAAAAAAAAAAAACATTGCTTAGAATTTTTGTCACAACAAGACCTTCTTAATCATTATTCTTCTTTGTCTGCATTCTTAATCATTCAAAAGAAGAAAACTATCTGTGAACCTGTACATTCTCAATATAAGAACTACTAATTCAATTTTTCTTTTACAGTTTATAAAGAGCGTTGTGATACCGACTTAATGGTTTATGAAAACGAAAGCCGACAGCTATAGAAGAACTTATTATGCCATCTCTCCTTAAAGGTAAGTACAGTTTTAATGGAAATAAATTATTCCTTTGGTTAGTGATAATGTGACAGCTCTTTCAGTGATGTATCCTGGTACAGTTTGTCGTGCGCATTTTTAGTTGTTGTGAACCACCCATGATAGCCGATTACTTCATTGTGGATTCATAGTTTCAATGTTGAATTAGTTGCTGGGTTCTCTTTTTGAATCTTTCTTGGTACCTGACTCGAGGCATGATTTTCCTGACCTCTTTTTGATACCTCTTCATGTGGCATGGAGTCATCCCAGGGATTATAGGAACTAATTGTGATTGCAGTTTGCTCTGTCCATCATCTTTTTGTGCTTTTCAAACCATAAGCTGTCTGCTTATGTGGATGAAGTTACCCCAGGGTTTATAAGAACTTATTGTGATTGGGGTTTGCCTTGTCAGCCACGTTAATGTGCCTTTATAACCTTGAAATGCCGATGTATAAAAGTATAGTATATAGCGATTGAGGGCCGAAACTGAGAATCCGTACATTTTCTCCAATGTTCATGTTTACTGGGATAAGTTTGGTATATTTTGTTTCAGGATTTTTTTATTTGTAATTTATGGAATATTTACGTAAAAAAAGAATGTACAGTATTTGTAAAACTAATGAATAATTGCTCCATATTAAATATAAACCCTTGCTATTTATAGGGATTATTCTTTAGACCAAGCCGGAAGACTAGCCATAAGACTTATAGGAAGGTGGAACTACCCTACCTTTATTTAGGGAGGGGGAGGGGTAGCCGGCTACCTTGCTCATTCACACACCTGTGTTGCTCGTCACGTTACGCTTTTGGCTCGGATTATACTTGTGGCTCAGTGAGAGTAGATTTTTGTCGCTCTGCCCAACTTTATTTTCTGGCCTTTGACTTTTTTTTGCTTATCTGTTTGTCCTCATACTAACAAACCTTCCATTATTTATGTGGATTATCTTAAAGCGGAGCTTGAAGTTAACCATTAGACTTTAGTTGGGAGGTAGCAACCCTGCTTAACTGCTTGAGGGGTAGGCTGGGACTGGCTTGGGGTACCTAGCTGCCTCTATATATACTCTCACAACAGTGGGAGAAGTCACTTTTTCTTTTGGCTTGGTGGAGATCGGACGTGTCCTCTCTCTCCCTGACTGTCACTGGACTTTTTTATATTGCTTTCTCTTTTCAGGTGGGCATGTTCTCTGTACGATCATCTTCATGCGAACGTGTCAAGGACGCGAGTGTGCTACGAACGGTATTATCTCTTCGTTGGAGACCGACCCGCACTCTGTGTCCTTCGTGCAGAGGGCATCGCTGCGAGCAGGTTCCCCCTGCGCAGAGTGTAGGGAGTGGCCTGCCTTCCAATAGGAGAAATTTTGGCGGTGCAGGAAGAAGGGACGAAGCGCAATCTCTCTCCCTCAGGGGCGAGGAAAGCGCTTTCTTCCTCTTCATGCACCCTCAAATCTCTTTAAAAAGCTCCTTCTCGCTTGCGCTCTTCTGAGGGACGATCAAGTAGGAACGCAGACCGACTAACTCCTTGGCAACCTCCGGGTACTGGGCGGGTTTTTGCTTCCCCTAGAGGAGCAACTTCACCTCCAGCTGCTGGGGTGCCATTCTCCCTTTCAGATCTTGTACAGGTGTTGTCAACCTTAGGGAGTTCAGGACCCCCCCCCCCCTTCGAAGGAGGAACTGCTGCGCCTTCCTCAGCGTGGTGCTAGGAAGAACCCTTCTCTGGAGCCGTCGACATTTCACGCTCTGGAACTGTGCGAGGTCCATCTTTCGCCCTTCCACGCGCGGACGAGGTGATCGTTCACGTTCACCTCTCAAACGGCCTACTGCTGACGATGAACCCTCTCTCCATCCTGGGCTAGTCATCCCATAACTTCCAACCCTTTGTTTCTGTGATGATTCCTTTAGTTTTTCTTGTAATAAAGGTTCACAATAAATCTTCTTATTAATTATCTACTATTTTTTATACCTTTACTTACTAATTCTTAATTGCATTTAAATCCATCTTATATTTAATACTTATTGAGTTTCTCAGGATCTACTTTAAGAAAAGTTACGTGTGTGAGGGATACTCAATGCTGCTTTGCTTCCTTTACTGGGACTTAAAAAAGATTGAACAGTCACGTACAATGCAATCACATTAAAATGAGTTTTTAAACATTTGACTTAGCCGGTGGATATATATATAGCTAACGTCTCTGACGTCATGGCAGAAAATTCAAAACTCGCAGGCAATCGGAGATTGGGAAGCTAGGTGTACTACTAGCGCCACCACTCTCAAGGATACTGAAACCATTCCTCAAGTCCTCAGTTCTTCTCTGCCGCTGTGGCGACAACATTGGAACTTTCATGCTCGTGCATAACCAACTGTTTTCTACAGCTTTGGTGAAGTACTTGTTTTTTGGTTAATGGCTTTCGCTTGGTTGAATTTTCTTACGACTTTTCTTGAAACTCTTTTTGATTTGACTATTTTTGACCCTTGCTTGTTTGATCTCTCTTTGGATATTCCAAAATGGCCGACCCTTCCCCTGTGTATAGGAAATGTGTGAAAGGCTGTAAGAATCGCCTTCCTAAGGCCTCTATCGATCCCCATTCTATTTGTAACAAATGTAGAAGTAAAATATGTCAGTTAGGGGATCGTTGTGATGAGAGTTATTTTATCTGATACCGAGTGGCTTGAATATGAGAAGTACACTCGTAAGTTAGAGAGAGATAGGGTTAGAAGAAGTTCTTCTCACTATAGAGAGTTTTCCGCTCCCCATGTCTCTGAACCTATTCCTTACCCTGTAGTGGTAGTCCATGAACCCCCTACTAGCACTAACGAGCCTTCACTGATGGACATAATTAAGGCGATTCATGCCCTTGGTGCCAAGGTCGAGTCGCTTGTTACGGACAGGAACCAGCTCATGTCTAACGTTAAATTGTTGAAAAGTGCCAGTGTTAGTGATAAAAGAGCCGTACACCCAGTCCTAGACCTCTTTCAAGCTCCCCAACCCCTGGGAAAAGGAATGTCAAACGACGAAAGGGAACGATAGGTTTTAACCCACGAACAGATGTCCCCTCACGAGTTGCGGTTGACGTTGCATGTAACGATCGCCCTTATCATGGAAGAGGTGAGGCTAAGTTCTCCTCATCCTCGGATGACATTAACGTCAGTAGAATAAACTGGCGTCAGGATTCCAGACCTCTCGAGGAAATTGATCCCTTCAGATCAAAGTAAACATCCTGGCTGCAGTCATTGGAGCAGTCCAGAACGTCTGCCTTCATCGGATGAAGGTACACCTGCTAAACGTCCCCTTATAACATCTGGAATGGTTGCTCCGGAGACCCCTTTGCAGGGTCACGGTTCTGTGGTTTCGTCTGTACGTTCCAGACGTGAAGTGAGTGCTGTTGCTCCCGTTGTCATCACTGACATTGCGGATCGGACGTTACCGAAGTCATGCTCTGACACACTTGTTACTGACCCTAATTTTAGCATGCTGCAGGACATGCAGATGAAACTTTCCTCATTCATGCAGTCTTACCGTCCAGCCCAAGATCGTCAGGAACCCTCGCTTGCGGAGCGTCACAGTTCTAATAAGCGTGACCCCTCTCACCATGCTTCCAAGCGTGAAGACTCACGTCACGCTGACGTGACCCCCAGTATTAAGAATGCTGTCAAACTTGACGCCGATTGTCAGGTTCGACATGATGTTGAACGTCGGTCGATGCAGTCCCAACGTGACGTCGATCTTCCTTCTCTTCCTGCTACCCATCGGCAGGTTGATGCAGGCTGTCAAGCTGTTCCACACAGTTCCCGACACCTTGTTGATTCTCCACCTCGCAAACACGTCGAGCTTCCGGATGAAGTTTTTTCTGAGGAGGAAGTGGATGTTCCCCTTTCCACAGCTGTACCTTTGGGTACCTTGTCAGAGGAAGAGGAACCTAGATCCACACAACATTCATTGGATTTTAAAACCATTATGACTGTTTTTAAGGAAGTTTTTCCTTTACATTTTGTGCCTGCTGCTCCACGCTCTCCTCCTTCAGAGTTCACTTTGGGGGCTACTACACAAGCCCCCCTGTTTACTAAATTGGTGCTCTCTCGGCCGTCTAAGAGAGCTTTGTGTTTGCTGGGAGACTGGTTGCAGTCCAAAAGGAGTCTTGGCAAGTCAACCTTTGCCTTCCCTCCAGCTAAGCTTGCTTCTCGTTCAAGCGTCTGGTATGAGACAGGAGAAGTTCTCGGCTTGGGAGTACCTGCCTCTGCCCAGGGGGACTTCTCAAGCCTGGTAGATTCTCCTCGTCGTTTGGCCATGAGACGCTCGAAAATTTTTTGGACAACCTCGACCATCTGCTCAAGGGCGTCTTCCGTGCCTTTGAAGTGTTCAACTTTCTAGACTGGGCTTTGGGAGCCTTGAGTAGGAAAGTGTCTGTTTTTTAATGATAATAAGTCTGTGGTTCAGATTATGTCCTGCATGGACAAAGCCGTAAGGGATGGATCAAATGAGCTGGCTGCTCTTTTTACGGCGGGTGTACTTGAGAAGAGAGAAACGTTGTGCTCCTTCCTGGCTACGAGAGTTAAATCTTGTCAGAAATCGGAGCTTCTGTTTGCACCGCTTTCTCGTTCACTTTTTCCCCAAGAGCTTGTGAGGGAAATAGCTTCATTGCTAGCATTGAAGAACACTCATGACTTGGTATCTAAAACGGTTTGCAAGGTGCTGCCTTCGTCGTTTACAGGCAGCAGACCGAAGGTGGATACCCCTGCATCTAGGTTCATTCCTCCCTTTTGTGGTAGAGCCTCCAACAGAGGCAACTCTCGCTCTGATGGAAGACGAGGTAAAAGGAGGGGAGCTAGATCAAGTCGTGGCAGAGTCTGACTGCCCTCAACTTCAGACAGCAGTAGGGGCCAGATAGAAGAACTTCTGGCACGCTTGAGAGAGAAGGAGGGGTACAAAATACCCTTTGTAAAGAAAGCCCCTCTAGTCCAAGAGCCGATAGATCTCTCTCCCAGATACCGGGAGGATGCAACAAGACAAACTTTGCACCTACAGGTGTTCCTTTTGTTAAAAAATGGGGCTGTGGAGAAGGTGCTAAACCACCAGTCTCTAGGCTTTTACAACTGCCTCTTCCTAGTTCCAAAGAACTCAGGGGGTTGGAGACCAGTGCTGGATGTGAGCGCGCTCAACGCGTTCATTCTGAAATCGAAGTTCACAATGGAGATTTCCAAGTCTGTGCTAGAAGCAGTAAGGGAAGGCGACTGGATGGTCTCTCTAGACCTCCAAGACGCATACTTCCATATCCCTATTCATCCGACCTTCCAACACTATCTAAGGTTCATATACGGAAAGGAAGTTTTCCAATTTCGAGCTCTATGCTTTGGTCTCGGCACCGCTCCTCTTGTGTTTATGAAGCTCGTGCAGAACTTGGCGAGCTTCCTGCATTCGACAGGTATCAGAGCCTCTCTATACCTAGACGACTGATTACTCAGGGCGTCGTCCTTCGATCGCTGTCTGAAGGATCTCAGATTGACTTTGGCCCTAACGAAGGAGTTGGGTCTCTTAGTCAACAAGGAGAAGTCTCAACTGACCCCATCTCAAACAATTCTCTATTTGGGGATGTAGATACGGAGTCTAGTTTTTCGGGCTTTTCCATCGCCCACAAGACTAGAACAAGGTCTCATAAAGATTCGTCTTTACTGAAGGAAGAGCATTTGTTCTGTAAGGAAGTGGATGAGTCTGCTGGGAACACACTCGTCACTGGAGCAGTTTGTTTCCCTAGGGAGACTCGATCTTCGCCCTCTCCATTTTCACCCCAACCAGCATTGGGACAAGGAGAAGGGCTTAGAAGCAGTGACCATTCTGCTTCCAGAGACGGTCAAGAGTTGTCTGAAATGGTGGGACGACAATATCAGACTTCAGGAGGGCCTCTCTCTTGCACACAAGAACCCAGACTATGTATTGTGCTCAGACGCCTCGGACTCGGGGTGGGGAGCAACACTAGGCAAACTAGAATGCTCGGGCCTATGGACCAAAGACCAGGAGAGTCTTCACAAAACCAGAAGGAGCTTCTGGCAGTTCTTTTGGCCCTTCAAAGTTTCAAAAGACTAATCCGAAACAAGGTAGTGCAAGTAAACGCAGACAACACCACAGCGTTAGCCTACATCTCCAAACAAGGCGGGACCCACTCGCAGTCCCTTTACTTCACTGCAAGGGAGCTTCTGGTTTGGGCGAAGGAGAGAAACATCACTTTACTAACAAGATTCATACAGGGAGAAAGGAACGTGATGGCAGACTGCCTCAGCAGAAGAGGCCAAGTCATTCCCACAGAATGGACTCTGCATCAGGAGGTTTGCGAGAAACTATGGCGGATATGGGGATGTCCGTCCATAGACCTATTCGCAACCTCGAGAACGAAGAGGCTTCCAACATACTGCTCTCCAGTTCCAGATCTAGAGGCGGTCCACATCGATACATTCTTGCTGGACTGGTCTCACCTGGAAGTGTATGTGTTTCCCCCCTTCAAAATCCTTTACAAAGTCCTACAAAAGTTCGCCTCTCACGAAGGGACCAACTTGACATTGGTTGCTCCCCTCTGGCCATCAAGAGAATGGTTCACCGAGGTACATCAATGGATGGTGGACATACCAAGAAGCCTGCCAATCCGCCAAACCTCCACGCTCATCGTCTAACTGCCTTCAGACTATCGAGAGGCTCTCTAGAGCTCGAGGCTTTTCGAAGGAGGCAGCTAGAGTGATTGCCAGAGCAAGGAGATCCTCTATCATCAGGATCTACCAGTCCAAATGGGAGGTATTTCGAGATTGGTGCAAAGTCACCTCAATTTCCTCGTCCAGTACCTCTATAGCCCAAATCGTTGACTTCCTGCTACACCTTAGGAGTGAACGTAACTTTTCCTCCTCTACCATTAAAGGTTACAGGAGCATGTTGGCTGCAGTTTTCAGTCACAGGAACCTAGACCTCTCTAACAATAAAGACCTTCAAGACCTTCGGAAGTCTTTCGAGACTTCCAAGGAGCATCGGATAGTGACACCAGCTTGGAATCTGGATGTTGTCCTGAAATTTCTTATGTCTGAGAAATTTGAACCTTTACATTTAGCGTCTTTTAAAGATCTCACATTAAAGACACTTTTTCTAGTGAGTCTAGCGTCTGCAAAGAGAGTTAGTGAGGTTCATGCCTTCAGTAAGAACATCGGCTTCTGTACTGGAAAGGCAGTATGCTCCTTGCAACTTGGTTTTTTGGCCAAGAATGAGCGTCCTTCCCATCCATGGCCGAAATCTTTTGAGATTCCCAACCTGTCATATGTGGTTGGTGACGAGATAGAGAAGGTCCTGTGCCCTGTGAGAGCACTTAAATTTTACCTAGACAGAACCAAAAATTTATGAGGCAAGTCTGAAGCCTTATAGTGTTCGGTCATGAAACCCTCCTTACCGATGTCAAAGAACGCCTTATCGTATTTTGTCAGGTTCTTGATTAGAGAGGCTCACGCTCACTACGGTGAGGCTGACCTTAGATTGATGAAAGTAAGAACACATGAAGTCAGAGCTGTAGCAACTTCAGTGGCTTTCAAGCAAAATCGATCCCTATGAAGCATTATGGACACAACCTTTTGGAGGAGTAAATCTGTGTTCGCTTCACATTATTTAAAGAATGTCCAGACTCTTTACGAGGACTGCTACACTTTGGGACCATTTGTAGCAGCGAGTGCAGTAGTGGGTGAAGGTTCTACCACTACATTCCCCTAATCCTAATACCTTTTTTCTTCTCTTGAAACTATTGTCTTTTTGGTTGTATGTGGACACTGGGACAGTCTTCCGCAATCATTTGATTTTAGCGGGTGGTCAAACTTGTTTCTTGAGAACGCCCAGATCAAGGGTATTGGTTGAGGTCCTGTTATAGGGGTGTTCACCCCAGATATGACAGCTCCTAGAGGTCTTTCAGCCCCCTGAGTGAATCGTTGGGCTTCATAAGGATAGCAGACTAATGAGGCAGAGAATCATAAAAGTCGGCTTCCTTATCAGGTATGAACTCTTAAGTTTGTTTTTATCAAAACTCTTGAGAGTTATATTCCTATGTTGTTTACTGCTGGTCTCTTACCCTCCACCAAGGGTGTCAATCAGCTATATATATACCCACCGGCTAAGTCAAATGTTTATAATTATATTTTCATAAAATAAATTTTTGAACATACTTACCTGGTGGATATATATAATTAAACTCACTCCCTTCCGCCCCTCTAGAGACCTATGGGCAGAGAAGACCTGAGGACTTGAGGAATGGTTCCAGTATTCTGGCGAGTGTTGGCGCTAGTAGTACACCTAGCTTCCCAATCTCCGATTGCCTGCGAGTTTTTGAATTTTCTGCCATGATGTCAGAGACATTAGCTATATATATATCCACCGGGTAAGTATGTTCAAAAATTTGTTTTATGAAAATATCATTTTACATAAATCTCTAGCGTTGAATTCAGAAGTCTTGAAACTGGCCAAAGAATTAGATGTTTCCTTGCTTTAATTGGGCCTATACGTCAATCGTAGGCCATCTGCCGTCGCTGAAGTAGGAGCCTCCATCAGGAGTTGGGAAGGCTAGCGCGATGTTCTAATCACCGCGGTCACTCTGGGACGGCACGCTAAGCACACGCAGTCTTTCATGTGTGGGAAGAATAGTTCTGGTCGTCGTCCTTCGGTTCAAGGGATAAAATGGTTCCCCTATTTCCTCAGCTGCTAAACGGTCCTGAATATACGCCGTCCTTCAGGTAATGTATGTGCAGCTACAACTCGTTGTTAGCCTAGAGTTCAGCAGGTTAAGGTAGGCCCTTAGACCTAGTATACTGAGTGACTTTCTGGGAAGAAGAGGCCGGCCACCTCTCACTGTCGCTTATATCGTCGTCCTGGGCGTGTCAAGCTGTCCTTAATCACGTGGCAATTCATTGGTTTTCGCGCCTCCTTTTGCCTTGATCCCCATGAGTCATTTTTAGAAGGGAACAAGATGCCGGGATGTTATGAAAAATATTACAAGACTCGGTGCCTTTCTGCCAAAACAACCTGCCTAACTTTTCGTTCGCTCTCGTCTCTCTCTACAATTCTTTCTATATCTTTACAATTGCTACTAACTGCATTTGTCTCTCTATTTCTTATTAATTAATAAAACTCATGAATACATGCATCAATAACATACATAAATGTTCTGCATATGAAATTTATTATTCAAATAAATCATTTGTTTGACATTTCTCCCCACAGGAACCTGCAGCATGCAGGTGTAGATCTTCCGGGGACCAGCGCTCCCATCACCAGCAGTGCTAAAGGACAAGCTTCACCATTGCCTCGGCCTCCTGGACACACTTTCTCTGATCGCCATTTGCGACGATGGGAAGATCTGGTGGATCATAGGTCATCACGATCCGAGCGCTCTTCTACTACCAGGCACTCACGCTATAGAGCTTCACGCTCACAAGACCACAGGTCTCGTGAGCGAGGACAAGTCTCATGATTGCGTTCTGTACGATCACGAGCACAGTCTAGACCTAGGTCCAGATGCTAGCGTTCTAAATCCCAGCGATCTAGATCACGAGGGCGGCGTTCACGCTCGTGAGGGTACCGTTCACAAGAATGAGGTTCTCATTCGTGAGATAAGCATTCACGATGGTCACGCCATTCTCGAACGATAGCTAGACGCTCCTGTTCACGATCACGAACCTCACGTTCGTGATCGAGGCCTAGACGTTCTTACTGCCAGATATTGAGGATACTTCATACCAAATTGCAACATCACCTGCCATAACAGTTTACCGATCCAATGACGGCGAGGAAATAGAGGCCAAATCTATAAGACAAAAGAGGACCCTTCCTCCCCCTTCACTGCCACCTCCACCTCCACATTCTCAGTCATAATAGAATTATTAAAAATGAAACTGAAAGAGCAACTGAAGGCCCAGCACCTGAAAAATCGTCTGTACTATCCAGATCAATAAGTACTGAAAGTGTAGCTGGCAAGATATCTCTCTCCAGGTCTCAGATTCCTAAATTGGTAGATCATAAAAAGCCCCTAAAAGGTCCAAATGAAGACACTCGTGCAATGGAAAATCCCTGGATTTGATTCAAATAGAGAGCAAGTTCGGGTTCTGTTTAAAGAACATGATATATCTGCAATGTGTATACAGGAGACTAAATTGGGAGATCATACTCCCAATTTAGGTTATAATTTCTCTTTTTATAGTTCCACCCCGGATAGGCGCTCGTGCTCATGGATGCACAGGCTTCATAATCCTCAAGTCTCTTATTCTCAGAGTTGTCCACCCGAATTCTGTGTTGCAGGCTTGTGCAATCCAAATAAATGGATAAAGATTTGTTCACTTTATCTGGATCCAGCTTTAGAAAATAGACTTCAAGATGCACATGGTAATCCTAGTCAGCTAGAACTTAATTATTTACAATCCTTAATAAACCAGCTTCCTCAACCCTTTATATTGATGGGGGATTGTAATGCCAAACACACCCTATGGAGAGAACAATATTGTGATCAATGGGGGTTGATAGTGGAACAAGTGCTTGGCGTGAATGACATCACTTTAATGAATGATGGTTCCCCTACAAGACATGATGTTTATCATAGTTCCGATTCAGCCATATACCTCACTATTTGTTCTTCATCTTTGAGGTTAGACTATCAGTGGGCAGTAGACCAGAATGATCATGGCAGTGATCATTGGCCCATTCACCTGAAGTATGTAAAAGATATACCTTCTCCATGTTTACCCAAATGGAAGGTGGGGAAGCTGACTGGGATTATTTAATAAATCCACTAAAATTTATTGCGAGATGAATGAATTCCATAGTTCAATATATGCATAAGAGTATTTAGTGATCATTTTGTTGTGTGGTGCCATGCTGTCCATACCCCGAATATCGGGTAAACCTCGATGTCTTGTAGTTCCCTGGTGGAATGATGCCTGTGCTTTTGCCGTGGAAGATAGCTAGAACTTTCTACAAGAGATATCATAGATACCATTGCTTAGTGAATAAAATAACATACAGAAGAGCGCTTGCTAATCAAAAGAACTTTTAAGCAAGCAAGGAGAGAATCATTTACTAAATACATAAGTGAATTGAAATATGATTCCCCTTTTTCATTAGTCTGGAATAGAATCCGAAAGTTACAAGGGAAATTCTGTCCATCTCCCTTGCCTATATTAAGAATTGATGGCCTATTAATATCTGATGCTGGAGAAGTAGCTGAAGCCTTTGGTAGGCATTTTTCCAATATACTGTATCTAGTCCCCTACAATACCCCTCTGCATTCAGAGATATTAGGAACTGTACCACGGCTATTCCTCCTGTTAGTATAAGTTCAGAATATTATAATCTTCCTTTCACCATGGAAGAATTGGATAATGAAATTTCATTGTCTTCCCCAATATCTCCTGGGGAAGACAATATTCCATATTCCATGATTTTTAATCTACCGAAAAGTACAAAACAACAACTTTTAGATATTTTAAATATTTTTTGGACTTGAGGAACTTCTCCTAAGTCTTGGAAAATATCAATCATAGTTCCTATATTGGTACCTCCCTAAAAATTATAGGCCAATTGCTTTAACTAGATGTGTTAGCAAAATTTGAGAGAATGGTAAATGCTGGAATTGAAGAATTTTTTATCTAACTGACAGTTTGGTTTTAGGAAAATAAAAGTACCAATGACCCTTTGATGTTCCTCACTCGAGAGGTCCAGAATGTTTTTGCCATACAAAATCTGATCATTCCAGTGTTCTTTGACCTAGAAAAGGCCTACGACACTACTGGTCCGGGGGTATCCTTAAGCAACTCGTTGATTGCGGTATTGTAGGTAATATGTTTTGTATTCAAAAAATTTTTTTGTCAAATAGGTACCTAAAATTGAGAGTTGGCTCTCTTATTTCATCAGCTTACCCTCAAGAAGAAGGATTGCTTCAGGGGAGCATTCTTAGCCCAACTCTTTTCAATGTAGCTATTAATGGTCTACTAGAATAAGTTCCTGTTGGGGTGAATGGTATGGCTTTAGCTGATGACTATGCAGTAATGTGTTGCTAGTCATCAGCTGTTGAAGCATGTCATAAAATCCAAACTGCTATTAATGCTGCTACAACTTGGGCCATTGTTAGAGGGTTCAGATTTTATCCAGAAAAAACCAAAGCCATATATTTTTGTCGGCTAAGAAGAGTGGAAGAGATCCCTATGTTGTTTCTGAACGATTCCATTTTACCATACAAAGATATCATTAAGTTCCTTGGTGTTTTGTTCGATAAGACTTTAAATTTTTCTCAGGATAATGAGTTGGTATGTAACGTGAAACTTAGACTTAACGTCCATAAAGTTGTTTGGTTTTAACTGGGGAGCTGATAGGACTTGTCTGTTGAGGATATACCAAGTATTGTGCCTGTGTAAAATAGATTATGGTTGTCAGATATATGGATCTGCATGCAAAACCACTTTGTTAGAACTTGATGTGGTTCATAACATGGCTTTGAGAATTTGCACAGGTGCCTATAGGACATCCCCTGTAGATAGCTTATATGTGGATTCAGGGATTCCTTCCCTTTTTATTCGTAGGGAAGAGTTGGGTTTGAGGTATATGAATCTTATTCTTACCTCGAAACTCAACCCAAATTTCAAGTTTAAGCAACCCGTTGATAGAGCACCGACTAGAACTAGGTTGCCTGTTCTAGTTGCCCAAACCATTAGAGGTTAGACTAGAATCCTCAGCTATTGAGGTGGGATTACTTCCCGCAGCAGTGGCTGAAATTAGCCCTTCAAAGTATCCTCCTTGGCATAGGCCTGAGGTGGGATTACTTCCCCCTACAGTGATTGAAATTAGCCCTTCAAAGTATCCTCCTTGGCATAGGCCTAAGATGGAGATTTGTCCGGTTATATATTGTAAAGAGAACAGCTCAGATGAGCAGTTGAGGGCTAGTTTTCTATTAAATGCTTCTGAGCACGATACTACTTACCATATTTATACCGATGGTTCCAAGAGTTCTGATGGTGGGGGTTGCTCCGTAATGACAATTGATAGTGTAAATAAAAAAAGGCTTCCGTCAAATTCTTCTATTTTTACGGTAGAACTGTTGGCAGTTTTGACCCCTCTTAAATTGATTTTTTATTGTAATTTTTCCAATGCAATTTTTACCATTTTTACTGACTCCTTGAGTGTTTTAGTAGCATTAAGAAGCCTAGTCTCTTGGCATCATTTGGTGCAAGAGATTCAGGATTGGTTTTATATTTTAACAAATAGAAAGAATTTCATGATTAAGTTTTGCTGGGTTCCTTCTCATGTTGGAATTATAGGAAATGAGTGAGCTGACGTTACTAGGCTTTGTCACATTTCCAGTATGGGCCTCCCAGTTTCCGATTTTAAAAGTAGTTTTAGGTTTTATTGTAGAGGCCAGTGGCAGGCCTACTGGTCTAATTTGAATAACAATTTTAAATTAAAGACAATTAGGCCTTCTGTCCAACCATGGTTGCATTTCCAGGTGGACAGAAGGGCTAGTATTGTTTTAACTCGGTTACGTATAAAGCACACACATTATACTCATAGGTATCTGATGACAGGTGGGGCGGATAGGCAGGCTCCTCACTGCCCTGCCTGCCAAGTGGATGTAACCATTGAGAATATTGTGGTGTCCTGTCCTATTTTTAGATGTCAACGTACAAAAACATTTTTTAGTCAATATGTCCCTTAGGAAAATTTTAGCTGAGTGCTCCAGTGGAGCAAGTAGTACAGTTCTTAAAAGATAGATATTTTTCATGTTATAGTTTTATTGTGGTTTTAAATTTTAATGTTTTATAGATTTGATATAATTTTATCATATTTCATTATATTTTACTTTAATTTTTATAACAATACTTTATACTAAATTATATATGCGTTGAATGACCTTGTGGCTCCAGTGCTTGGCTTGGGAGTTTTGTCTTGAACTGGGGATCTTAAGAAATCTCGAAGCCATCACTGCTTCCTTCTCAGAGATTTGTATACCTCGGTATGATCATAGACACCGTCCAAAAGAAAGTCTTCCCATCAGAGGAAAGAGTTCACAGGCTGAGAGAAGTGGCATCAGCCTTTCTCAGATGGGAAGATCTACCGGCTCATCAATGGTTACGTCTGCTAGATCACCCGACCTCTCTTCTCCATCTATTTCCAAACGGCCGCCTCAGGATCGGATCGCTGCAGTGGCAACTGAAGTCCGTGTGGAACTAACACTCGGATCCGCCAGATACACTAGTTCCAATCACTCAGGAACAGATAATGCATCTACTATGGTGGGTCGCAGACGAAAACTTTTGCAGAGGTCAAGATCTTCTCGTCCCTCCTCCAGACTTGCTCTATGCAGACGCATCAAAAGAAGACTAGGGGGCCCACTTCCTGCATCATATGGTCTCCGGCCTTTGTTCAGAGTCTGAAAGGTACCTGCCTCTATTCCTTCTTGCAGTAGAGATTTTCAAATGGTCAGAAGAACATTTTGTGTCCTTATCGGCTCACTTCATTCTAGGTAAGAGGAATGTTCTCGGGGACAATCTGAACAAGGCGACTCAGATAGTAGGGTCTGAATGGTCTTTGAATACTCTGATAGCCAACAAAATCCTGATTTTGTGGGGTTCCCTGACAGTAGAGCTGTTCATTACATCTTTAAATGGCAAGCTTCCGTTGTACTGTTCTCCAGTCCCGGACCCTCAGGCTCTTTGGCAGGAAGCATTTCAACAACAGTAGGACAACATCGAGGTGTACAACTTTCCCCCTTTGTGTGAATAGAAGGCTGCTCAAAAAGACCAGAGCTTTGGAGAATCTAATGATGACCCTTGTAGCTCTATGGCTTCATGCAACAGTGGTTCCTGTACCTCCTGCAACTGTCAGTAGTTCTATCGAGAAAGCCTCCTCCATGACCAGATCTACTCAAATGACCATGACCACACACAAAAATCTTTCACAAGACTGTCCCGTCTCTTCGACTTCATGCCTGGAGATTATCCAGCCTCTCCTCTCCGAGAGGCTTTTTGTAACAAGTTGCTGAGAGGCTGGCCAACTACTTGTGAAAGTCCTAAGTCTCAGTGTACGAGGCTAAGTGTACAGTCTTTTGTGGTTGGTGTCGTGGAAGGAACATCTCTCCACTCGATGCTTTATCCCTGTAATAGCGCAGTTCCTTGTATACCTTTAGGAGAAAAAACTCCTTTCAGTTTCGGCAAAGGTCAAAGGTTATCGCTCACCCCTAAGCCTTACCTTTAAGCTGAGAGGAGTGGATACTTCCTCATACGGAGTTGAGATCACTTGCCCTCAATCTGAAATCAGGCCTCCTCCTTGGAACGTGATTCGCGTTTGAGATCCCTTAAAGGACCTCCTTTCGAACCATTACCCCCCTGCAACTGATCGAAACCTCACTTCAAAGACGGTGTTCCTGCTCGCTTTAGCTTCTGTAAAGAGAGTTGGTGAATTTTATGGCCTCTCCTGTAACATCACCCATTCAAGGGGACTGGGGGAAGTGACACTCAGCTTTGTCCCAGAGCTTGTTGCAAAGACTCAAATCCGGCAGTACTGGACCCTAGATTCATGTCCTTTCAGATTATGAATCTACGTTCTATAACTAATGACCAAGATCAATTGTTACTATGTCCAATGAGGAGTTTGAGATATTATCTTAGTCACTGCAGCACCACGGCCCTGACTTGGATCTCTTTTTGTTAATTCTTAAAGGGTTAAGAGGAGGATCACTGAAAACACTATTTCATCTTGGATACGACAAGTCATTGAAAGGGCTTTGAATCCTGATCCTCCTCCGGCTCGAAGACCTAGAGCCCATGATGTCATGGGCATCAGTACGTCCCTGGCATTGAAGCGCAACTTTTTCGTGTTGCAGGTTTTACAAGTGGGCGAGTGGAAATGTCAAACTTCGTTCACAGCTCAGTATTTAAAAGACGTAACCCACGGGAGGCTCGATACATTTACTATCAGTCCTGTGGTGGCTGCTCAACAAGTGATTTAAGAGTACCTCGGGCTCCTTGTTGGACAAGTAGCAGATGGTTGAGGGCATTGGTTACCCTGGTTAAGTCTGTGATGAATGAGTGTCTGGCATTTTCTTTTCTTCATCTTCCCCTTCCTTGGGGTACAGCACCCCCTTGTGTAGCCTAGTATCGTCATAAATTTAATATACTGTCCATGTCCCCATTACTTCCCGCGAGGTAGGTAATGGAAAACATCTTTTATTATATCTTATTTATAAACTTGGAATGTACTTCCATAGTCATTGATATGATATCTCTCACAGCAAATTGAGTTGCTCAGGCTGCTATCATACTCACTTTGTATTGTTAGCGAGGTGGCGAGGTTTTCTCTAGACCACTGTCATATACTGTACTAGGTAAACCTGGGTCAACGTCCGTGCCAGTAATAGTACTTTCACCATCCTAAGAGTGAGTCATCCACAATAAATAACATGAGGTTTGTTAGTATGGGAACTAATAACAAATTTGGAGGTAATTTGTATTTTTCCCTAACTAATGCAAACCTGTAGTTATTTATATATATTGGCCCGCCATAATCTGTCCCCCAGTAAGTCCTGCATGCAATAAAAAAACTGACGTAGTTCAAAGTGTTAAGATTATATATAGGTGGCTGAGTACCCCCCAGCCTCCCCCTTTCTACCCACCAGTGGTTAGGCAAGGTTGCCACCTCACACTTTTAATGGTTAAAGGTTAAAGGTGACTGGTTTCAGTTCCGGTTCCATCAGAATAGATGCTCACCAGAACGTCAGCCAGGCAAGCCCAACCCCCCCACTGTGGTGCCCTACCACAGCAGTAGCCTCCCCAGTAAACAGCTTAAACTCACGGTCCTGGGCTGGGATCGATCTCTTGCCATGCGAAATGCTAGGCAAACACGTTACCACTGTACTAGCCAGGAGGCTGAAAGATCATCCACAATAAATAACTACAGGTTTGTATTAGGTAGGGAAAAATACAAATTATCCAAGACTGTCATATTTCTTATAAATTTGTCATTTGTTCCGACACTAATACAAACCATTCGCTATTTATAGGGATGACTTACCCTTTAGGAGTGGAAGTCCACACCAACTGGCTTCTTCCCATTGAAACGGGGTTTTCACCGTACTTGCTCTGCACATAGCTGGTTGAAAACCTTGCACCTTGTTAAACACTGTGCTACTCGCGGCTAGCAGCCTACGCAAGGATACTAGCAATGTGAATGGTCTAGGCAGAGTT
Organism: Palaemon carinicauda; assembly: GCF_036898095.1. NCBI lineage: Eukaryota > Metazoa > Arthropoda > Malacostraca > Decapoda > Palaemonidae > Palaemon > Palaemon carinicauda. Next base: position 90,830,900 of record NC_090745.1, read on the forward strand.
CTGAGAGAGGTAGGAATCCTCCAAGGGACCATGGACATTACCCAATCTCCCTTGCTAGGGGTATGGTGACACTACAAGTATTATTTCTATATTAGGTCACACAAGGAAAATTTTTTTTCCTGCAGATAGGCGAGGCCAGCTTTGCAATGGACTGACCCTGGGTGCTGATTTCCCAAGAGAGGGGAAGATGAAAGAAAGAGCCACTCATTATTGGGCATTCATCCCAAAGTAATCCCAGGTAACCTTTGTTCTCAACCATCTGCTACTTGTCTATCAAGAAGCCTGAGATATTTAAATCGCTTCTTGTGCAGCCACCACAGGACCAATGGAGAATGTCTCCCTGTTCCTGTGGGTCACGTCTTCAGGTAGTGGGTGGTGAAGGTCATCCGATGTTTCCAGACCTCTTGCAATACCTGCGTCGCAGAATAGTTTCTTGTGAACGCTAGGGAAATTGCAATGCCCATAACATCATGAGCTCAGGGTCGTCGTTCTTGAGGAGGATCAGGATTGAGTCAGGTCAATGACCCTGCGAATCCTAGCAGAGATGGTGCTCTTCATTATTCATGACCCTCCTCTTGACCCTCCTCGTGCTGACACACGGGGATGACCTTGAACTCCTTACTGGGCATAGTAACAGTTGTGGATCATCGCTTACAGCCTGAAGACTCCCAATCCGGAAGGTCCTGAATGTAGGATCAGCTATTCCTGGATTTTGAGTCTTGGCTATAAACTCGGGAACAAAGTCAAGATTTGCCTCCCTCATAGCCTTGATTGAGTGATTTCATAGGAAAGACCATGCAGTTAACTAACTCTTTTGGCCAAGGCCAAGGTGAATAGGAACACAGTCTTCAAAGGAAGGTGGCTATCTGTTGCTTAACGTAATGGTTCGTAGGGAGCACCCTTCAGAAACTGAAGGACGCGAACCATGTTCCATGGAAAAGTTGCAACCTCTGACTAGGGGCAGGTAAGCTCGTAGCTTCATATGAGGAGAGGAAGTTCCAACTAGGAAGAAATATCGACTTTCAGCTTAAAGGCAAGGTTCAAGGCTGAGCGGTAGCCTTTTACTGCCAAAACCGAGAGGAGCATTTCCTCACGAAAGTGCACAAGGAACTCCGCTATTGTTGGAATAGTGGCATCGAGGGGAGAGATACCCCCTTCCACGACACCAACCACAGAAGACAGTCCACTTAGCCTATTAGACTGAAGCTGAAAATCATTGAAAGTGTCTAGCCATCCTGTCTTCGGGTTGAAGAAGAGTAGCCGTCCAGGTATTTTAGGAGACGGATGCCAATCCTGTGAGCCCAGGATGACCCTAGGGTGAACACTTTCGTTAAGACCTGAGCTGCCGTAGAAAGACCGAAGCACAGCACCTTGAACTGATATTGCTTTTTACCAAGTATGATCCTTAAGATACTTCCTTAAAGACGGAGGGATTGGGATCTGGAAGTATGCGTCCTTGAGATCCGACGTGTAAATGAAGTTTTGTGGTCTTGCTGCTTGTCTGACCGTGTCTGCTGTCTCCATGATTAATGGAGTTTGTCTGACAAACTTGCTTAGAGGTAAAAGGTTGATGACTTGTCTCCAGCCTTTAGATGCCTTTTTACCACGATAGAGGCGATTGAAGAAACCTGGGAACCCACCGAGAACCTCTTGGAGACTGCCCTTTAACGTGGTCTGGACTTCGGCTTGAAAGCCCAGCCTCTTCGAGAATACCTTCATGTAGGATCTTGATGAGACAGGATCCCCAGTCAGTGGAGGGAGAAATTGAATGAACGGGATGCAATACCCTGAATGAATAACAGAGACCGGTGAGGTTTCATCCCCGAGCTGCAGCCAGCAGCGTTGCAGGCTCCCCCCCCCCACACTGGTAAACAAGTGGGAGGAGTGCCCGTCTTAGTGGGTGCAGCCTCGGCCATCTATCTGCTACCTTTGCCTCCACGGGAGGACTCGGAGCCCTCGCGCTCTTTGGCTGGAAAGGACTTCTTCGACATCCTCTGGGACGTTGAAGTCTTAGTCATCAATGTTACCTGCGGGGCTAATTCTTGTGGCGTAAGCGGCTGTTAGGGCTAAGATGTGAGGGCCTTATGGAGAAGGGAATACTGATTGGACTTCCTCCATCTCTCCGCCACCTGCTCGACGTCTTCTGACCTGAACAGAGAGGAACCATCGAGAGTCCATCTCGCCGCCACCTGCTCGACGTCTTCTGACCGGAACAGAGAGGAACCATCGAGAGTCTAGTTCCTGAGTCTTGTCACCTCTGTGTGTGGGACCTGTCTGTGGAACCTTTCTATTATCGAGTCTCTTCACTGAAAGATCTTATTCGCCTACAGGTTCACTACCTGGTGGGAGAGGAACTCGATTGTTCTGGTTCGCAACAATATAAAAGTTTCCTTCGACTTCCTCGTGGTCTCCATGGACCAGTCCTTGCTCCTAATGAGGTGTCCCAGAGATCTCAACCAGAGATCTAGCCACAAAGTAGCCTGCATGGCATACTTCGCAACCTTCTCTAGGTAAAGGATCTCGGATGCAATGAAAGAGACGTAGTGTCCAGAGAGTCTCTCAAAGGAGACTCCTCTGGTCAGAGCCTCTATAGTGTGGTTGAGAGGCAGGGCTGGAAGAGGCTCATTGGAGAGCTCATAATACTTCCTTTACTGCACAAATATCGGCAGAAGAAGCTTATAGGATGAGCTCACACGGAGGGAACTGGAGGAGCAGGCGATTTGGGCAAACGCTTTACTTCGGGCACCCGTCATCCCCTTAAACCAGGGCAAAGCTGCACTGGCCTTGGGAGTGCCATAGACATGGTCAGGGACCATGGCTTTGCTCTCCTGAATTGTTAGAAACTGGCCTGGATCTGGGGTAACAAGCCTTTCTAGTGCAAGAAGGCTCAGGACTACAGTATACCTGCAAACAGGAGGCTATTCTTGACAGAGCAGAGATTGCTGATGTGGGAGAGGTGAACTCTCATTGGAAGGATTATGGGAGGTGTCTGCTGCGATCACTCATTAGTCGATTGTCCTGAGCTGGCAAGTGGCAATCGCAAGGTGACCTGGAGGGGTTGAAAGAGGGAGGCTGATGATCACTCTTTGGCGAGTGCTGATCCAGTCCTGGTGATAGGCACTTTCGGGCCGGAAGACATAGCAGTGAAGCAGAAGGTCTAGGCATTATGACGAGGAACTGGCGAATGACGAGTTGGTGAACGCCAAAAGGTCGGCGACTGACCAGAAGGTGAATGCCTGTGAACTGGCAAACGACGAGCAGCTGGCAAGTGTCAAGCAACAGGAGACTGACGAACGACGAATCAACGGAGAGTTCAGAGAAGGAGATAAGTGACGAGTACGACCTGGCTGATGATGACTGCCAATGATGATCTCGAGCTGGCGAGTGACTAGACGAGGGGCGATAGTCATGAGCTGACGAATGACGATCCCGAGATGAAGGGTGACAATCATGAAATGAGTGGTGGTCACATTGTAATGAGGGACGAACAGCTGGCAAATGAAGAGACGTCAAAGGCGAATGTCTAGTAGGTGAGGGAGAAGATTGTCGGTCCATGGAGGAACTGAAGAGAGATTTCCTGACATAAGGAGACGGTGAACGTCTAAGAGTGTCGAGCAGGAATACGCTCCCAGGTGAAAGAGGACGATCCTTGTAAGGAGCTTGTTGCGGGCAGCGAGGAGAACTGCTCCGAAGGTAGGGTAGTCAGCGTAGAGAAACGATGGTGCCTGGAAGGCCTCTGTAAACGTGGTCTCTTGGGGGAACCTCACTTGAGGACGAGAGAGATGTCCACCCACAAGAGAGACCTGCAACCCCGAAGGAAGAGTCGGGTCAGCATGGGGGGGGGAACGCAGTCTTAAGCAACAGCAACAGGTGAATGCAAAGGTTGGGATCCTTGTGTAGTCAAGGTAAAAGAATTTCCAGAGCATGCTGTTCCACACACATCGGTGAAGAGGGCTCCACCTCGGAGGAACCCCAGTGTTTGGCTTAAGGCCTAAATTTTATTTTACATTCAATCCACCTTGGAGGAAGACGGCTTACGCTTCCTCTCAGCAGCACCAAGTTGAAGGAGTTCCAGCAATGCCTTCTTCGACGGGAGACCGATCATACCTAGCGACAGTACAATGAATAAGGGTTTGTGTGAAAAAAACTATAGTTTTTATATTAGAAAAATACCTATTACTTTCAAAATTTTCAATGGTAGTTATTTCTCACAGAATTTTTGTTTCTCTTAACAGGTAATTGCAATAATACCCTACCCGCAGTAGGGAGTCAAGTAGAGGTGTGAGAGAATTGCTGTTACAAGCATTTGAATATGGGAGCAACAATGCCAACTAGTAATGGAGTAACATTTCATAATCCTGCACCTGTTTACTTCGCTGGTCAGACTATAACTGTCTATGTGTAAGTAATGTGTGATAAACCTGAATTGTGTCGAGAGTAACGGTGCCCTGAACCCAGCAGGAATCATATGCTAGAAATATACAGTATTGTAGAGTGAAGATTGTCAAAAAAGAGAGGGGCTGTTCACTGATAAATTGCCTGATTCGAAGAATTCTGTGTTGAGGCCTGTTACCGATAGGTGGCGAGAGTGATTTGGACTCCCCTTTGCTTTTGAAAGATGGAGTGAGGACATTAAAAAAGCATATCTAGGAATCGGTCCATGTGAAGAATCTGCCATGAAGCTTTGGAACTCATAGGGAACACAGGCAGAATTTGTCATAATGTTGGATACTTCAGAGATGGAAAACTCATCGTGTTTACTAATCAGAGTATTTCAAGTTTCAACTGATTGATATATATCTGTGACATAGTGAATATTACTTTAAAAGTGAAGAAACACATGTTTGTCGTTCCTAGGTACAACACTGACAACAAGTGAAACTTGAGGGGATGTGATGTAGAGATATCAAGGTTGTGATCAGATGTTTTAGTGTTTTTAATGTGAGGGGTTCCTAGGATATTAGTGCAGCGGACACTTTAGTGAAAAAATACATAGGTGACTCCATTAAGCTTGAAGTTTTCTTGTGCCACCAGCTGGGAGTTGTCTTTATTGTAGCTGCTGGGTTTGTCTGCTGTAGCGGTGGTATTGCTTGGCGAGATCTATGGATCACCCAGGCAACTGTAGCGTGCCCAACATGGCTTTGGGAAGTTGCTGTGCTGAATGTCATATTTGGCCGTCCCTTTTGAGTGTAGCACTGAGGATAAGCCTTTTCTTAATATATTACATAATTTTTTTTTTTGTCTTTCTGATGTAATGGCGAGACTGTAGAGACAGGTCTGACGTACATCCTGGTCTTATAATACCTTTGATCGTAACTCAAGTATATTCAAATTGCATTGGAGTTTGGCCCAAATATATATACTGTTGCGTTGGTCTTTGGATGTACATATACATATGTGGATTGTGTTTGCAGGATTGGTTTCTGGGAGATTCTGTATGGAGATAACTGTCTCACCAGGGTATTTTTCTTCTTTTCTTTGTTCAAATTAAAACTATTTTTATGTTTTTTTTAATATAATAGTAAGTGTTTCATTCCCATGCATGATCTGTTCTCTTCTCAGCCACCAATTATGTTTTTCGTGTTATTTGCTTCCTTTCTAAAATCTAACCTGAGATTAAAGTTATTTTATCATACATACATATATATATATATATATATATATATATATATATATATATATATATATATATATATATATATATATATATATATATATATATTTATTTATTTTATACATACATACACATACATGCATACATACACATACATGCATACACATACATAGATACACACACACACACACACACACACCCACCCACCCATACACACACACACACACACCCACCCACCCATACACACACACACACACACCCACCCACCCATACACACACACACACACACACACACACACACACACACCCACCCACCCATACACACACACACACACACACACATATACTGTTGGTTTTCCCCGGAATTAAATCATCGATCATACTACCTGCTTTTTCAGCAAACTCAAGAAAAAAAAAAGAGGAAATCTTTCTTAATGAAGATGGAGCTATTTATTATTTCTGCTGATTTTCCCGGAATTAAATCAACAGTCATACTACCTGTTTATTCAGCGAGCTCAAGGCAAGAGGACACAATAGGGAAATTTGAGGTTCTAGCTTGGTCTCCTTGCCCAGTATAAAAAAAAATGGTTGGTGCCCAGTTCTCTTAACTGTTTACCTTTGGCCCAGTTTTCTGGTTATTCCACTGTTTTATATTTTTGTGTAGGGAACGTTGGAGTGTGGTCGGCATTCGGACACTAGGCAGTCTGCTTGCTACATCTGGCCCCACTCCGCAAACCACTACAATAGCCATACCTGCAATACATCAGAGAAATGAAAGAGACTGCCCAAGGGAAGGGGCAGAACTTCTTCTCTTGGGGAAGTAGTCCTGTCCCTCGAACACCTAGGTTGACCTGGTGTTAGCCGTCTACGTTTTTTCTCAAAAGTTCCCTGGCAGACATATATCGAGCAGGAGCTTCTGGAAGAGATCTGGGGGTCAAGAAGAAGTCCGAGGTTTCTTCGACTTCAAGTAAGACCCAGAAGGTGAAGAATCTCTCTTGGACTTCTTCTTGCACCATCGCCCAAACCTCTACCACGGAGAAGCAGACCACTCCCAGCATTCAGGGAAGGTGTTATCCTGATTACAGCACCGCCCTCGGCAGGATGGACAAATCGAATGCGGGTCCTTCTCAACAGAGGACATGAAAGTCCTGCAGGAGTGGCCCTCAGGTCCTGGACATGTCCACATGAGGACGGTCAAAGTGAAAATAATCACGCTGAAATTGAAAAAGCTTAAAAATCAATTAAGTCAACAATAGCAAGTCGAGTTGAAGGCGGAGAGCGGCAACGTCTTATGGCTTCCGAGAGACCATCGAGTAGTAGTGCAGGCCCTTTAACACCTGGTCAACCTCGGTTCTCAAGAGACTGTATCGCTTCCCCAAGCGAAGCGGCCCCACCTCTCCTCTTGGCCACATGCATGACTCTCTCCCTTACTATAGGTGTGGTCATCCTTGAGGTTACCTGGTCCGCCCTCCAAGGATAACCTGGTGCAACACCTTCGCCATGGTGCTAGTGTACAGCCCTCGTCGACGTCAGAGGGGGATCCTCTTGCTTGTGTCGATGTTGTATCTGCTGCCCATCCTGCCAACACCCCCGCCCCTTCTGTCTCTTCCGCCGTTGCTGAAGACTGCGTTTCTGCCCTGCCAAACATCCTTTGAGGGGGGGAAGCAAAGTCCTATGTGCGTCTCCTGTGAGCATTTCTCCCCCTCGAGGGAGTTAACTCAAAGACTCCTCTTTGGAGGACTGCTGTTGCTGAAGGTCAGCTTGCTGATCCACTGGCCCACAGAGTGCGTCTTTGTGGACGTCTTTCTCGTTGTGCTCCCCCTCCTCTTTGCCTTAGACATGTGCCTTCCCCTTTGGTGAAGATGCGTTTGGCTCTTCAGCTTCCTCAAAGCAGCCTTCCTCCGCAGAGGAGCCTCCTCGTCCGTCGTCTTCTGGCCCTCGACATTCACCTACTCCTGGACCTTCTTCCGATGACGCTGTCACTAGTCCTCGGACTTCAGCCTTGGACTTTCCCGTGGATCATGCATGATCCCCTTCAGTGATGCTCGTCCTTCCAAAGGACACATCCCTTCTCGCTGATCTTCTGCGACTCGCTGTCTTCCTCACTTTCCATCTCCAGTCCTGTCTCCTCCATTTCTGCATCAGCCTTCTCGCCGTGTGACCATGCGTCGTTCGCCTGCGCCTCATCCTTGTGTGAGATTGTCGTCGATGCTTCGTCAACAACCAATGCGTCATTTGCCTGCATCCCAGGCACCTGTGCAACGATCTCGTGTCCGGCAGCGCATGCACGCGACAGTGGATCGTGCTCCAGCACCAGTGCTCACCAACGCGCCAATGCTCACCAGCACGTCAGTGCTCACCAGTGTACCAACGCTCTCCAGCGCATCAACGCTCTCCAGAATGTCGGCGCTCTCCTGCGCACTAGTGTTCTCCAGCAAGCCAGTGCTCACCAGCGCATCGACGCTCTCCAGGCACCAGCATTTTACCAGCTTGCCAGTGCTCCCCATCATCCCAGTGCTCACCAGTGCGCCAGCGCTCTCCTGCATGCCAGTGCTCACCAGCACGTCAGCGCTCTCCCGCATGCCCGCATTTAACGGCATGCCAGCACTCTCATGCGCAACAGCGTTCACCAGTTCGCTAGCTCTTGCCATCGTGCAAGTAGGCTCCTTCTCGCTAATGCAGAGCAGACATTGCTATCAGGTAGAACCAGACACGCCTCCGACTTTAAAGAAGTCGCACCATCCAGAGGATAAGAAGGAACGGAAATGTAAGTGTTCACCCTCCAGACCATTGGCCCTCTCTCCAAAAGAGGCCAGAGTCGCATCAAACAGGTCTCTGTAGCCCCATTCCCTTCCCCTCAAACGCATTTCAGCATGACCGCCGAGGAAAGAAGGAAAGCGCCCCTCAGGGGAGTTAAAGATCAAGAAGATCTGACCTCGAAGGCAGACCCCCGATATCATCCAGCTCCGGAAAAGACTCCTCAAAGGGAACCTTTGGTCCCTTTCCCTTCAAGGGATCTCTCAGACAGCGCCAGCATCAGTAAGCGGCCCTGGTTCGGTATCATAGTCAGGGCGATTGTACAAGCCTTTCTGCCATCCCCCACGCAGAGTCCCGGCAGAGAACCTCGGCTGCTTCACACCCTGAAGAGGAAAAGAGGAGTCTCGGATACCATCACATATCCTAAAGTGAACTGACCCCCTGTGAGACCCTCTAGGCCAAACATTCCTAGTACTTCTCCCAGACGTTCTACCGTCTTACCTCTACCTGGGAGCCTAGCGAGTGGTAGGTGTCCTCCCTTCCACCTTCGGAGGAAGACTCCCCTCGTGCAGGAAGCTCTCCACCACCAGTAGGAACCAGGAAGGATTATACCAATAGGCCTTCAATGTTAGAGTTGTACCTTCTTCCCCGCAAGGAGTCAAAGGACGCCAAGACTCTTCCAAAGTCCTCTATCCAGATCCACAAGATCCGTCAGCCACTCTGGGGATGTCCACGACCCATCCTGAGATGAGCTCTCGGGGGTAGAGGAAGGAGACTTAACTGCCAGTTCCACTTCAGAGGGGGAGCAGAAAAAGTCAGAACATGCCTTCTGGCAAGTTTTGACACTTATCAGGGTTCTCAACCCTCTTAATGAGAGAATGCCATGATGAAGTCATTGAGCTTCAGCACGGCATTTTATTCCCGTACTGAAACTTGGTGACGGGCAAGAGGGCTCTCGAACTTGGGGATATTGCTGTCCCCAGTTCAAATCTAAATTTATCTTTTTCTCATCTTTTTCTTCCTTTATTACTTCAACCTTCTCCTGATTTTATAAACTTGCTTTCATGTTGCTATCCCAACCCTATGAGTAAAATTTCCCATATGTATGTGTGTGTATATTTACATAATATGTATGTCCTTTTTTTTATGGTGTGGATGTTTCTACATCTGTTATTGCCACTTGGGTGGATGTTTCTACATCCGTTATTGTTACCTGCTTTGATGAATGGGAAAGGTGTTACGGTTGGAAGGTATTTGTGCTCAAAGCTATATTTGAGAGTATTGGATGATCTCGGCCATCCCGAAGATGGTTTGGACCTTTTTGGTGGAACTATTCTCAAGTGTTGGGTCTTCGGAATCCAGGGGGATCCAGAGCTTGGGGTAGGACTCTAGACTTTTGGCCGGAAGCCCATCATTACAGATATGGGGAGGATGATTCCATATTTTCTTGGTCTCAGTCCTAACAGGCGGGTTCAGTTTACACCTGTGCCTTTATATCTGGTATGGTGTTATCCTTCGGGTAGGGTATGGAGTGGACTATCTGGGAAGTATACTCTCATTGTGCCGGTGGTGGAGAGTGCAAATTTCCTTCCCAACATGTGATGCCTTAGGCTGCGTTTACACCAGGCGAATCGAATCGATTCAATTCATGGAGAATCATCCCAATTCTTGATTCGTCATGATTCGCCACTTTAAATTCAATGGAATCGTTTACACCAAGCGAATCGAGTCAATTCAAATTATGGAGATTCATGGCGATTCAGAATCACTGATGCGCGCGGTCCCATTTTTTCATCAGTCAAGGCTAGTCAGCCGAGCAGGAAGCATATATAATGTTTATTCACATTATATTGTCAGTGATTTTATATATTCAATTCAGTTATTTGCTCTGCTTTATTTTAAACTCTTTTTGTCAATCTTCCGTTCCATGCGTTCAGGTCTCTCTCTCTCTCTCTCTCTCTCTCTCTCTCTCTCTCTCTCTCTCTCTCTCTCTCTCTCTGCATATTTGAGTATGTAAATTGCCGTACGTTGCGGTTTGTATGCCTGCAAGTCATCTAATTTCATACCTTCTTCATTCTTCTTTTTCAACGTCTTTCAACAAGCACTAAGAAGTCATAAAACTTCTCCGGATTATTGACCAAATCTGGGAACAAATGTCCAAAGCTCCCAAATTCAGGTCTTCTGGAATTTATTGGATGCACCCATATATTCGTTGCCTCCGCCTCCATCTACGCTTTCTCAGCCACAGCAACAATGCTATTTCTGCAACAGCAAAGAAGTCCATACTCCTTGAAGGCTGCCTTGGTACTGAATGATGTGTTAATCAGATTCAGTAGGTTGGAACTATACCGATTCAAAATGACTCGAGTCAATTGATTCTCCATGAATTGAATCGATTCGATTCGCTTGGTGTAAACGCAGCCTAAATGTTCTCAAGCAGGTGAATCAAACTATTTAAAATATCACACTTCTCTTTTCTTTTTTTCTAATGGATTCTTGTGACAACGGCCCCACCTCCCCTTTATATGCTGACTCGCCCACGGCACTGTTGACGACCTCTGGCAATTCATTTAAAGAAAATTCTGTTGACGACTTAGGATCTAAAAAGGATTATTCTTTGAACATTTGAAAAAGGTAATTTGGGCAACACAGGAAAATTGAAAGTCCTGCACGTTACCCAAATCCTATTAGAAGCTAATTATGATGTGCTACATAAAATATTTGAGTGCTACGGATTAATAAAAGAAATTAGAATGAAACTTCAAGATGACAATTGGGGTTCTTGGTTATAATTTAATTGTCATGAGGAAGCTTTAATGCAAGCCGAAACATTGTTAATATTTAAATAGGTAATATGAGTATTAAGGGTGCTCTGTGTGATGGGGCACCTAAAGATCTGGACGTCTACAGACCAGCAGACTGGATTGATAAAGATGTAAAGGAAAATATGCCATCCCAAAGAAAGCCAAGACCACCAATGTGGCTTCTTGCTTAGTCTACAGGAGGTACGGAAAATTATTTCAAGATCTGCAAATTTCTTCAGAGGAAGGTAGGAATTATCGCACCTCGAGATATATCTCGATTCGGTAAGAAAAGTTACTTGATAAAGGCCAAGTCATACACACAGTCTGTTATATTGTCCAATTTGAAGACAGTAAATGATGATATAAAATTGGACATCAAACCCCATCTAAACTTTAGCTATGGAAGGGGAGTGGTTTTCAATAGGGATCTATATGAATTTACGGAAGAGGAGATATTGGCTGTGTCCACAATCACTGTGGAAAGTACATAAAGTACGTGGACCATCAATGATTATCCTTACTTTCCAGGATGCTGATGTACCTTTCCACATAGATATAGAAAATGAAAGGATTAGAGTTCAACCTTTTAAGCAGAAACCTCTGCAATGTTTTAATTGCTTTAGATTTGGGCATCCTTCCAAAGTTTGCAAGAATGATAAAATTTTTAATACTTGCTCCAATCGTCACCATGGAGAGTGTACACTTGGGGCTAGTGCTTAAACTGCAACTCTAATCATAAATCTAATGATAGCTTCCAGTTTTATAAGTTAGAAGAGACTGTCCTCAATAAATCAATTATTGAACATGTAAGCATGGGGTATGCCAAAAGGTTATTAAATAAATCTAATACCTATGCAGATATTAAAAATTCCTCGAGAATCATGTCACCCACCTACTACTGTAGGTAGTTCTTGGAAAAGGAATTCACCATCTACTGAAAAAGTGCTGCATAATAAGACAAGTATATCTCCTCCTAAAGACTTATCATTGAGTATCAACAAAAAGACATTGCCCACCACTATCAAGCCTTTGTCCCCCATTACAAAGGATAGCACTAACCTCTCCCAGGCCATATCCTTGCCTGATTTAATGGAGATTCTTCCTGAAACCAAGTTATCAGGTGTACCTGTTGTTGGGAAGGTACAAAAACCTGGTTGCTCACAACCTATTAATCGTGAAAGAGAGAGAACTCCATCTCTCTCGCCCCCTTCCATAAGAAATATTAGTTATGACATCAAATAAATAGGATGTTTTGTCTGTTGATGTTTCTGATCAACCAGTAGACAATCTAAAGGAATCGGAAATTCAAGTTTAGGGCCACCATCCCCTTCAACAATTAGATCAAAAGGACAAATTGAAAATAATAAACACAAAACCCAATTTATCAAGACCCTCTCTAATAAAACCACCGGGAAGTAGTTTTTAGTGGAAAATTACTAATGGAAAGACTTCATCCAAAAGGTCTTCCAAGAAATAAACTATAGCATTTTCCTCCATTTTGTAATGGGATTGTCAGGGTTTAAAGTCCAAATATGAAGAACTTAAGCTCCTAATTCATGCACATTCCCCCATAATTCTATGTCTACAGGAAAGTAAGCTTTATGCAAACACTCAGTCTTCGAGAGTATGTTAGCTATAGAACACCCTATAATCAACAAGCAGAGAGCCATGGCGGAAGTCTCATATATGTTCGTCGAGATGTTCCCCAAATACCCTTATCTATTCGTACATCCCTACAGGCAGTGATTATACAAATTGATATGGGGAGAAAATATACAATATGCTCTCTGTACTTACCTCCAAATGATATTTTATATGATGATTTAGTAGAGGTCATTCAACAACTCCCTCAACATTTTCTCTTACTGTGAGATATGAATGGTACACATCCTTTATGGGGTGATGTTTTGGCAAACACAAGGGGCAATATTATCTCATCAATTGTGGAGAATGAGGATGTCGGACTCCTTAATACAGGAGAGCCCACGCACTTCCATGTTCAGACAGGTGCCTTGTCATGCATTGACCTTTCAATTCCCAGCTCTAATTACCTTCTTGATTTTGATTGGAGGACATTAGATGATTGGCATACTAGTGATCATGCACCAATCATTATAAACACCAACAATGGTCCACCTTTACAGAGATCGGCACGATGGAATCTTGACAAGGCGGACTGGGATAAATTTCGTGAGCTAAGCGAAATTGAAGGGGATGCAGAACAGGTTGAACATATTGATGATGCCATAAATTTACTGAATGGAACTCTCCATACAGCAGGAGTCAATTCAATTCCCAAAACAACAGGGTTATTCAAATGACTACCAGTCCCTTGGTGGTCTTCAGAACTAACTGCCCTGCACAGAGCCACAAGAAGATCTCTTAACACCATTGCGTAGACACCGAACTGATGAGAACTTAATTATATACAAGAAATGTAGAGCACAGTTCCGTCGTGCCATGAAAGAAGCAAGGCGCCAGTCATGGGTGTCTTTTGTCTCCTCCATTAACAGTAGAACACCACCATCTTCTGTATGGAAGAAAATAAAAAAGATTGCCGGAAAATGTACCCCAAACCCATCACTAGTGCTGAAAGTGAACGCTCAGTATGTGACTAAAGCAAATGATGTGAGCAATACCCTGGCCGATCATTTTTCAAATGTATCTTGCAAGTGTGTAGCAGCTCCTGGTCACCAATATAGGAGCATTGAAGAAAAGAAAATTTTAAATTTTGCAACAGGAAGGGAAGAGTCATATAATTCTCCTTTTACTGAAGGATAATATTATTCGGCACTTTCCACTTGTGTAACGATACAGCCCCTGGACCTGATGGAATTCCATATGCAATGATTAAACTTGTACATTTTAATACAAAGTTATTTATTTTAAGCATTAATAATAGAATATGGCATGATCATAATAATCCAAGTGTTTGGGAACTAGCCATTATTTTAGCCTTTTTAAAACCCGGTAAGGACAAGTTTTTAGTCGCAAACTATCGACCTATTGCATTGACATCTTGTTTATGTAAAATCATGGAGAAGATGGTCAATGCAAGGCTGATGTGGTACCTTGAAAAGAAGGGCATTTTATCACCCATTCAATGTAGATTCAGAAAAATGCACTCAACGACTGATATGTTGATACGACTTGAGTCCTATTTGTGAAGCGTTTTCTTCCAAACAGCACCATGTGACGGTCTTTTTTGACCTTGAAAAGGCATATGATACCACTTGGAGATATGGTATACTTAAAACAATTCATGAATTGGGAATGATAGGAGAGGTGCCATTATTTATTCAGGCATTTCTTTCACATAGAGTTTTTCAAGGGAGAGTGGGGGAAACTCTATCAGAGTAAATGCCAGGAAGGAGGAGTTCCTCAGGGTAGTGTGCTGAGTGTAACCCTTTTTGCACTAGCAATTAATGGGATATCCTCAGCCATTCCCCGGGATGTTCTCTCAACATTATTTGTGGATAATCTCTCCATATAATTTGCTGGAGCTAGAATGGCAATGGTTGAGAGAAAACTACAACTCTCAATTGACAAAATTATCCAGTGGGCCGCTATGAATGGATTTAACTTCTCGACAAATACAACTACTCTTGTACATTTCTGTCTTATCCGGGGAGCACATCCAGATCCGGATATATACATTGAAGGTCAACAGATCCCATGTGTAAAAGAAGCTAAAATTTTAGGTTTGATATTTGATTGTAGACTTACATGGATTTCTCACCTAAAAGCATTAAAAGCTAAATGTGTTGAGGCTCTGATTCTTTTAAAAGTATTGTCCCATACATCATTGGAGGCAGACCGCAATACTATTTTAGAATTGTACGAGACCTTGATTTTTTCCAAAATTAGTTATGGATGTGAAATTTACTCCTCAGCCACCCCAAGCCAATTAAAGATATTAGATTCAATACACCATGCTGGTATTAGATTGTCCACAAGAGCGTTTAGAACCTCACCTATCACAAGTCTCCTTGTTAATGCTGAAGAGTTACCACTAGACCTTTACTGAATGTCTTCCATTATTCGGTATTGGTTTAGATTGCAAAGACTCCCTAATTCTTTAGCCTTTCAGACTGCAAGCCTTGTAAGGCACTCAAACATACTTTGAGTTGCACCCAAAATCTCCTCAACCTTATGGCTTTTGGGTGAAACGATTATTAAACAGTCTGGATATAATTAGAAATAAGGTACCTCCATTCAAGGTATCATCCACGCCTCCATGGAAATTACCAGAGATATCTTTTTGTAAATACTTTATTGGAGTTAAGAAGAATATGATTGACCTAGAAGCCAGGTCTCTTTTTATGGAACATGTTGAAGAACATAGAGGATCGACTTTTATATATACTGATGGCTCCAAATCTGATGCTGGCGTTGGATATGGAGTACATAGTAATGATTTTAATTGCAGAGGTGCACTTCCTCTAACCGCTTCCATATTTATTGCCGAATTGTATGGCCTATTAACCGCTATTGAGAAAATAGTGTTAGAGAAGGAGGGTAATTTTACGATTTTTAGTGATACAAGGAGTGTCCTTCAAGCTTTAGAAGTTTTTAATTCTAGTAACCCTCTAGTTTTGAAGATTTTAGAATGGCTGTTTATTATGGGACGGATAGGTTTAATGGTTCAATTTTGTTGGGTTCCAGCACATGTAGGTGTGTCTGGGAATGAGAAGGCAGATTCACTGGCAAAGAGTGCTGCATCAGAGTTGCTGCCAAGAAGGTATCAAATTCCGTGTAATGATTTCCTAACTAACATCAAGAAATTGCTTTGCAATAAATGGCAACAGCACTGGGATAGTCCAGATGGCAATAAAATAAGAGAAGTAACAAATGTCATATCTCCTTGGAGGTATAACATGATGTCCCGAAAATGGGAGACGTCTCTTTGTCGTCGTCTGTATAGTTCACACTCGGTTGACACACGAGTTTCTGCTGAAGGGCCTACACCAACCGTATTGTGAAGACTGTTTAGTACCTCTAACAGTGAGGCATTTGTTGACCGAATGCCTCAATTATAATAACTTAAGGAATAGAATTTTGTTTGAGGCTCGAGGTGAGGGTCTTCCATTATTCGGTATTGGTTTAGATTGCAAAGACTCCCTAACTCTTTAGCCTTTCAGACTGCAAGCCTTGCGCATCATACTTTGAATTGCACCCAAAATCTCTTCAACCTTATGGCTTTCAGGTGAAACGATTCTTAAACAGTCTGGATATAAGGTACTTCCATTCAAGGTATCATCAACACCTCCATGGAAATTACCAGAGATACCTTTTTGTAAATACTTTATTGGAGTTAAGAAGAATATGACTGACATAGAAGCCAAGTCTCTTTTTATGGAACATGTTGAAAAACATAGAGGATAGACTTTTATATATACTGATGGCTCCAAATCTGATGCTGGCGTTGGATTTGGAGTACATAGTAATGGTTTTAATTGTAGAGGTGTACTTCCTCTAACAGCTTCCATAGTTACTGCCGAACTGTATGGCATATTAACCGCTATTGAGAAAATAGCATTGGAGGAGGAGGGTAATTTTACAATTTTTAGTGATGCAAGGAGTGTCCTTCAAGCTTTAGAAATTTTTAATTCTAGTAAAAGAACAGTAGCAAAGGCAAAGGCAGTGACATTAAATGAAATCTATAGAGAGATGGAAACACTAGAAGGAGAGAAGAAAATAATACAAATTGCTAAGGCCCGAGATGGTGCATCCAAAGACCTGACACATATAAGGCAAATAAAAGATAGCAATGGCATAGTTCTAGCAGAAGAGAGTGAAATTAAGAGAAGGTGGCAAACATATTTTGAAGGACTATTGAATGAGAAGAACCCAAGAACAGTATTTGAAGATGGACTCCCGAACGAGACAGTTACCATAGGAGTGACTAGAAGAGAAGTAGAACAAGCGGTAAAGAAGATGAAAAATAGTAAAGCTGCAGGACCGGATAATATACCAGTAGAGATATGGAAGAGTCTTGGAGAAGAAGGCATAGATATCTTGTGAGACCTGACACAGAAGATCTTCAATCAGGAAAAGATGCCAGAGGAATGGAGAAGAAGCCTAAACATTCCTGTCTATAAGGGGAAGGGAGACATCCAGGAATGTGGCAACTACAGAGGCATAAAGCTGATAAGCCATACTATGAAAATATGGGAGAAGATCATTGAGAAGAGACTCAGAGATGAAACAACAATTGGTGAGGAACAATTTGGATTCATGCCAGGAAGAGGGACTGTAGAAGCAATATTTGCTTTGAGACAGATGATAGAAAAACATCGGGAGAAACAAAAGGGATTACATATGGTCTTTATTGACATGGAGAAGGCATACGATAGAGCACCACGTCAGGAGCTGTTGAGATGTATGAGAGAAAATGGATTCACTGAGAAATACGTAAGAATCACCCAAGATATATATGAAAGGGTAGAAGCAAATGTTAAGAGCAGTATAGGCCTAACAGAAAGTATCCCAATAAATGTGGGACTACATCAGGGATCTGCATTGAGCCCTTACCTATTTGATCTGGTCATGGATGTAGTAACACAAGGTATTAGAGATCAGTCTCCTTGGTGTATGCTTTTTGCTGATGATGTTATACTGTGTAGCACTAGGCGAGAGGTAGTAGAAGAGAAACTGGAGGAGTGGAGAGGAGAAATGGAAAATAGGGGATCGAAGATCAGCAGGAAAAAGACAGAGTATTTGAGACTGAAAAATGGCGATACTGGGGAAGTTAGTTTACAAGGAGAGAAATTGAAAAGTTGAAAATTTCAGGTATTTAGGATCAACAGTTACAGAGGATGGTGATCTGGGGGCAGAAATAAACCACAGAATACAAGCAAGATGGAAGAATTGGAAAAAAGTGCGTGGAGTACTATGCGGCAGGAAAATAGGGGTTAAGTTGAAAGGTAAAGTACACAGGACAGTTGTGAGACCGGTAATGATGTATGGAGTGGAGTCATGGGCAATAAAGAAGACAGAGGAGAAGAAGATGGATGTGGCAGAGATGAGAATGTTGAGATGGATGTATGGGGTGACAAGAAGAGATAAGATACGAAATGAGGTAATTAGGGGTACCACAGGAGTTAGTAAACTATCAGATAAGATCCAAGAAAGTAGACTGAGGTGGTACGGTCATGTCATGAGGAGAGATGAACAGTATATTGGGAGGAGAGTAATGGAAATGGAGTTACAGGGAACGAGAAGGAGAGGGAGACCAAAGCGTAGGTGGGTGGACTGTATCAAGGATGACTTTCGATCAAAGGGATTAACCGGTGATGAGGTATGGGACAGGTAGATGGAGAAAGCTGACCAGAAACATCGACCCCACATAGAAATGGGAAAAGATGTAGACAAAGAAGAAGAACCCTCTAGTTTTAAAGATTTTAGAATGGCTTTTTATTGTTGGACGGAAAGGTGTAATGGTTCGATTTTGTTGGGTTCCAGCACATGTAGGTGTGTCTGGGATTGAGAAGGCAGATTCACTGGCAAAGAATGCTGCATCCGAGTTGCTGCCAAGAAGGCATCCCATTCTATGTAAGGATTTTCTACCTAACATCAAGAAATTGCTTTGCAATAAATGGCAACAGCAATGGGATACTCTAGATGCCAATAAAATGAGAGAAGTAATAAATGTCATTACTCCTTGGAGGTATAACATGATGTCCCAAAAATGGGAGATTTCTCTTTGCCGTCTCTGTATTGGACACACTCGGTTGACACACGAGTTTCTGCTGAAGGGCCAACACCAACCGTATTGTGACGACTGTTTAGTACCTCTAACAGTGAGGCATTTATTGACCGAATGCCCCAATTATAATAACTTAAGGAATAGATATTTGTTTGAGGCTTAAGGTGAGGGTGGCAGGTTCATCCTTGCCAAGATTCTTGGACATGATGTGTCCTACTATGCAAGTGGCATTTTTAGATTTATTTCAGAAGCAGGTCTTTTGAAAACTATTTAAATTTTATAATGACATTCAACTTTTATGGTTTTAATTGAGTATTCTTTTATTTTATTTTTTTATATACATAAACTAAATGATATTGGCATCAATGACCTTAGATGTCAGGATGCCTTAAAACTTTAAATCAATCAATCAATCAGGGTTCTCAATGGGTTTGTCAATCCAGAGAAATCCCCCCGGAAGGGCAAAGACTCGGTCTAAATCGTGTCTTTGGCACTCTGAAGCCCTCAAAGTTCAGTGCAGCCTTGCCCTGGTCCCAGGGGTTGAAGAGTGCTCGGACTAAGATCGCTCAAAAGCTCTCCGAGTTCTCCTTCTCCTCCTCATTATTCGGGTTCTTCTACCAAGCTCCTCCCACCTCCTCGCATCCAGCAGAGGAGGTACTTCGAGGTCTTGGACGAGCCTCGACCAGCTCTTCCACTCCACCACACTGGAAGAGCTGACCAAAGGGATCTCTATTAGAGAGAGACTCCAACCGTCAGGTCACTTTCTCGGCAGCAGAGATCCTCAATCAGGCTTGATCTTTGGTTGGGGACCCTGGTAATGCTGGTACGGACTGACGATTTTTCCAAAGAATGTGCCAGGAAGGCTATGGAAACCTTCCTCCTCTCAGGTACTCGCACCATAGTTTCTTGCCTACCAAGTCTCGAACTTGGAATCAAGCCTTCGACTCCCTAGACCCCCTGATCCCCATGGGACCAGAGGAACAGACGGACCTCGAATGGTGGGCGACAGACAAGAATTTTCAGAAGGGCGTAGATCTGCTTGTCCTCCCCCTGATTTGATGCTGTTCTCAGACACTTGGAAAAAAAAGGGTGGGTGCCCCACGTGCGGCACCACACGACCTCAGGCCTCTGGTCAGAGTCAGAAAAATACCCCCACATAAATATCCTAGAGATTAAGTCCATCTCCTGGCCCTTCAACAGTTCCATCAGTTCCTGATGGGCGACTCGGTGGTGATGAGCGACAACACCACGGTAGTGGGTTACATCAACAAGCAAGGAGGTAATTTTTCACAGCCCCTATCCCATCTATTAGTAGAGATACTGAGATGGGCTGACATTCACTCGATACCACTACTAGCCCGCTTCATTTCAGGTAAGAGAAATGTGCTCGCCAACAACCTGAGCAGAGCATTTCCGATAGTGAGTACCGAGTGGTCTTTGGATCATCTAGTAGCCAACAAAGTCCTGACTTTGTGTGGTTCTCTGACGGTGGATCTCTTAGCAACACCCCTGAACTTCAGGCTCCCATTGTTTTGCTCCCCAGTCCAAGACCCCAAGTTTCTCTGGCAAGATGCATTCCAACAATGGTGGGACAACATCGTGTACGCCTTTCCCCCATTCTATCAGAGGAAGAGGGTACTCAACAAGGCCAGAACATCGGTCAATCTCCCAATGACAATAATAGCTCGGCTATAGCATCATTCGGAATGGTCTCTGGACCTTCTACAACTCCTGATGGAGTTTCCAAGAGAACTCCCTCCACGACACGATCTACCAAGACAACCACTTGCCAGCATCTTCCATAAGGCCGTACTTTCACTATGACTTTACACCAGGAGACTATCCGGCATCGCCTCACTCGGAGAGGATTTTTGCAACAAGTTGCGAACAGGATGTCTGGATACCTGTGGAATTCATCAGCAGCAGTCTACACAGGCAAAGTGGAAAGTCTTCTGTGGTTGGTGTTGTGGAAGGGTATCTCTCCTCTTAATGCCAGTATTCCAGCAATAGTGGAGTTCATGCACTTGCGTAAAGAAATGCGCCTTTCAGTTTCGGTGGTAAAAGGCTATCGCTCAGTTTTAAGCCTCTCCATTAGATTGAATGTGATGGACATTCCTCATCGTTAGAACTTTCCTTACTCATACCGAGTTAAGAACTTGTCTGTCCTCAGTCTGAAGTGAGACCTCCCCCATGGAATGTGGTTTGAGTTCTCTGGTCTCTGAAGAGACCTCCAAAGAACCATTACGCCAGGCAACAGATCGCCAATTGGCTTTGAAGACTGTGTTCCAGCTCGCTTTGGCTTTGGCCAAACTTGTCAGCAAACTTCATGGTCTCTCATTTGACATCACCCATTCAAGGGGATGGGTAGAGGTAACGTTTGGCTTCATCCCTTAGTTTGTTGCCAAGACTCGGAATCCGGGGGTTGCGGATCCCCGATTTGACTCCTTTTGGTTTTCAAGTCTCCGTTCTGTAACAGACGACCCTGATCATCTCTTACTCTGTCCAGTTAGGAGTTTCAGGCTTTGCCTCTAAAGAACAGCAGCAGCCCGTCCCCGCGTGCCTTCACATTTCGTCAGCACAGGGAGGAACAAGAGGAGGATCACCAAGAATACTAATACTGGATTTGCAGGGTCATAGACCATGCCTGAATCCAGATCCTTCTCCTCCACGTTGCCCCAGAGCCCTGGCCTTTAAAAGAAACTCTGTGAAGCAGGTT
Source organism: Palaemon carinicauda (assembly GCF_036898095.1). Lineage (NCBI taxonomy): Eukaryota > Metazoa > Arthropoda > Malacostraca > Decapoda > Palaemonidae > Palaemon > Palaemon carinicauda. Next base: position 90,852,499 of record NC_090745.1, read on the forward strand.
CTTCAAGCTGGGGTCTGCAAACGTTGAATTACGTTCACAGCCCACTACCTGTAAGACGTGACCCACAGGAGGCTTGATACATTCTCTATCGACATTATGGTGGCTGCACAACAGCTGGTATAATACCTCAAGCTCCTTATTGGATAAGTAGCAAAAGGGTGAGGGCACTGTTACCCGGTTTTAGTCAGCTTGAATGAAAAGGTATAACTGTCTCTTATTCTTTTCTTCATCCTACCCTCTCCTGGAGAAAGCAGCAGCCTGGGTTCTCTGCATAAGATGACCTCGAACCACTGCAGGTAAACCATACTTCCTTGTGTATCTAGTATTGTATCAATACTGTTACATCCCCATACCCTGGCGAGGTGGTATTGGGAAATCTTGGCTACAACAGTTTTCCCTAAGACTGAATAACTTTACCTTGACAGTCGGACTGCTTATCTCAGCACACAGTTTGCGTATGCCACAGACCTTG
>NC_090745.1:90857970-90890470 GCF_036898095.1 Palaemon carinicauda
CTCTGGTAATCTTGTACCCTATTACATGTGATAGGACAAGACTCCTCAGAGTACTGTATCGCCTCCCCACCTAAGGGAATGACCCCTCCCTTAGTGTTGCGGACCTTAAAGGTAGGATCACCTCCTTTAAGCTGAATCGGTCCTTGACCTTTTCCTTGCGATACGTCTTCTCCCTTCCTTGATTAGGGTCTAACAACCCTAATCCAGGTTAGGTTGGGAGGGCTGGTTTATGTACCTTGCTGAATATACGCGTGCACCGTTTTTCAGTTGGTCCACCTACTATAGGTTAGGGTGAGCATCTCCCTTCCTAGGTGGCCGCTCTGGTGCATAACCCATCCTTTCTTATAAGAAGACCCTTTCCCCCCCCCCAACCTATCTCTTGCCTAGCCTAACCTACCAGTAGGTTAGGCTTCATATGTCCCCTGTCCTACACTCCACCCTAGGCTGGAGTGCTGGACCCCGTGGTGCTCCCAGTGTTGTCCGCTCTGATACATAGACCCTCCATAGTGCTATGGAGTCAGTTATCATTTGGTCGACATGAAGAGTCTCCACCCCTTCTTTGGGTACACCCTGTCCTCTCTTGGACTGCCTTAGCCCCCGGCCATTGCGGCCCCTGCTTAGGATGATAGATTCACCTCTATCATGGTGGTACCTTTTCCAGAGGTGTCTTGACTAGGCTAGTACAGCCTTGCCATCCCACCTCCATCTTTGGTGCTTGTCCCTTACCGCCTCTACCCCGGCATCACCGCCGCTACGGGTGACTTCCTTATCCTTGCCGCCTTCCCCCGAGTGCCGGGGGATCGCCGCCGGCCGCCGGCTTACCGCCGTGGCCTCTCCATTCCCTCATAGCCTCGGCACACTGCCGACCCCTCCCGGAGTGCCGGCACTAGCAGCCGGCCCCCGGCCCCGGCTATGCTCCTTTATCCTTACCCCTGTCACCCTCCGACTGCCTCCGGCTGCCGGAACCGCCGCTCCTTGCCGGCGGCCGCCGCTACCGGCTGCCGCCGCTACCGGCTGCCGCCACCCTGGCTTCTTTTGACCATAGAATGATCATTCTTGAATGCCAGAAACTCTGCTCGAGCGGCTTCCGGCGTGCCGGGGGTATGCCGGACCCGTCCGGAGGCGGCAAGATGCCTTGCACCCCTTCTCTCAGCTATCTTTACTAGCGATAGCTCCTAAAAACCGCACCTAGACGGCTTGTTAACGCAGACAAACTGGTACGGAATCGTACATTTTGTTCAGTTTTCACTCTGTCTTCTTGCGTGTTTCATCTTTCCAGCACGCTACGTGTAATTGGCACGTCTGGTTGCCGGAACCTTACTAGGATCTCATGATCCCCAGACTTTCTTGATAAGATTTCAAGCCCAGTCTATAATATGGTTATTCTAGATGGAATTCCCATTATCAAGACACCTTCCATGGAGGCCTACGGCCACCTGGGACTGTCCGATGCTACGGCAACCAGCCGGGCGGGTTACACGAGGCATGCGTCTGTCTCCTTTCACCCACCCTTCTGTGCATCACAATTAATTTAAGTTAATATTAACCTGTTAATAATTAACTTTATATACGAGCCATATTATGACTCTACAATACTCATCGTCTCTTTCCTTTACAGGAGGAGTACGTCAGGTGTGACCACGACTTCTGCGCGGTCCGTCGGCCACACTTCTATGGACACACGGCGTGTAGGACACACGCCCCTTGTGCTCACAAGAGAGGGGATCTCAAATACTGGGGCCCCACCACCTGTTCGGTCTGCCAAGAATGCTTACAGAAAGCATTCTATGATTCTCCCTCAGCGGAGATTCGGGACACTGCTCGGGGACAACCTACGCAAGTGGGTACGTGGCTTTCAGAAGAACGCCACTGGACCATACCTAGCCACAGAAGAAATGAGGTCTTTGCTGTTCCCAAAGGCCTCTCCAGACTCATTGGTCCCAGTCGAACAGATCCCCGTAGTCCAGATTACAGTGGAACCTGATGTTGTCATGGCTCAGTCCATGAATGATTATCACCTGGATTCAGAACATGATGAACGCATGTCAGAGATCTCGGAGGACACCGAGAAAACCCTTATGGCCCAGGGTGAAGGGTAGGATGATGAAGAAGAGGACCGGGTTGTGTATACCGAGTCCGATAAGGAGGATGCCCCTCCCTCCATCCCCCCTCCTACTCCTACACCGACGGAAGTGTCTCTCCCATCTACGTCCTCCACCACGACTCCTCTACCTACGGCATACCTGCTCTGGACTTCCGGCTCTGAGCAAGAAGTACCTCACCTACGTTGCGCCGATGAAGTGGTGATACCCTTCATGGAAAAGGCCTTCGCTGCCTGCTTTAAGGCTGTAGAAGAAGGGAAATCCTGCCCTGCATTGGAGGACTGCAGACCTTTCTCCGCAGTCACCCCGCCCGACACCAAACACTGGAAGGATGTGCAACACACCTTCGTGGTGGGCAAACTAGATCCTGACGTTGCTGGACGTCAGTTTAATGAGGACCTCCCCAAGCTAAACGATCACCTCCTTCGTAGGGAACAGGAAACGAAGGAGAGGCTGGCAACATCTCTCACTCTCCAGGTCCAGATGGACGTAATGGCTGGCGACACCAGAGTCCCTGACCATTACATGGTCCTTGCCAAATCTCATATGGCAACCTTAGTCAAGGATCTGTACCACTTCATGCGAGCTCGTAGAGCCTGCAGAGAATTCGTGTTCTCCAGTGCCACTGTCAGACACGAACCCCGGAAACTGATTTCCTCCAACATCTGGGGCAAGTACCTCTTCCCGTCTGATCTAGTGAAAGAGATCACAGACAAGGCCGCATCTGAGAACAGGAACCTTCTCAACAAATGGGGCATGTCTAGGAAGAGAAAGCCCTCTCAGGATGACGGTCCTCAGCCTAAGAGGAAGCAGTCGTAGCATAGACCCCAGCAACGTCAGCACAGACGTCAGTTTCCGGCACCTGCTACTCCCCAAGTGGCCGCTCAGCCGCCACAGACCTTTCAGTTGGTCCCACAGCCGGTTTTGTCCTCATCACCGGCCTTCAACCCCGCCTTCGAGCAGCACTCCACTACCTTTCGTCCCAAAGGTAGAAGCTCAGGCAGGGGTTCCGGCAGAGATTCCTCTCGCCGGCCCTCCAGAGGCAGAGGAGGACAGGGAGCTAGCGGCCGAGGCAGCAAGTCCTCGGGACCCCAGAAGCAATGAAGTGCTTCCGGTGGGAGGAAGACTCCGCCACTTCCAGGATCGTTGGACCTTCGAATCCTGGGCACACAGCATCATCAAGAAAGGTCTAGGCTAGAGCTTGGCGCAACCACCCCCAACCTTCCAGCAATTCTTCCAACGTTCAACCCCCCTCCTGGAAGAATATGTGCTAGACCTCTTGAACAAGAAGGTGATAAGAAGGGTGAAGTCCACAAGGTTCCAAGGGAGACTGTTTGTGTCCCCAAGAAAGACTCAGACAGACTCAGAGTCATTCTGGACTTATCCCCCCTCAACGTATTCATATCGAACAACAAGTTCAAGATGCTGACTCTTCAACAGATCAGAACCCTCCTGCCTCGAGGGTCTTTCACGGTCTCGATAGACCTGGCGGACGCATTCTGGCACATACCAATGAACCATCACGCTTCCTCCTACCTTGGATTCCGACTCCAACGGAAAAGCTATGCCTTCCGGGCCATGCCCTTCGGACTCAACGTGGCCCCTCGGATTTTCACAAAGCTAGCGGACGCAGTAGTACAACAGCTCCGCATCCGAAACGTCCAGGTGATGGCCTACCTCGACGACTGGCTAGTGTGGGCGCCCTCGCCCGAGGATTGTATAGAATCCTGCAGAAAAGTTACCCAGTTTCTCGAACACCTGGGATTCCAGATACACGCGAAAAAGTCTCGCCTATCTCCAGCTCAGAAGTTCCAATGGTTAGGCATCCACTGGAATCTTCAGTCACACCGCCTTTCCATTCCAGCAAAGAAAAGGAAGGAAATAGCAGGGTCTGTCAAGCGACTGTTAAAATCCAAACGGATCTCAAGACGCCAGCAGGAACAAGTTCTAGGCTCTCTACAGTTCGCCTCGATCACAAACCCAGTGCTTCGTGCACAGCTAAAGGATGCAGCGGGAGTCTGGAGACGTTCCGCATCCATCGCTCGAAGAGACCTCAAGAGACGGCTCCCAAGCAGACTTCGACTTCTTCTAAAGCCGTGGTCAGAAGCGAGGGCCCTAAAAAGGTCCCTTCCTCTCCAACACCCACCTCCATCTCTTAACATCCATACGGACGCTTCGTTGGAGGGTTGGGGAGGTCACTCCCACCAAAAACAGGCTCAAGGCACTTGGTCTCCCCTATTCAAGACGTTTCACATCAACATCTTGGAGGCCATGGCGGTTCTTCTGACGCTGAAGAAACTCTCCCCGCCCCCGTCGATACACATTCGCCTGACCCTGGACAGCTCTGTGGTAGTGCGTTGTCTCAATCGCCAGGGCTCAAGATCGCCCAAGATAAATCAGGTGCTCCTGACAATCTTCCGTCTGGCAGAAAGGAAGAAATGGCACCTGTCTGCAGTTCACCTACAAGGATTCCGCAATGTGACAGCGGACGCTCTATCTCGGATAAACCCGATAGAGTCGGAATGGTCTCTAGACGCAAGATCATTCGCCTTCATCTCTCACCGAGTCCCAGAACTCCAGATCGACCTCTTCGCAACGAGCGACAACCATCAACTTCCTCGATATGTAGCCCCGTACGAGGACCCCAAAGCGGAAGCGGTGGACGCCATGACCTTGGATTGGAACAGATGGGCCAAGATTTACCTGTTCCCTCCCACCAATCTTCTGCTGAAAGTCCTCTCCAAATTGAGAACCTTCAAAGGGACAGCAGCTCTAGTGGCTCCCAAGTGGCCCCGCAGCAACTGGTACCCCTTGATCCTGGAGATGCAGCCAACGCTGATCCCCCTCCCGGACCCAGTTCTCTCCCAGCAAATACAGAAGTCGACTGTCTTCGCTTCATCATCGAAAATCAAGGACCTTCATCTCATGATTTTCTCACCCTAGCCACTAAGAAAAGGTTTGGAATTTTGAAGAAGAGTCTAGACTTCCTCGAGGAATACAAGACCGAATCCACGAGAAGGCAATACGAATCGTCTTGGAGGAAATGGGTCTCCTTCGTCAAGGCAAAGAACCCCTCGAAAATCACTATAGATTTTTGCATGTCCTTCTTCATTCACCTTCATGGACAAGGCTTTGCAGCCAACACGATTTCTACTTGCAAATCGGCCTTGACCAGACCTTTGTCATACGCCTTCCAAATAGATCTGTCTAGCGACATCTTCAACAAACTACCGAAGGCCTGTGCCCGTTTACGACCGGCACCCCCTCCGAGACCAATCACTTGGTCTCTAGACAAAGTTCTCCACTTCGCCTCCAACTTGGACAATGATTCATGCCCTCTTAAGGACCTGACTCAGAAAGTTATATTTCTCTTCGCTCTAGCTTCGGGAGCCCGAGTCAGCGAAATGGTGGCACTATCTAGAGAAGAGGGACATATCATTTTCAACGATTCAGGAGACCTCTCCCTCTTCCCTGATCCGACGTTTCTCGCAAAGAACGAATTACCTACCAAACGATGGGGCCCGTGGAGGATATGCCCCTTGAAGGAAGATGCCTCTCTATGTCCAGTAGAGAGCCTTAAGGTCTATCTTCATAGAACTTCAAACTTTGGTGGAGGCCAACTCTTCAAAGGAGAAACATCGGGCAGCGACTTGTCACTGAAACAATTGAGAGCAAAAACCACCTACTTCATTCGCAGAGCGGATCCAGACAGTACACCCGCTGGTCATGATCCTAGGAAAGTCGCTTCGTCTCTGAATCTTTTTCAGAGTATGGATTTCGAAAGCCTCAAGAACTATACAGGCTGGAAATCCTCGCGTGTTTTCTTTAAACATTATGCGAAACAAGTGCACGAAGTGAAACATTTTGTGGTAGCCGCAGGTAGTGTTATGAAACCTGCTCTGAACTCTGCTTAGAACAGTGAGTTATTAGGGACTCTAACTCGTCGGGTGCCTATGTTGACCCTCAAGTGATACGTAGTGAAGCAGAAACCACCTTGTGTTTTCTTTAACTGTTCTTACCTCAGGTGAAATGTCATAGTAGATTACCACATGAGTGCTACATGCCACGTGCATGACGTGTGTTACATAAAGACTAACGTTCCGTAGAACGAGTGCCTACTAATACTTGATTCTTCCCTTTCAGACTCAAGAGCACGCCTTTATGACTATGTACATTTTTATCAATGTAAATGTTTTTTACTATTTATTGCATGACATGTATTGATTTACCTGCAATTATATAATAAAATGTCTATTTTATTACTTGTGCGTCTCCCTTGCTCCTTTCTTACTATGAAATATACTATTTGTCATAGTTTTATTACCCTTTATTCCTGGTTAAGGAAAATGCCAGGATTTACTCCGGGCATTTATTTATATAGAGCAAGTAAGTCTCCTTAGCGAATACTTACTCAATTATGAAGATGAGTCAACTCCATACACGAAGTGTTCAACCACCACTTCTTCAAGTTTGTTTCGACGCGAATACCAAATCGCTCTGACTTATCTTATGGATCTCATTGTTCCTTCAGCCTATATGAATAGCCTTCCCATGACCACTTTGATCTTAGCATAGCCCGTGGGGACTTCCATGCCAGGGGGGCAGGAAGGCAACTGCCTCACGGTAGCTCTAGTATAGACCACTATGCTTTCGGCTCAATGTTTTAGCACTCACTTATAAAGGGAAAAAGTCTACCACGATACACTAATTCTCTGGTACTCTTCCATCAGGACGCCATGGCTTGAGCCCAAAAAACGGATTTTGAGCGAAGCGAAAAATCTATTTTTGGGTGAGATAGCCATGGCGTCCTGATGGACCCACCCTGTCTGTTATCAGGTCCCGCCCTGCGCCGCTGTATCATGGTGATGAGCGAGCTCCAGACTTTCGGAATGAGGATGGACGTGACGTCATCAAAAGCAATGGCGTCCGTCTGTTTACATCGCGAGTACCGATATCGCCACATCTAGATTGGCTGCGGCTCAGCTCCCAGCCACTCCCTGTCCGCCATATTGAAGAGTTAACTCTGAATGGGTGCAGATAGCTATGTGGCACGTCTATGCATGCGTGTCCCCTGTTGATACACGATGTCTTAAGGGGAAACCCTTAAGATACTCGCTCCAGAAGTTAGAATTCTGTGATAACCTGTGGTTTAATTCTCTGGGAAAATCCTAGTAGTGATTACCCAAGGAAGCTACCAAAAAGGAACCTTCCATCAGGACGCCATGGCTATCTCACCCAAAAATAGATTTTTCGCTTCGCTCAAAATCCGTTTTATAATTTTTGATCACGGTTCTCTTTTATATGTATTCACCAGTTTTCTTTGGAAAAGCTGTTTACGCTGAACAGTTAGCAATTAGGTTTGTATATTTTAGGGGGATAGACTTCACGTGCCCATGCAAACTTATATGAATATTTATAACAAACCTCTCTTAATTTTGATGGATAATAGTCAAAAGACAACATAGATATAAGTCAAATTTATTTTGTACCTACAATGTCTCTTAGACATTAGATATCCTCCTTCCTATTCTTCTTCGCAAAATTAGTAGGCTGTAGTGATTCATTCACTTTGAATAAGTTTTCAGTCAGATTTCCTATCCTTATGTTGTTTCTCTTATATTGAGGAAAAGTTCATTTTTCGTGCTTTTGTTGAAATAGTTTGGGATAGTGATCATAAACTAATTTTTTTCTTAGTTGTTGATATCTCATAGCGAAGTTTTGTGTACTTTTAAATGTGTTTGCAACTTAGTGTTCTTTGAAATGAATAGATTTTCTAGATGTAATTCGCTTTAGGAACTGCTTTTATATGTTTTTTCTGTTCTTTGTCAAGGTTAGAGATATTTTCCTATATTATGACTTCATATTTTTATTTATGTTTTCTGTTTCTGCTTTTTATGTGGCATACCTCTAAAGAGGCATTTATTATACTGCACGACATCTCTTGGAAAAGTTTTTGTACCTGAACCTGATGATTGCTGTGTGATGCTAGTGCGTTATTTTAGGTGTTTTATTGTATTGTATGCACGTTGTTTAATTTATTTGCATTTGTGTTTTATTTTCAATTGTGCTTAGCGAGTTAATGATATTTATTTGCTGTATGAATGTCTACAACATTGATAGTGATATCCCCCTCTCTCTCTCTCTCTCTCTCTCCTCTCTCCTCTCTCTCTCTCTCTCTCTCTCTCTCTCTCTCTCTCTCTCTCTCTCTCACTGAAAATTTATAAATTTTCAGCTTTTAAAATTAAACAACTTCTTGAAAATATACTTTGGTGTAAAATTTTACACCTTAAGATTCCAGACATACTCTTAGGCATCTTATTCCATTTTCACAATATTTCCCATTAAAAATATTTTTTTTTTTTACTTGAAAGGGACCGATTGTTGAGTAGCCATATGGTAATTTTTCTTCAGTCATAAGTAGAGATGAAACGATTGAAATTTTCTGCTTACGGGAAGGCCTCATTCTCATCACCCAGTTTTTTTTTTTTATTTCTTCTGTTTAACAGAAGTTTTACAGGTCAGTAGGTTCTGAGAAAGGCATTGGATCTCGTGACATACTGAACCGCGGTGACTCATCCTTAATCCTCTGTCCGGCTGACATGTGGGTCCTGAATTTATCAGACAATTCGTGTTAATTCTTAGATGACAACAGAGAATAGTATTGTTATCTTTTACTTCATAGATACATTTTAGGTCTCAAATCCCTGAATTTCATTTAGGACTTGAGTTTAGGGAAATGTTGGTTCTTCAACAGTTTTAGTAATCATATACAGGGCGTCACCAGTTTAAAAAGATGTAACGGTACACGTTGCATCAACAATTACGAAAGAAATGTGAGCAGTCAGATGAATTTGAAATAAGTCTTGCCCCATCAAAAGAAAAGATTTCTCACATTTTATGAGACAGAATTTATGGAACAAGCCAAGTGTCATTTTAATTGTTTAGAAATCTTTATCTTGCTTGTAGAAAGAAAAATGAGCGAAGGTAATGAGTTAGTGAATAGAATTTGAAAAAATTTGCAAGTAAAATCACAAATAGCAGAAAATAGATTTAAAATCTGATAAGAAGAAAAGGTCTTTATGCACAAGGAAATTGGTAAAGGGTACTGACTCCCCACGTTTAAAGGCAATATAAAGTTATCCCCCTCCTTTAGACTTTATTTCTCTCCCTACCTTCCTCTAGCATGTTATCGCCTAGTAATCTAAACTCTTTTTCGTATTACTGAACTTGATATGGTCTTCATAGTGCGTTTCTTGAATGAAACGCACTTCTACTAATGACTGTAAGCTTATCGTAGTACCTGAAAAATATATAGATAAAAATGTTCACGGTTGAATTTTCATAAATAGTTATTTTCTCATAATTAAGAATTTCTTTAATATTACGTCATTCCGCTGAGTATTGATACCGCAAGCCTCAAAACTGAGTAATACGGCTGAGGTAAAGTTTAAACCCCACTATAACTTTCTATTACTAACCGGAAACTCCCTAGGAGGCAATAGTAAATTCAATTATTGTAGATTTGAAAATATATAATTATTGACAATGTAATGGTTAATATTTGTAATCATTCTCTTTGACCTAATCCTTGTATGCAAAATGTGTTTTATATAGTGAGTTGAATGAACCTTTTAAGAGTACTGAGTGTCATAAATTGGAGGGCGCGATCACTGAACTCTGTTATACGTTGTTTCCCTAGAATCATAATGTGACGTATTTGACAGTATATTTCTATCACAAGGGAGAATTCCACAAAATCTAATAATTCAGCATATTGATAGAGCAAGATTGTATCTTGCTTGCGAGGGTTAGTACCATTTGAGCGATCAGTAGGCAAGGTACTCACCTGAAAGTATGGGCTGTACACAGTGTATTCACGGACCTTTTAGTAATAAAGGGAAAAAAAACTCATGTTCCGATGTCGTATTATCCGTTGACATGGGACATATTTTAGGACATTTAATGATTAGATTTAATACATCAAAACATGGATAATTTCTCATACAAGTGTCTCAAAACACAGACATAGAGGTACAATCTCTCTCTCTCTCTCTCTCTCTCTCTCTCTCTCTCTCTCTCTCTCTCTCTCTCTCTCTCTCTCTCTCTCTCTCTCTCTTATAGTAAACATGGCAAGGGAATTAGTTATTTAACATGACTATTATAATTTTCCAAGTAAAGCTATAGATAGAATAAGGTATCCATCTGGAGAGAAGCTATCCCTTCCCCGGTTCACTGTTGTTGTAGAGAGATTTTTTTTATTTTTTAAAGATAGTTATTTGGTACCTCTATCAGTAAAATAGTAATTTAGAGGGGTGGAGCGGTTTTGGCTTTCAAATCTGATTGAAAATTATTTCAACAATATTCCCAAATTGTTGGTTTATTCTACAATTCGCTTCCATTTTTGTCCTACCATCATTCGTTGATTCACTCAAAAACACTTACTTTTAATCGACCGGTTATTTTCTTAACCAACCAATCATTACGCTGCCTTTCTTATAGTTGATACTCATAATCTAGTATAGCTCGTTACACTTTCAATGCATGTGCACTAGAATATTTTGGAGGTCAGCTTAGATTTGCTATGTTACTGTTGGGGACGGTATATCTACAGTATTTTAGGAATTATACGTAGATAGTAATACAGAGCTTATGTACGTCTTTTAGATATGCAATGTCAGAGTAAATATGTTTAAGGTTATATTTTTCTATTTGTTTAGAAATCTTGCTAGTTTTATTTATCTATTATGTATACCCGGATCACCTCATTTATTTGACCAATCCCAAGATCAACCTACTTTATCTCTCTCTCTCTCTCTCTCTCTCTCTCTCTCTCTCTCTCTCTCTCTCTCTCTCTCTCTCTCTCATTGAACTGCTTTGCAGGTACTCTGCAAGCACATATATCTACCCATCTGACTCTCTTTCTTTCTCTTACTTATGTGTAATTCCTGTCTGATGAGAGTTGAAAGATTCCTCTTATGTATAATTGCTGTATGATAAGAGTTGAAAGATTCTTATGTATAATTGCTGTCTGATAAAATTTGAAAGATTCCTCTTATTATAATTGTCTGATGAGTTGAAAGTTTCTTCTTATGTGTAATTGCTGTCCGGTGATAGTTGAAAGATTCCTCCTTTGTATGATTGCTGTCTGATGATCGTTGAAAGATTCCTATGTATAATTTCTGTCTATGTATAATTGCTGTCTGATGAGAGTTGAAAGATTCCTCTTGGGTATAATTGCTGTCTGATGAGAGTTGAAAGATTCCTCTTATGTATATTTGCTGTCTGATAAAAGTTGAAAGATTCCCTTTTATGTATAATTTCTGTCTGATTAGAGTAGAAAGATTCCTCTTATATATAATTGCGGTTTGACCAGAGTTGAAAGATTCCTCTTATGTATAATTGCTGTCTGATGATAGTTGAAAGATTCCTCTTATGTATAATTGCTGTCTGATGATAGTTGAAAGATTCCTCTTATGTACCCTCTTAATGAGAGAATGCCTTGATGAAGTCTTTGAGCTTTAGCACGGCATTTCACTCCCGTGCTGAAACTTGATGACGGGCAAGAGGGCTCTCGAACTTGGGGAAATTACTCCCCCAGTTCGAATCTAAATTTCTCTCCCTTTCCTCTATTCCTTCTGCTCAATATTTCTTCGACCTTCTCCTAATTTTATCAACTTTCTTTTGTCTTGGTGTCCTAACTCTATGAGTATTATTTCTCCTAAGTTATATATATATATATATATATATATATATATATATATATATATATATATATATATATATAGATGTATGCATATACATATATATATATATATATATATATATATATATATATATATATATATATATATATTTTATTTGTTCATTTATTTATTTATATATTTATTTTTATTTTATTTAAACGTCGTGGATATATCCACATTCGTTATTACTGCCTGCTTAGATGAATGGGAGAAGGGATCACGGTTGGGAGGTATTTGCATTCAAAGCTATATATGAGAGTATTGGATGATCTCAGCCATCCCAAAGATGGTTTGGACCTTTTTGGCGGAACTACTCTCAAGGGTTGGGTCATCGGAATCCAGGGGGATCCAATCCTTGAGGTGGGACTCTTGGCTTTTGGCTGGAAGCCCATCATTACAGATATGGCGAGGATGATTCCATATATCCTTGGTCTCAGTCCTAACAGGCGGGCTTAGCTTACACCTGTGCCTCTATATTTGTTTTGATGCTATCCTTCGGGTAGGGTATGGAGTGGACCATCTGGGAAGTCTATTCTCATTGTGCCGATAGTGGAGGATGCAAACTTCCTTTCCAACGTATGATATTTTCTTAAAATTCTCAAGCAGGTAAACCAACAAAACCAACAATAAACCAAGAAAATCCCACCCTTAACTATGGACCCTTCAAATACTGACTCCCCATCCCCTGGATTTGCTGACTCCCCCCGGCACTGTTGACGACCTCTGATAATGTGATAAGGGAAAGTTCTGTTGATGACCTCGGAACGGGAAAGGACCATCCTACTGATATTTCAAAATCGAGTAATTTGGGTAACACGAGGAAACTTTGAATTCTTCATGTTAACCAATTTTCAATAGAGGCAAATTATGATGTTCTATGCAAAGCATTTGAATGCTATGGGTGCATAAAAGAAATAAGAAGGAAACTTGAAGCTGAAACATAGGATTCATGGATATCTTATAGTAGTTATGACGAAGCATTTAGTGCAATAAGTAACTTGAATAATATTAAAATTAATAACTTGAATGTTGTTGCTGCTCTCTGAGATAAGGTACCAAAAGATTTGGATGTGTATAGGCCTGCCAATTGGTTGGAAAAAGACGCAGATTTAGTTATGCCCTTCCAGAGAAATCCAAAACCACCGATGTGGCTTATAGCTGAATCAAAGGGGGTTAGAGGGAATTATTTTAAAATATGCAAATTGATTCAGAAAATAGTAGGAACTATTGCACCAGGCGATATATCTCGTTTTGGAAAAAGTAGTTTTTATCCATGCCAAATCCAGTACACAGTCTGTAATATTCTCCAATATGAAAATAAGTAATGATGACATTAAGTTAGATGTCAAACCCCACCTAAATTTTAGCTATGGAAGGGGCGTAGTTTTTAACAGAGATCTTTATGAATTTACAGAGGAGGAGATACTGGCCATGTGTCCACTAAATGTTTGGAAAGTTCACAAAGTCCCAGGTACATCAATGATAATCCTTACGTTCCAGGATGCTGATGTACCTTTTCATATTATTATTGAGAACGAAAGGATTAAAGTAAGACCCTTCAAGCAGAAGCCAGTGCAATGCTTCAATTGTTTTAAATTTGGACACCTGTCTAAAGTTTGCAAAAATGAGATGATGTGTGGTATTTGCTCCATATCTTACTATGGAGAGTGTGCACTTGGAGCCAGGTGTTTAAATTGCAGCTCGAATCATAAATCCACAGACAAGAGCTGCGAGCTATATAAGTTGGAGGAAGATGCCCTCAACAAATCGAACATAGAACATATAAGTGTGAACCATGCCAAAAGACTGTTAAATAAATCAAATACATATTACATATGCTAAGGCATTAAAATCAAACCAACCTAGTACTGCCAATAGCTCAAAAAAAGTATACCATCTGATAAAATGTCAAATAACGAAGTAACCATATTACCTCCTGAGACTTTACCACGGTGTATAAACACTAGGTCATTGCCCATCGCTGTACAGCCTTCACCCCCCATTACAAAAAATAATACAAACCTCTCTCAGGCCATGTCCTTGCCTGATCTGATGGAGGTTCCACTTAAGACTAACTTACCTGATGCACCTGTAGTGGGAAAGGTGCAAAAACCTCGAATCCCACCATATATTAATCGTAAAAGAGAGACCTCCATCTCTCTCTCCACCCTCCATTAGAAACGTTAAGGTTATGACATCAAATAAATTTGATGTTTTGTCTGTTGATGTTTCTAATGAACCAGAAGATAAACTGCATAAATCAGAAATTCAAGTTGAGGTCCACCATCCACCTCAACAAATAGATCAAAAGGGTACAGAGAAAAACACAAACGTAAAACCCAACATAACAAGACCACCTCTGAAGAAGCCCACAGGTAATAATGTTAGATTATAAACTGCTAATGGGAAGACCTCATCCAAGATGTCTTCCAGAAATAATCCATAGTTTTCTCCTCCATTTTGCAATGGAACTGTCAGGGTTTGAGGGCAAAATATGAAGAACTTAAGCTCCTAATTCATAAACATTCCCCCATAATTGCATGCCTACAGGAAATTATGCTTGATTCTAACACTCCTAGTCCTCGAGAGTATGTTAGCTATAGAACACCATATAATCAACAAGTAGGGAGCCATGGCGGAAGTCTCATGTACATTCGTCCAAATGTTCCCCAAATACCTATGTCTATATGTAAAACCCTGCAGGCAGTGGTTGTACAAATTGATATAGGGAGAAAATATACAATATGCTCTCTGTACTTACCTCCAAATGATAATATTTTATATGATGATTTAGCTGAGGTTATTCAACAACTCCCTCAACCTTTTCTCTTACTGGGAGATATGAATGGTAGACATCCTTTATGGGGTGATGTTTTGGCCAACACAAGGGGCAATATCATCTCATCAATTGTGGAAAATGAGGATGTGGGACTCCTTAATACAGGAGAGCCCACGCACTTCCATGTTCAGACAGGTACCTTGTCATGCATTGACCTTTCAATCGCAAGCTATAACTGCCTTCTTGATTTTGATTGGAGGACATTAGATGATTGGCATACTAGTGATCATGCACCAATCATTATAAACACTAACAAGGGCCCACCTTTGCAAAGATCGCCACGATGGAATCTAGACAAGGCAGACTGGGTTAAATATCTGAGCTAAGTGAAATCGAAGGGAGAGCAGAACAGTTTGAAAGTATTGGTGATGCCATAGACCTACTGAATGGAACTCTCCATACAGCAGGAATCAATTCTATTTCCAAAACCACAGGACTATTCAAAAGACGACCAGTCCCGTGGTGGTCCTCAGCATTAACAGCCTTGCACAGAGCCACCAGAAAATCCCTGACTAGATTGCGTAGATGCCGTACGGATGAAAATTTTATATCATACAAAAATTGTAGAGCACAGTTCCGTCGTGCCATGAAAGAAGCTAGACGCCAATCTTGGGTGGCTTTTGTTTCCTCCATTAATAGTAGAGCACCACCATCTTCTGTATGGAGGAAAATAAAAAAAATTGCAGTCAAATTTACCCCGAACCCACCACCAGTGTTGAAAGTGAATGGTCAGTTTGTGACTGAAGGAAATGAAGTTAGCAATGCCCTGGCTGACCATTTTTCAAATGTATCGTGCAAGAGTGTAGCAGCTCCTGGTCACCAGTACAGGAGCATTGAAGAAAAGAAAATTTTAAATTTTGCAACAGGAAGGGAAGAATCGTATAATTCTCCTTTTACTGAATGAGAACTTGATTCCGCACTCGCTACTTGCAACGATACAGCTCCTGGACCCGATGGAATTCCTTATGCAATGGTTAAACATGTACATTTTAATACAAAGTTATTTATATTAAGTATTATTAATAGAATATGGCATGATCATAGTAATCCAAGTGTTTGGGAACTAGCCATTATTTTTGCCTTTTTAAAACCTGGTAAGGACAAGTTTTTAGCAGCAAGCTATCGACCTCTTGCATTGACTTCGTGTTTATGTAAAATCATGGAGAAGATGGTCAATGCAAGGTTGATGTGGTACCTTGAAAAAAGGGTATTTTATCACCGATTCAATGTGGATTCAGAAAAATGCACTCAACAACTGATGTGTTAATAAGACTTGTCCTCTATTTGTGAAGCCTTTGCTTCCAAACAGCACCATGTGACAGTTTTTTTTTTACCTTGAAAAGGCATATGATAGATACCACAAGGAGATATGGTATACTTAAAACAATTCATGAACTATGATTAAAAGGAGAACTACCACTATTTATTCAGTCATTTCTTTCACATAAAGTTTTTCAAGTGAGAGTGGGGGAAACTCTATCAGAGAGTAAGTTTCAGGAAGGAGGAGTTCCTCAGGGGAGTGTGCTGAGTGTAACCCTATTTGCACTAGCAATTAATGGGATATCCTCAGTCATTCCCCAAGATGTTCTCTCAACATTATTTGTGGATGCTCACTCAATATAATTTTCTGGCACTAGAATGGCAATGGTTGAGAGAAAAATCCAAATCTCTATTGGCAAAATTATCCAGTGGGCTGACATGAATGGATTTAAGTTCTCGGCAAGTAAATTTGCCATTGTCCATTTTTGTCGTATCCAGACCCGGATATATACATTAAAGGTCAACGGATACCATGTGCAAGTGAAGCTAAATTTTTAGGTTTGATATTTGATTGTAGGCTTACATGGGTTTCTCACTTAAAAGCGTTAAAAGCTAAATGTCTCGAGGCTCTGAATATCTTAAAAGTATTGTCCCATACATCATGGGGGCCAGACCGCTATACTATTTTGAAATTATACAAGGCCTTGATTTTTTCCAAAATTAGTTATGGATGTGAAATATACTCTTCAGCCACCCCAAGCCAGTTAAAAATATTAGACTCAATACATCATGCAGGTATTAGATTGTCTACAGGAGCATTTAAAACCTCACCTATCCCAAGTCTCCTTGTTGATGCTGGAGAGTTACCTCTAGACCTTTACCGAATGTCTTCCATTATTCGGTATTGGTTTAGATTGCAAAGACTCCCTAACTCTTTATCCTTTCAGACTGCAAGCCTTGTAAGACACGCATCATACTTTTGAGTTGCACCCAAAATCTCCTCAACCTTATGGCTTTCGGGGGTGAAACGATTATTAAACAGTCTGGATATAATTAGAAGTAAGGTACTTCCATTCAAGGTATCATCAACGCCTCCATGGAAATTGCCAGAGATACCTTTTTGTAAATACTTTATTGGAGTTAAGAAGAATATGACTGACCTAGAAGTCAGGTCTCTTTTTATGGAACATGTTGAAGAACATAGAGGATCGAATTTTATATATATACTGATGGCTCCAAATCTGATGCTGGCATTGGATTTGGAGTACATAGTAATGATTTTAATTTTAGAGGTGCACTTCCTCTAACAGATTCCATATTTACTGCCGAACTGTATGGCATACTAATCGCTATTGAGAAAATAGCTTTGGAAAAGGAGGGTAATTTTACAATTTTTAGTGATGCAAGGAGTGTCCTTCAAGCTTTAGAAGTTTTTAATTCTAGCAACCCTCTAGTTTTAAAGATTTTAGAATGGCTTTTTATTATTGGACGGAGAGGTATAACAGTTAGATTTTGTTGGGTTCCAGCACACGTAGGTGTGTCTGGAAATGAGAAGGCAGATTCACTGGCAAAGAATGCTGCATCCGAGTTGCTGCCAAGAAGATATCCCATTCCGTGTAACGATTTCCTACCTAACATCAAGAAATTGCTTTGCAATAAATGGCAACAGCACTGGGATAGTCTAGATGGCAATGAAATAAGAGAAGTAACAAATGTCATATCTCCTTGGAGGTATAACATGATGCCCCGAAAATGGGAGACTTCTCTTTGTCGTCTCCGTATTGGTCACACTCGGTTGACACACGAGTTTCTGCTGAAGGGCACCAACCATATTGTGAAGACTGTTTAGTACCTCTAACAGTGAGGCATTTGTTGACCAAATGCCCCAATTATGATAACTTAAGGAATAGATATTTGTTTGAGGCTCGAGGTGAGGGTGGCAGGTTCATCCTTGCCAAGATTCTTGGACATGATGTCCTACTATGCAAGTGGCATTTTTAGATTTATTTCAGAAGCAGGTCTTCTGAAAACTATCTAACGTTTATAATGACATCCAACTTTTACGGTTTTAATTGAATAATCTTTAATTTTTTTTGTATATATAAACTAAATGATATTGGCGTCAATGACCTTAGATGTCAGGATGCCTGAAAACCTTAAATCAATCAATCAATCAATCAATCCTCTTATATATAATTGCTGTCTGATGCGAGTTAAAAGATTCATTTTATGTATAAATGCTGCCCGATGAAAGTGGGAATATTCCCGACGCATTACATTTTTATTGTAGTATCCCTTTGATTGTAAAAGTATTGATAAAATATTCGTTACCTAAAGATTAAAGAGAGAGTAATCATACCGAATCAACTATTCGTCTCTCAAACTTTTTTAGCTCATCAATACATCATTTTCTTTATTATTCCGAATATGTGTGCTTTGAGTCATCGTTTAACATATCAGTGAAATTCGTATATTTTATATCAAATGAAACATTTACAACTACTTAGTTGTAATTTACAATCGAGATGAAAAACCTCCCTCTCTCTCTCTCTCTCTCTCTCTCTCTCTCTCTCTCTCTCTCTCTCTCTCTCTCTCTCTCTCTCTCTCTCTCTCTCTCTCTCTCTCTGAAAGTGTTCCTTCGTTTTTTCGTTAATTCCCCTTTTGAACTGAAGTTTTTACCCTTAGACTTTCGCTTGCCAAGAAGACGTGTTAAGGGAAGATCAATGACGTCTGTCCTCCATCACGTTGCCATGGCAACCTTATCCGATGGGGAAGAAATGGAAGAAACTTAAAAAGACTTTTCTGCTTTTTAACAAAATTTTTAATCATTAACAGGTTAATATGTATATGGTATACTAAGGATTTTACTTATATTTAGTTTATATTCATATGTATTTTTTCGTCACTCTAATTAGAAAAATATATATACAGGATGTTACCATATTTTGTTTTTACAAAAGGAATAATTAATTTTATATAATCATTCAGGTTAGTTTATTAATGTTTAGGTTGCTATTTGGAACGATTGCATTTTATCTCTTTACTTGAGGCTGTTCTCAAAGCCAAAACGATTCCTATACTTCCAACTCTTTCTCTCCAAGAGACCCAGGTGTGCGTATGTCACCTGGGTATTGTAAGTGCGACCATACATGCAAGTTGGAGTAAAGTAATTTCCTCTTACGCGCTACAGCCTTCTCCTGTAATAAATCCATATATGAAATTGTATTTAGTCCTGTTTGGGAAGCCGTAATGTACAGCATGGGATCCAACGCTCATATAATTGTACAACTCTCCCTACCCTTGTGCCCTCCCCCCTATCCCCCTCCTTCACACTAGGATCCTTATCAGTCACCCGTACCCCCATCTCTCTAGCGCAGCCTTCGACAAGGCTCCCTTTCCAACATCCTAGCCCGTCCACTCCCCCTACCAATTCTATCCAGCTCCCCTTCTGGTCCTCCACCCTATCCTATCCCCTCCCCCACCTTTTACCCTGGCTCCTCACCTCCATTTCTCCCATCCCTCCAACCCAGAGTGACACAAATAAAGCACAACACACACAGACACGGGCCGACCTAACACACGGTGCCAACTCCGACACTGACATATTGCACTTGACATGTCGCGCAAATTGAAAGGCACCATCTGGCATCTAATAATTAGATAAGCCCTTTTTTACCACAGTCTTTTATTAGATACGCATGGATTTTTCTTAGTGTCCTTAGTGAATTATCATTATTCCTCCTCTTAGACGAAATAGACAACTATTGAATTAATCTTTGTATCCAGAGCGAAAGCACTGTGGATTTTAGGTCGCTTTACGCTCTCATTGATTCTTTATGAACGCAGCCTTGTATAATTGCTTTTGCTAACGTTGTGCAAATTCATTTTTTATTAAAAAGAAGAGAAATCCACAACGCATAAATACGCATTAAACGTTTACCTTTTGAGAAGTTAAAAATCTAGTTTCATTGCCTTAGAAAGCGACAGATGCAGTGTGCTTCGACAAGTGTGCGTATCGTTTTTTTAATGGAAGATAATAGGAAAGGTACCAATGAAAGGAACCGAATACCTGCAGTGCAATGAACACCAGGTTGATCATTTGTGACTGAGGAAATGTTTCCGATATTATTTGTTCAGGTAGTTTATGCAAAGTCCTAAAGTATGGTTTATCTAGTAATCTTCCAATATTTATGCAATCCATTTTATATAGTACATTGTTTGTGTGCTTATGTGTATTTACTCTCCACCAAAATTGGGGGATTTGCGTCGAAGGTAACCTCTGACCATTTACGTTCGTTTCAAATCTAATATAATAAAAATTAACGCTATGGTTTTTCTCGTTGCTTACTAGCAACAAAATGCAGTAATTAACGAAATAATTTCCCCATATTTATGGAGAAATAAAGTCAATCATCCCATGTTCATTATTAATGAATAGACCTCACACCACCATGCAGTACCATACAAACCACCTCCCTATACTTGAGAGCACAGTTAAAACAATGCTCTCCCATAAATAATCACATCAGTGACGACTCTTGGTAGCAATATAGACTTAAAGGCAAAACATTCAAGCGAGAGTCACGAGGTTCTGATAAAGCCATAAATTGACGCTACGAACGGGGTTTCCCCTCTTTGTCATCAACACGTCGGAACCAGACTGGCATTGACAAAGAGCTCGAGAGAAGTGGCACTAACAAATGGCTCTAGATAAAAGGGCACTGTCTGAAAGAAGCGCCCCTTTTTTTTCTCTTGTCTTTCCCCCCCACACCTCGCCCTTACGCTCTCATTCCCCTACCCCATGTCTCTCTTTCTCTCTCTCTCTCTTCCTCTCCCACGCTTATTTAGAGATGAGTTTGATACTGCAGGCTGTTCTGTCATGCGTAAAGGGAGTTTTCATTTTAGGAAATTGGAAGGGGGATGATGCTGCTGTTTCAGGTAGTAAAGGGCTACTGTACCTTAAACAGATTGTGGTTTTCAGTTGCTTAATAAAATTTTAAAGACTGTTACCTGTGACGGTCTTTAGTAGCGTTTACTCAAATCAAATATAAAGTTTTTAAAATTCCACAGCCTGTATAAGATGTGAATGGTTTGATGTGTTTAAAACTTCTTTAATTATTGTATTCATTAACTTCATATATTTTAATTGTATTTGCGAGAAAGTAACAGTCATTATGATTCACAGCTGAAAAGTCTTCTTCTATTAAGTGAATTATAATGGCTTTAACTAAATAACACGTATTATTGAAAAATTTTCAATTGGTTCGCTATTCTTTGTATAATTATAAAACCAAATTTTATTTTTCTTCTCGGTTCAACTTTATATCATCATAACTATGTACGAGGCCTGATCTTTTTTGTCCACCCATTTATGAATTTAGGTTCTTAGACATTAAAATCTTGTTTCAAAAGACGTTTTTGATGCAAAGGTCACCAACCGAATCAAACGCAGAAACGTTACATGGTCTTTGTTATGCAAATATATTTGCTGTATTTGTCATGAGGTCTAAAGGTATTTTATGCTAATTGCAACTGAAACTTGCAATAGTTAAATTCTTCCAAATGAATCTGTCAGTTTTAGGTGTATATTTTTTATATTAATTGAAAAACTTGATGAATTTCAACATTTCAGATTTTAAAAGAAACAAAAAATGAAGTTTTATCGTATCCGTACTTTTGTTATGACCTAAGGTCCAAGTACAGCGATCTGATAGTTGCCTGAGTTTTTCTTTTTTTTCTCAGATTTTTAGTTTTGTGTTAAAAGTTCAGAATTTTATATTCACTCGTCTTTGGCTGAATTTTAAATAATCATTTGATGATACTTATTGTTTCTAATTGTATCCTCCTTTTCTTTAGGGCGTTTAAAATTATTGGTATAGAGATATGAAAAGTAATGTTTATTTTATAAGGGTAATAATTTATTTATCAAAAGCCTCTCGCAGGATGGTACATTTTGATAAAATTTATAATGTTGATTTTTTGTAATGTTAGTTAAAAACTTAATTATTTGAGTTTCAAATCGATTACAATATTTCCTATATTGTCTGGAAAGCGCTATACATCTTGTGTGAGCTTTTGTTTACTTAGGTTTAATTGCGAAAATGATACAACCTTTAATCAGCATACCTTGCTTTTTTAAAGTTTATTTATAGTCATATATATGAAAGATTTATATTAATTTTGTAACTGTTCGTGAAATATTTTATTTTAATTGTACATTACTTCTCTTGTATTTTATTTCCTTATTTCTATTCTCAACTGGGTTATTTTTCCCTGTCGAAGCTTTTGGGCTTATAGCTTCCTGCTTTTCCAACTAGGGTTATAGCTTGGCTAGTAATAATGATAATAACAATAATAACAATAATAACTAAGTTTTACTGGTTTCTTGTTAAGACAGTAACTTGTCAATGTTATTCAGCCTCTTAACTATGTAGGTGGCAGCCTATGAGCTGGGGGTATTAGTCAAGAGGTCACGGGGAAAGAGACAAATTTACCATACAGTAGAAATTGCCTGTAGAAGCAGACCCATTTGATGTACCTTTTTCACTTGGTTATCACCACCTCAGAGGATATGGAGTCGTTTCTGAAATACTATAAAGAAAGATCTAGCTATAGTGGAAGGTTATGTACAGTATATAGTTATACAATTAGCGATGAGATGGACATTTATATTTCAAAAGTTTTCGTGTTTGAACTTTAAAAGTTTTTGTATTATAGTATGTGTAAAATTTCTCTCTCTCTCTCTCTCTCTCTCTCTCTCTCTCTCTCTCTCTCTCTCTCTCTCTCTCTCTCTCTCTCTCTCTCTCTCTCTCTCTCTCATATGAATATCGATGCATTCTGTTAACCACAATGGGCATCTATTAATCTAAGCACTGGAGTGTATTACTTAGTAATCAGACGATTGTAATCGGTTGCAAGTGAAGAAAAAGAGAGAGGAAGAGGTATGGGTAATCATAGACATGGTCTATCAATTCATAGTTAATTTATTTACCATCACATAATGAAAAGTGGTAGGGACTTGACGAGCAAGGCGTTGACCCACCGGCCTGAAACCATTCATTAAATATTCCTCCATACTGTAAGTCAGGATTTTGTATTTTTTAAGAGTGTGTTGAAGGAATCGTACATCTGGCATTTTACAGAGCATGCTGAATATCCCATTATCACTTAACCAATTACATGGTTTATATGGGTGTTGAGTCAATGTACATGAAAGGAATAGCAATAGACGTAGCTTTCAGAAGTTTATGTAAGGATCCTGAATTCATGGATGATGCCTAATGATGTCATATTGCATCAAAGTGGTATGTGTTAAAAGTCCATTAATCAATCAACCAGGGTTATCCATCAAATGAATTCGCTGATTAATCTATTGGACACCACCACCTTCGAGTAGCGCGATCATGTTAGAAATTTTAAAAAGATGTAAATAACTCGGATACCCTAATAAAAGGAATAGTTGATGCCCCTCACACACCGATAAGTAAAAGGATGACTGCGATAACCTGAGACATCAACAGCCGTGATGTGAACAGTAATGTCTTGAGTGAAAGCTGTTGGAGCGGGTGATGATACTGGCGATCTATCCTCTTCATCGTGTCAGCGCCTATTCATGAAACCAGATAAGGTGCTAGACCCGGTGGTGTTCTACCTGCGAATGAGGGACGTGGATGTAATACAAATTATGAAGTACTACCTGGTCAAACGCCAAGATTTTTTTAAGGAAATCTTATCATCCTAATTGTTGTTCTTATTTCCAGAAATAGTTTTTCTACCTTTTTTCAATAGCTAGAGAATAAGTTATTCATACAACGATGATTGTCGTTATGTGTTGTCCATTTTGTATTAAATTATTCTGAAGTAATGCTCGTTAGTATAGCCTGTACAATATTGCAATAGTATGACCGTTTTGATAGCACTTATCTATATTAACAAAGTACAGGAAATCGTTTGTACTTATTTTGACGGACTTAGATATGGCTCAGTAGCAGGAAACAATACCATAAGTCACTTAGTAAGAAAGGTTAACCCGAAATCTCTCGGCATTAATCCTTCCTGTTCTCATTCTTTTTGTAACTCTAAGATAGTTTTGGATTGATTTGCCCAGAATGACTAAAGATTATTTATTGCTTCACTTAGTATTTTTCATGTATTTTTCAACAAAATCATAATGTAGGTACAGAGCAGTGCTTTACCAGTTAAATAGAATTCAAAGTAACATTTAATTGTAAAAATCTCTCCTTTCTGTAGATTTCTTAAAGTATAGCACTCTACGATGTCATTGCAATAGGTTATGCTTATAACTGTTTCAAATTCTTTCAAAATATTTAGAGAGATTCTAGTAACCCAGATGATATCCACGAGTGTCATGTAAACATTTGGCAATCTAAAAGGTTTTGAGAGAGAGAGAGAGAGAGAGAGAGAGAGAGAGAGAGAGAGAGAGAGAGAGAGAGAGAGAGAGAGAGAGAGAGAGAGAGAGTACATTATTTAGCTAAGCTGTAGTTATCACTGTCCATAGCTACCTCTTACTTGCAGAAGTAGGACGATTGTAACGCAAATCATTTGTTTAAACCCGATATTAAGGCAGGCCGATGTTTTTTCGAATTATTTTACCTTTGCCTTTTGGAACTTTTTAAACAACGCTTCACCAAAGTATTTTGAAATACCGTTCATTTAAACGAATTAAGGATCCTTGCTAACTATGTCCTCTAATGTGCAGTGTAACGTAAATTGGTGAATCGCTTCCCATGTAATTACCGAAGAAACCTGGCTATGTACGGTCAAGTATTGTGGTAGATAATGATAAAAACTTTACAGGTAAAAGTCGTTTGATTTTTATTTTAAGTGACTTGCGTGAGGTGTTACTGATCACCATATAGCAATTCTGTAGTGGATAAAGTGCGAACAACACAGTGCCATCTGTATGAATAATGCAAAGCATCCATTATAGCTACTTTGTGAGAATTGTTCATAAAACAGTAGAATTAAATGTTTTTTTTTTTTCTTTTTCTTTTGGGAAGTCATCAAAATCCTTCTGGCTGTCATAGAATGTTGAACGTTATACTCTTGAAAACAATTATAATTCTTTTTTTATAGTTTCTCCTAGCATCTCAAAAACTACTAGCACTGATACTTCTTGTAATTGAACATTCTGCGATAGAGAAAATCTTGAGTATTAAAGAAAAAAAACCCAAATTTGCAGAAAATAATTTTAATTGCATGATGAAGTGAGTCTTCCCACTGGTTGAACAAAGTTAATTGACGCCAAATAGGCGCGGTATTTATTTACTACCTATCCAAAATAAATTGTTGATAGAAAATTCGTGATCAAAACAAAGGATAAAAGTGAGTTGTTGAACCAAGCTTTTATATTTTGGAAATTATCAGGTGATATTCCTCTCCTTTGGAAGTTTCAAGATTATGTTCCTCTGTGTTGAGACTGCTCCAAATAATAGTACAAAAACAAATTGTATCTATTACAAGGCTTTCTTGATCTTCCTTCTTTACGGTTGATGAGGTTGAAACGTGGATTCTATGAATTTCCGTTCTTATAGAGTAGGCTAATAGGCACTGATTTGATACCTATTATAAGTTTTCAAAGCTATTTGAGTTATTCTTATGATAACTTTGAAATTGAATATGATTCATGATTTGTCTGATAATTTTTCAGTTGATCTAACTCTGTACTGTATTTTAGTTGTTAGATCGATACAGTCTTGCATGTTATAGGCAGCAATGAATAACTAGTATTTTCATTGAGCCGTGACCTATCCTTTTCTGTGTTCCACAAAAAAAAAAAAAAAAAAAAAAAAAAAAATTTTGGAACCAACCCAAATTTTCCTGAAAAGATTGTTAGCTTTGAAATCCTTTAACTAAGATAAAAAAAATGTCCTTGAATGAGGATTTCTCTTTAGCCAAACTAAAGTCAATCCCATGCCTGGTTTAATGGGAAAAGTTCGGTTGCCTTAGTAAATGTATATTTAAAAGCTATCTATGATTGGTAGTGAAGTAGATGTAAATGTACTGTACTGTACTCTTAGGAAGTAGTAAAGATGGAATCAAATCAATGATAGGTCAGTTGACATGTGAGTAATTTTCAATCTGGTAACAGCCTAATATTTTTTGAAGAAAACGCATTTTATTATTTATAGAAGCGGCAAGAGAAACCATAGAATACTTTGTTGCTCTTCAAATTGCCTCACAGAGAAAATGAAAATTAGAAGGTGAATTAGGTAAGGGATGCACCGATGGATAACAAGCATAGAATTAGTAAATAGAAAACTGAAAATAAAACTAAGCGTCTGGGGATCAAATCTGAGGATGACAGATTGTAGTATCAAAATTGAGAATTGGTAATCAAATAGGAGTTAGAACAAAGAAGACTGCATACAAGTTAAGAAAAAATTGTCGTGTCTTAAAAGGGGAAAAGCTCTTAAAGAAATCTAACGGAAGGAAGGCTCTCTGAAGGTGATGGACAAGTAAGACATATCAGTAGATTATGAATATTTTGAAATTTTTAAAATCCATCTAAGAAGAAGAGCAAGAGGAAATTTAGACATTGGATAAGACGCATGAAGAGCTGGGACAGCCCTCAGACAGGGAAACTGTATAGAATATCCAGACACTGTTACAAGCAGCTAAGATTTCGCTCATTAAACAGATGCGAGATGAATAGGTACTGCATTACTTTATGATACCAGCAGATAATAAGAAATATATGAAACCTATTTTTGAAGAGGTGTTAATGTAAAAAGAAACCAAGGGCTATATTTGAAAGTTGAGTACCAAATAAAAGCTGTAAACACCAACAATTTGCCGAGGAAAGATACAAATGGTACTTAGACAGTGAAGAAGGGAAAGGCAATAAACCTCGTTGGGATTCCAATATAGATTTTTAAGAGTGTTGGATTTGATTAAGAAATTGAGAAGATATCGGAAGAGAGAGGTATCCCCATTACTCATATATTGTAAAAAGAAAACAAAACATTGTGTAGCGTGGAAATTGACGCATGAATATAATTCGTCATGCAATGAAGATAGGGGAAAGTCTTATTAGGAGTAGACCCAGAGATGAGACAAAATTAATGGCAAAGGACAACGCGCGGGATGTAATAGAGCATTATAAAAGAAGAGAAAGATAGTTAGTAGTTAGTATTCAACATCAGTTATTTTTGCTATTGATATTGGATAAATTAACTGTTCAGCAAAGTTAACTACTTGCTTTTGCTGAGATCTAATGAAAATAAGTTAGCTGTGTCGTCTGCCTGGTATTAAAACCTACTTTAACAAAAAAAAATAAGTATATCAATCTCACACTGCATCCTATTCATGGTTTCACTGGCAACAATGTACCCAAATGAAACTGAGTATTTGAAAATGTTGATGGTAATAGTCATGTGAATTTTTCTTTTTTCTCAAATTTTAAAGTGGACATAATGTACAACATATGCTTTGCCGTTATTTTAAATTCTTTAGTGAAAGTCAAGTAGCATTGCGAGACCTAAACTTTTAAAATTACGTCGCAGTGTAACTATATTACTGAAGTGTTACATCACTCGTCCTTTCACTATATGGACATGAATACTCTTATTTTAGTTTGTTATTATGCAGTGATATATATTCATCACATAGTAAAGTATTTTAGGAAGATGCCTGGTCAGATGAAACACACAATGGCATTTCATAAATGTATGCTTGAAGCTTTTAATTATAGTTATAGTAATAGCAATGATGATAAGAAAAAAGTATATTGTTCCTTCGAGCTCTATTCAATGTCTTGAAACGCTGTATAGAACACCCCCGTCTGTTTTCAGTTTCCATACTGAAATCCTTCTTTATTTTTCTTTTCTGCAACACCTTCTGGCTTTATGATTTCCCCCTCAGGTTTTTGGTTGTCTTAACTGAGATTTACTCACTATTCGATGATATTGATTTTTGCAGTGCAGTGACTCCTCGCCCTCTTGTTCCTTAGCCAAACAGGATAACAATGGTCGTCTTTCTATCTTTGTAGCAGTAAGCTCTCTGAAGGGGTTACCCCCTTTTCCCTATTCTTCGCTCCAATCCCTGTCTGTGCCTCCATACCTGTATTCCCACTTTTGCTTTCTCTCTCTCTCTCTCTCTCTCTCTCTCTCTCTCTCTCTCTCTCTCTCTCTCTCTCTCTCTCTCTCTCTCTCTCTCTCTCTCTCTCTCTCACTAAATCAAATAATTTCAATATCAGGCCATACGCCACCTCTATGAAGTCCGAATTAGCATACTAGTTTCCATTTCCGCTACTTTAGTTGGGGTTTAATTCATGAATTCACTTTCGTTAGTTTCTTTACTTTGGCATAATAACTTTCCTAATTCAAGCACTTATTCAACATCATATGTAAACATTTCCCCTGCCATACGATTCATTATAAAGCATATCTCAAGTTGAATTTTCCCGTAGAGTTGTTTTTTGTATGGAGATCGTAATAAAGGTACCAAGTTAACCGAATTTTCCTAAAAGATTCAGATGGAAACCTTATTTTTCACATTGATATCCACATTTCGAAAGAAATATACATATACGTTGCCACTGTAGAATGTTATTAGCATATATTTTGGTGTGCTGCAAGGCCTTTTCCTTTACTTCATTGTTGATGTTTAGATAGTCATTTATAGATTCTGTACATATATATATATATACAGTATATATATATACTTCTGTAATATACATATATATATATATATATATATATATATATATTATATATATATATATATATATATATATATATATATATATATATATGTATATATATATATATATATATATATATATATATATATATATATATATATATATATATATATATATATGTGTGTGTGTGTGTGTCAATATGTATCTATATATACATATATCAACATACATCTATTTATATATTTGTAAATACGTATATATATATATATATATATATATATATATATATATATATATATATATATATATATATATATATATATATGTGTGTGTGTGTGTGTGTGTGTGTGTATATATATATATATACAGCCCTGAAATGGAAATTGAAAAATGAAATAGCAAGTCTTCATTTTTCGTTCTGTCTATCATACATTTTATATTCATTTTATATATATATATATATATATATATATATATATATATATATATATATATATATATATATATATATATATATATACATTTTTCAAAGACATCACCAGATTTTCATAAAGATCAGGGGAGCTCTTTGAAAAAACATGAAACTTGATTCACATTTGCTCTGGTTGATTTCAATGCTAAAGGAGGTCAAAAGATGATAGGAGAATAACCAATAAGTAAATTTGTAGTAGGCGCCGGAAATGGTAGAGGCGACATACTAGTAGAATTTGTGGAAAGAAACAATCATAGAATCATGAACACCTTTAAAAAAAAATGGAGAAGCCCAAAGGGAGAAACGAAAAACCAAATGTATTTTATACTTGGTGAAATTAGTTATAGATGTAACAGTGTTAAACAAGATAGTCAAGCAGCCATAGAATGGTGAGAAGTAAAAATTGTCTATATCTAAGGAAAGAGAGAGAAAAACTTACAAAGAAAAAAAAACGCGTGATAAGAAGAAATTCTGATTAGTTTAGTTTAGCAATTTAAAATAGGTATTCCCAACTGCATGATGAAATGGAAGTAAGTGAAGAAGAAATTAACCGTAATTTAAGAAAATTGGTGTTGGAATAAGCACGAGAGATAGGTGGAAAAGTTCCTAAACAAGATACAAGGAAACTATCAGAATCCACTAAAAAGAACTAATAAAGGAATGATTGTAAATGACTTTTAAAATACACGAGAGATAGAATAGAATTAATAGAACGGTCCAAAACATTAAGCCAACTAAAAACCCAAGACATTTGTAAACAATTACCATAATTGAAGAAACACCAAAGAAAGGAAGAAGCATCAAACTGATGAAAGAAAGACTGAACAGGGCACCAACAGATTTTTGCTTTAAAGGATGAAAATGGAAATATCAATGAAAGAGATGGAGTGAAAAATTGCAGAGGATTTTTATACAATGCTATACAATAGTGATATAAGAAATACCTTTGCCGATAGAAATAAGGAAACGCCTGGTATGGTACCAAAAGTAACAGGAGATGTAAAGAAAGCATACAGAGACTTGAAAAAAGGCAAAGCAGCTGGAAAAGAGGGCCTAACAATTGATTTAACAATAGATGGAGGAGATTCCATGTTAGTAAAACTCGCTGAACTTTATGCAAAGTGTTTTCAAGAATGCTCTTTACCTACCACTTGGAAAAACTGTATCATCATACTAAGTCATAAAAAGGGAGACAAAAGCCCTGTAAAATTACTTTCCAATAAGTTTACTCTCCGTAATATATAAAATATTTACAAAGATCATATTAGGCCAAATAGAAACACAGGTAGGCTTTATTCAACCAAGAGAGCAGGCATGCTTTAGAAGCAGGTATTCAACAACCAGGCAGTCATTAGTAGTAGTTATTCAACAACTTACTATATCCATGTAATGACCCAGTTAATGCATAATCAACTGAGTATAACAAACCACTATGTATGGCATTTATGGACTATGTGAAAGCTTTTGATTCTGTAAAAGCTTCAGTAGTAATGAAAGCACTTCAAAGACAAGCAATAGCTGAATCTCTGCTCTTTTCGTGCCTTTTAAAGCTTTCTTTACTTCTATAGTTACTTCCGGCAACAAAGTCGAAAGGAGATTGTTTTACTCCCTGTTTGTGTGTTTCTTAGTGAACACCTTCCTGGCCAGGGATTGACTGTAATGTAAAAAGCTGGAGATGATTAAATTTTGGAAGGTCGAGGTCACGGGCAAGTAAAATGTCCAATTCACGTATTCAGCAATAAATTTGGACATCCTTGTCACCGAGACTTCAAACTTGGTTCATATTTGTGTATGAAAATCCACGCTAATTGATACATGTTTAAGTCGAAGGTCAAGGTCGAGTCCATGGTCAAGGTTAAGCAAAAGGTCAAATTCCGGTCATCAACCATACGGCCACAATTTTAATCGTAAAGTAATGAAACTTGCTGGGATTTTAAACTGTTGTGTAAAGAGCTGGAAATGATTAAATTTTGGAAGGTCAAAGGTCAAGGTCACGGACGAGTAAAACTTCCATACCTCGTAATCAGTTATAAGTTTAGGCATCCTTGTCACAGAAACTTCATACATGGTTCATATTTGAGTATATGAAAATCCACGCTAGTTAATACGCGTTAAGGTCAAAGGCCAAGGTCGAGCAAAAAGTCGAGAAATAAGAGGTCTGCTCTCTTAGTCCCTCTGTAGTTGCTCTTGTTATCAACTCAGGTGTTATATCTAGTGGCAAAGTTGATTCATATATCACTATTGTATATAAATCCTATACACATTTTAACACTCAATATCTTCAATGTTAATATTTCCATTTTCATCGTTTAAAGCAAATATCTGTTGGCACTCTGTTTCAAGTCTTTTTTTTTCATTAAATTGATGCATATTCCTTTCGTAAGAGTTTCCTTAATTTTGGTCTGATTGTGATTATGAATGCCCTGGGTTTTTAGTTTGTGATTTTGGATATTTCGGCTAATTCTATTTCATCTCTTTTGGGTTTACCCTTATTTCCAATTTTCTTTATATATACTATTTGTAAATATATATATATATATATATATATATATATATATATATATATATATATATATATATATATATATATATATATAAATATATATATATATAATATATATATAAATATTATATGTATATATATATATATATATATATATATATATATATATATATATATATATATATATGTGTGTGTGTGTGTGTGTGTGTGTGTGTGTGTGTATGTATAGGCTACACTTTTGTATGTTGATATATGTATATGTGCACGTGTTGCAAATCTAAATGCATTATTCTCTCTCTCTCTCTCTCTCTCTCTCTCTCTCTCTCTCTCTCTCTCTCTCTCTCTCTCTCTCTCTCCTCCGTATATAGTCGTAGAGAAAACGTGTGCCTTGCATACCATGGAAGAATAGCCTAGTAAATTAGTCTAAACTCAGGGGATGAATAGTGGGGGAGTCGGTATACATTCCGCTTGTATTTCTTTATTGGATAAATTGGAATTTCATATCAGCGAGATCATCCCGGGCAGCCATTAATCAGGCCAGCACCCAGCCAGTCACACTTGATTGGTTGATAGTGATTTATGGGTTGACCAATTAGATTGTTTGTCGCGGCAGTGGGAGGGGCTATAACATTGGCCCGGAAAAGTAGTAAGGGAAAGCGATATACGAGGGGAACAGCACGAGCCAGGACTACGGTCTCTGATTGAAGAAAATAGAAAAGACGCCACGACTGATCACTTTTTCTAATTTCCATATTATGTATATATATATATATATATATATATATATATATATATATATATATATATATATATATATATATATATATATATATATATATTACACACATCCACACACACACATATATATATATATATATACATATATATATATATATACACACACACATATATATATA
>NC_090745.1:90900470-90915470 GCF_036898095.1 Palaemon carinicauda
AGCTGGAACTAAGGAATTTTTATCTTTTTCAAAGTGATGAAATTATATGAATTAGTGTAATTTGAAAGGAACAAGGATTTTATCTTTGATATTCCGTCTCAATGAGTGACCCCTTGTCCTTGACCTGTGGTGAATATAGATCCATATCAGAAGTGTGTTAATTTTATGCAAACTAATAATTCATAAAAAAAATTTTGGAAAGTCATTCACCAAGTACTTTTGGGTGGTATGCGAGTTAATCAGACGACGACTATTAATTCAAAGGTTTTTTATGATAAAAATAACTTGGTGTAAGTCATTGCGTTATAAATTATTATTAACGAATAGCATATGATTTCAAATGTCATGAACGGCATGATAATGAAAGACACATCATCAGATTTCAACCTTAACTAGTTAATAAGTTTCTATGAGAACCAGTACAGATAATGTAGCATAAGACAAGTGTCCAAAGACTAAACGAGTTAAATCATCAAGATAGTTTCTCAATTTATGAGGCGAGTCCTGTAATGTTATCTTCCTGAATTGTAATTGAGAGACAGGAGTGGGATTAGTATGACATTCCTAAAAAGCAATTTGCTTTATGACATATTCTTTTAATAACTTAATTGTGTTCTAGAAGACACAAAAATCGAAATATATTTCCTCGGGTCAGGAAAAAATGGTTGGGCGTAGGCGGCTTCAACTGTAAAGACCTGATAATATTTCAAGGAGTTCATTTGGCACCCATCCTTTCATAATGGGGCAGTTGGTGTATGTATGTGTATG
Organism: Palaemon carinicauda; assembly: GCF_036898095.1. Lineage (NCBI taxonomy): Eukaryota > Metazoa > Arthropoda > Malacostraca > Decapoda > Palaemonidae > Palaemon > Palaemon carinicauda. The sequence goes on from NC_090745.1 coordinate 90,901,239, forward strand.
TATATATATATATATATATATATATATATATATATATATATATATATATATATATATATATATATAATTTGTGTGTATGCATTTATCAGTGTATATAATATGTATGTGTATATATATATATATATATATATATATATATATATATATATATATATATATATATATATATATAATGTATAGAGACAGTGTATGTATATATATATATATATATATATATATATATATATATATATATATATATATATATATATATATTTATATATATATATATATATTTATATATATATATATATATATATATATATTTATATATATATATATATATATTTATATATATATATTTATATATATATATATATATATATATATATATATATATATATATATATATATATATATGGTTGTATGTATGTATGCATATTTATATATATATATATATATATATATATATATATATATATATATATATATCTTTGTTTATATATATATATATATATATATATCAGTTTATATATAATATATATATATATATATATATATATATATATCTTTGTTTATATATATATATATATATATATATATATATATATATATATATCTTTGTTTATATATATATATCTGTTTATATATAATATATATATATATATATATCTATATATCTTTGTTTATATATATATATATATATATATATATATATATATATATATATATAACTATATATATATAACTATATACCGTACACATATGTGTATACTGTACATATATAATATATATATTTGTATATTAGGATATATATATATATATATATATATATATATTTATATATATATATATATATATATATATATATATATATATATATATATATATATATACATATATATATATATATATATATATATATATATATATATATATATATATACATATACATACATACATACAGTATATGTGTATATATCATATATATCCATACATGCATAGAGATATTTATATATTTATATAATTGTATTATGTGGGCCTAATCAACTAATAACACAATTAGGGTTGTCTTCATCACACGATTAACATGAGTAATGTCTACTAAAAGAATCATTAAAATTTTTAATTATCTTGACCAAGGGAATTAATTACTTAACCCGGAGTGTATCATATTCAGCGGGATATTGTGTTGCACAATGTCAATTTCGGCTGATGATTTATATCCGATATATAACAATGAAATAACTTTTTTTTATAAAGTGGAAAATATTCAATGGACTTTATATGGGTTGTATTATGAAATCGGGTGTAGGGCTGAATGTATTTGTTTTGCTTTTATGTTCATGTATTATGGGAGTTTCCAATGTCGTATATATGTACGTCTTGTGCATTTATGTGTACCTTGCATGATGAAAGCAACTTTTGTAAACTGTTCAAAATCTCACTAAGAAAAGTTTTATTTTTTTATTTGCTTTGTGAGGGAATAATTCGTTCTGTGAATATATTTTTTTTCCTCTGATCTTAGGTGATTTTGAAAATTAGTCATCTATAATATTAATTCATGTAATTTTTCGAATTATTTTTGTGAATGTTTTTGTGACATTTCTTTAAAGGTTCATCAGGCCAAAATATTTGGGCTTCTCATTTTAGTGTGTATATATATATGTATATATATATATATATATATATATATATATATATATATATATATATATATATATATATATATATATATACACACACACATATATACACTTAAATATAGATACACTCTCATATATATATATAAATATATAAAAATACAAACACCTATCATAAACATTTTCACTCTAAGTTAATCTTTTTTATTCTCTCTATCGACTATTCTTCGGGCAATGTTTCTAATATTAATGACTACTTTTGTAATGATAACACTGAATTATTTATATTTTCTGTTATTTAGCAATGTATTTGTTAAGGAATGGGACGATCCAGTTTTATTTCATTCAAGAGGTGCGTGTTTGTTTGAATTGGAGATTTTTTTTTTTTTTTTTTTTTTTTTCTTTTTTTTTTTTTCGTGGGAATCCATTATTATGTTTTGATAACTGAAAGTATTGTTGCCAGTCATTATTCTTAACTATTTATCATCATAGAGTCTTTTCACTATATGGCTTCAGAAATAGCGTTATTGGATTTTTATATTTCTTATGATGAAAATTCATTCTATCTTTTTTTTTTAAAATGATTAATGACCCCTACCATGGCAGTTATAATTTTTAAGCTTTGACTAGTCTGTTATTAATTTTGAAAATATACTGTTTCCAGTGAAGATCTGTTTTCCTCTTTAATATAGATTAGGTATAGCAATTTTCTTAAGCCTTTACATTTTCAGTGAAGAGTTTTTGAATTCGTAGCACAAGTAATGAATTAACCCTTATGATTTATATTAATAAAAAGAATTTTCAACAAGGACTAAAGAAATTAATTGCCGTTTATTTTTCATATAATTTCCTACTTAATCTTTCATTGTCCAGACTGGTGAAATTAATTTTGTTTTGAAAATATTAAAAAAACTAACTATTAACAAAAAGTAATATATATTTTAATTAAATTAAGGATATAATACACTATCATATATTCAAGAGAAAACGTTCCATTGCACATAAATCGATGCATCGTCACTTATGTTTAAGCGATTATTGTTTTATTTCCAATACAATTTTCACTTTATATTCATGTTAACCAAATTGGTAAAACTTGATGCTTTTTTTAACCTTAGAATAGATAAAAACGGACTTCCATTACCACCCAATAAAGCAAAATCAATCTTCTAACTCTTTAACAACGAATTTATGAATTTAAAATTCATTATTTGTTGGAAATAAAATAATAATCGCTTAAATGTGAATAACAATGCTTCGGTTTATGTGTAATGGAACACCTTTTCTTGAATGATAGTGTCCATTATATCTTTAATCTAATTAGAAACATTACTTTTTTTTAATATTTAGTCTTTTTGATATTTTCAAATTAAAATTCATTCCTTCAGATGTTTATTCCTGGTCACCAAACTTCTTATTTGGAACTTTATTATTATTATTATTATTATTATTATTATTATTATTATTATTATTATTATTATTATTATTATTATTTGCTAAACTACAACCCTAGTTGGAAAAGCAAGATGCTATAAGCCCAGGGGCCCCAACAGGGAAAATAGCCCAGTGAGGAAAGGAAACAAGGAAAAATAAAATATCTTAAGAACAGAACACCAAAATAAATATTTCCTATATAAACTATAAAAAATTTAACAAAACAAGAGGAAGAGAAATTAGATATAAAAGTGTGCCTGAGTGTACCCTCAAGCAAGAGAACTCTTACCCAAGACAGTGGAAGGCCATGGTACAGAGGCTATCAAGGCTAGAGAACAATGGTTTGACTTTGGAGTGTACTTCCAGAAGAGCTGCTAACCATAGCTAAAGAGTCTCTTCAACATGATATCTTATTTTCATTTTGCTTAATGTGTATTTTTATTTATTCATTTTTTTTTGTATCTGCTGCTTCGTTGTTTTTTCTTTATTTAAGTCATTCTCTTCCTGCCTTTAGTCCATGTGTACTAATTGAGATTTGTATTTATTGAAGATCAAATTTTATTTAACTTTCTGTGGTATGGTCGAGACATTTACTATCGTATAATGGTTGTAAATTTTTAAGCTCTTTTGCGATCTTGACAGAAATTTGCCTTAGTTTATAATTTCATGTTATTAAGTTTCTTAGTGCACAGCGATAGCTGATCATTAGGTTGATATACCAAGGAAATACTCAATATGTCAGTTTTGATAACTAGTATGGCATATTTATATGGATACTCGTAGCATAGTTAAATATTATAAGACAGATTTTAAGCTATATTTGTATACTGAATTTTACTTAAACCAGGGTTCGAAATAAAGAAATTGAATGTTTTGTGTTGAAAAGGTTCGACTCGAAAATAGTAAAATAGGTTTGACCCGAAAATAGTTAATTATTATTAATCTGGGTATCTATCTCACTTGTATAGCAAGCACGAGCCAAAGATAAGTAGTTTTTATTATTATTATTATTATTATTATTATTATTATTATTATTATTATTATTGTTGTTGCTGTTCTTGCAGTAGTGTACTTTTTAATTCTCATCACGCTAAGTTAGGTATGTTACGGACAAACCATACCAGTTCACAAGTCTACACCAATTATTTGATGTTATCTCACGTTATAGGCTCTTTCCTTTTAGTATTTTCAGTGAATATATTTATGCTGCACCTGGACCCTCCCATACTGTTAAAATTTGAGAGATTTTTTACTCTGTTCCCGCCCTGTGTTGCACATTAAACTTTTGAGTAAATATTCCAGGTAGTCAGAGGTTTGATTCATTATACCAAGAACGAAGATGGAGGTTCTTTTGACTCTCTCTCTCTCTCTCTCTCTCTCTCTCTCTCTCTCTCTCTCTCTCTCTCTCTCTCTCTCTCTCTCTCTCTCTGTGTGCAGATATTTATGCATGTGTATATACTAATGAAACCCAAGTGCGTGCACACCAATAAACACATACACACACATATATATGTGTACAAGTATATATATATATATATGTATATATATATATATATATATATATATATATATATATATATATATATATATATATATATATATATATATATATATAAACACATATATATATGTATATATATATATATTTATTTATTTATTTATTTATATGAATGAGATTTTTTGTATGTCTATTGATACATTTCCGAACTAATGTACGTAACTAAATACGAATTTGTCCTTGTAGGCAACTTCAGTCAATGAATCTGTTGCTATGCATTACAGTTTGCAAGGTTACTCTAACATCCCATGAAATTGAACATAGGATAACCACGTCCTTCATAACTTTTCCTTATGTAGAATGTTAGTTTTAACTTCTTATCTCATAAATGACGATACCAACCATAAACGTGTACGGATCCGAACACGATCGTTAAGTCTGTAGCGTGTAGTGTTTATGAGGTGAAGTTTAGATATTACTAATGGTGTCTTTACAGCGTCTCTTTTACACCAACTTTTTAGCTTTCTATTTTAATTCTGATCCCGATTCCTTTCTTCCATCTTGCTGTCCAACCGTTTTTCATAATCTATAAATCATTGTGGAATTACGAGGTCTTCCCACAGTAGCGCTTTGAACTGAATGGCCTCCCCGGTAACAGCTCTGGACCGTATGACCCAAATTCCTTAATTATAGTAATTGCTTTTTATATAGTTAATGTATCCTATATCTGTCAGTTTTCAAATTCTTTTTAATGTAGTTATGAGATTAACCCTTGTCATTTGAAGTAATTTAATTTTACCCCCTGACAGAATGTTTTCTTCGCAATTTTTAAATGATTTTGGTATAAGTGGGCAAACGAAATATTTTCAAATCGAAGAAATAGATTTTTTCAATATCTAATTACGTATATATATATATATATTATATATATATATATATATATATATATATATATATATATATATATATATATATGTGTGTGTGTGTGTATGTATGTATGTATAATTATTAAATATACTTATATGTAATTATTGTATATACATACTGTATATATTTATGCATATATATATACTTATATGAATGTATATGTATATAATATATATGTATATCTATACATATATAAATGTATATATATATATATATATATATATATATATATATATATATATATATATATATATATATATATAAATGTATGCTATGTATAGAAAAACTTATCTTTTAGCACAACTAGCTGTTTTATAGCCATAGATACAGTAGCTTCCCTCCTCTTCCCCCCATTCTTTTTCTTTGTTTATATCCCCCCTCCTCTCCCTGACCTAGCGCTCTCCCTCCCCCTCCCATCTCTTCTCTTTCCATCGCCTCCTACGGGTATCTTCCCTTGGCCCCTCCCCTCGTCCAGAGCTTTGAAGGGAATTAAGCGTCCCCTCTCCAACCTTCTGCATGGGGATTAGAAAGCAATCTACACGGAGAGGGGAACATATGTTTACAGAGAGGTATTTTTTTGTGGGCACGTCGAAAGTGTGGTTGAAAATAGAGAAACGTAAAATAATATGGTCTCTGGGATCGGTAATTTCATCTCTCTGCGAAGCCCCTCCGGCTTTACTGGAATTTTGATGTATTCATCATTGTTGGTGTACTTGGTGCAAAATGGTGGAATTTCGGTCAAATGTTGTTGGTTGGATGTTGCTGGTGTTGGTGCTGTCCGGGTCTTTTCACCTCTTGTGTTTTGCTGTTCGTCTTTGTGTTTATGACATATATATTTTTGGTCCTCTCGTGACGTTGCATTAGCATATATTTATGCAAATGAAGATGCTGATGCGAGCAAATGAGAACGTAAATAATACGCTTGACAGTGTGCCACACTGACTTATTTTCATGGAAGGGGTAAAAACGTCTCGGTCTTGGTATTTTGTTGGTAATAAATGTATTCTAATTAATGACTAGCGAATCTCTCCCTCCCTTTTTTAAATTATATCATTGTTACATAGAGGTTGGATTGGCATGTGGAGTAACTTGGGGGGAAAAATTGCTTTTTGGTGCTGGCTTGGAAATGTCATTTAGTAATAAAGTTCTCGGTTGGGGCAAAATGAAAATGGTTCTTTTCCTTGCTATAATGCTGGATGGGTTTTCATTTTACTTGTTTTTCAGACAATGCAACAACTGGAAACAATTAATATTATAACGTACTGTATATGTGTGTGACTGCTAAGGATAACGGTTATTATTAAAAGGCCATTAAAGATGTTACTGGTGACATTGATTTAGAGCGTAATATATTATCTTAATTTTAATTTATTTTAAAAAAGGCACGTAGATGATTCACCTTAAATTTTAGGACTATTGTTGCTTCATCAAATCCTAGGGTAAGTAATCATCAGGACAGAAATATCCATGCCATATTTGTAAACTAATTATCTGATGACTGAAATGTAAAATGGAATGAAATTTAGATTCATCATTTTATGAGGTACTTGTTATAGTCTGCACATTGATGTTTGCTCGTTTTATTATAAAAATTACCTTGGTTATTGTACAGTTATTTGTGATATATATTTGAATAGTCTGGCCATTTCCTCGAGCCATGACAAGGAGTCTTGGAGATAAACATCTTTCTTTCCTTTTCCCTCATATAAAATATTTTCTTAATATAATTTTAAAGTTGAAAAGCGAATGACTTTGCATAAAAATGTTCTTGTTTGAGGTACATCTTGACTATAAACAACCCGTATTATACAATTTCAGACTAATGAAAGTTGTTTCCTAGAAAAGGAGAGAGACAATGAGAGAGTATCTTGAGTATAGTTTCATCTGGTTGGACCAAAGATGGGCTATTCGAAGACAATTTTTATTTTAGATAGGATACATTCTCTCTCTCTCTCTCTCTCTCTCTCTCTCTCTCTCTCTCTCTCTCTCTCTCTCTCAACACTAGCAACCTCGTACATAATTCATTGCTTAGATCACTAGAGGTATAGAATGTTTTACGATTTCGTTTTTCCCCCTCATCAAGGGACGAACCCTGGTACCATAGCTTTGCATAGTGAGAAAATAGATTAAGCTCGGTTACAAAGCCTCCTAAATCTTAGTTTCAGTGCATACTTAGTGTTTGTCATGAAATTAAAAGGAATAACAGACCTCAAACTAGAGGGGCACTCATTAGAGCGCAGACCTCCGCCGCGGCATCTTATTTCTCGACCTTTTGCTCAACCTTGACCTTTGACCTAACATGTATTAATTGGCGTGGATATTCTTTAACTCAAATATGAACCAAGTTTTAAGTCTGTGACAACGATGTCCAGACTAATTGCAGATTACGTGAATTGGACATTTTGCCTGACTTTTGACCTTGACCTTCCAAAATTTAACCTTTTCCAGCTTTTTACATAACAGTTAATCCCTGCAAGTGTTATTACTGTGTTAAAAGTTTGGCCAGAAAGTTGTTCACACACAAACACACAGACACAAACCCTGGGGGAAACACAATCTCCTTCCAACTTCGTTGGTAGAGGTAATTAGTCCACTCACTCACATAGATAAAATTCAAACGAGATGGACAAACAAATGGTATCATCTAGTCCATCTCAGATTCAACTAGAAAAGAGCCCTTTAGGGGTAGTGCCCTAAGTGCATTTAATGCAGTGCACTGTAAGGATTACTAAGGGTGTCTCCAGCGTTCCTTCGATCCCAGCTGCACTTTCATTATATCCGTCTACTTTACATCTGTTCATGGTTAATTCCTTTCATCTTGGTGTCCAGCCTCATCTTCAAGTTTTTACATCATAGTATGATTGGGGGTTTACCCTTAGTTTACTGCGCACTGAATGGGCTTACAGTCTTCAACGCTGGGATAAATAGCCCAAATCGATGAAATCCAGTCCAACACTGAAAACAAAAGGAAGAAGAAAGTGGAGCTAAATCACGAAAAAATTTAAAAAGGTATAAGGTCCCAATGGACTACGAAAAAACCTAAGCTGGATAGATGTTTCAAAGATAGGTCAGAAAGGGTCATTTTCGAACTATTACCGATTCCCTTTATGTAAAGGAGAGAGGTGGTGGTTTTACAGGTGTTACGATGACCTCTGATAAAGGGAACCCTTTCTCTGAGCCGGAAATATTAGGTCTACTATTGCACAAGAAATAGAAAAGCCACCTACTACTGAAGAGAAGTAATACTAAGAATAAACATAAAAGAAGGGTCAGTAATGAAACTAGTTACTTTGGATTTAGTTTTTTTTACTTTTGGTTAAATATAAAAAGATGAACCCAAAATGTAAGAGAAATGTTTCAAAGAAGAGCAAATAATTGTTCTAATAATCGAGATGAAGAGTTTAATTTATTGTATACATAAATAGCCATTTTTAAAGCTTATTCAACATTTTGACAAAGTGAGCTGTGAAAGAGAAGTCTAAGCCAACTTTAACAACCAAAAAAAAATGGATAAGATTTTGTGAATATGATGGATGAAAGTTGCATTTTACATAAAGTAGTACGACTTGCTGCTGGTAAGCCTTCTCTCGTCATGTACGAAGCTGTCAATGCTATGGATGTGTATTTATTTATTCATTTTGCAAAGTGGGGTTGCCAAAGACACTCCAATTAAAGAACGAATGTATCATTAACCGTTTTTTTTTTTTTTATCTTTTTTATCTTTTTTTTTTTTTTTTTTTTTTTTTTTGAGACTACAGTTACACTATGAAGTAAGCGTCATAACAAGTAGAACAGCAGGATGGAAAAAACGGAAAAAAGGATACTGAGGTGATGATGGATTAAAAAAAAGTCGTTGTTGTATAGGGCCACAGGCGCTGCAAAGACCTACGAGTAACGTGTTTTTCATGTTAACTTTTTTTTTTAACTAGGCGCAAAAAGGTTTACAAATCAGCTGCAGAAAGGTTTCAACATAATTCTTGAAAATGTATTCTTAAGAATGGAAAAAATAATCAAGTTTAAGGCGATGACCTATATAGGTATACTTAAATCGAAATTCCTTCTTGATTCAGTTTTCATTAGATTTAATGGAAACTCAGGATAATCCCTATTTGACTTATATTGAAAAACAAACATTTGTTTACTGATGAATGATTAAAAGAATACTTTCCCCATAAGTATCACCGCGAAAATCACATATTTTCTTGATCAAGTCATATTGTAATAAGTGCTTAATTTACGTTAAAAAAAAGGATAGAGGGAAATTCCTCTTATATATATAGAAGGTAGGGGATATAATCTAAATTATATTTGCTATTCATCGACCTTTTAGTAATGGGAGATTGTCTACTACTGTTTCGTTAAAGACTGCTCCCTAGGTGGGTGCATGTGGTGGCTATTCTCATCTTGAGATATTCTGGGAAGGCCTAATAAATGTTAAAAGGTCGCATATGAATGGCAGGAACAAGGCACTGGCCAGTATCATAGAGACTGACCATATAACGCCCAATCTCCCTCTAAGTTAGGACCAGGGAGTGCCAGGTATTAGCTGCCGATGGCTCCAGCCAGAAGGTAGACGTATACTCAATCCCAAACCTTCCATTCCTAGATAAAAAAGAGGGTAACGTGGCAGACACTACTAGAAATTAAACTATTAACTTTGTTGTAGTGGAGATTATCGAAAGTTCATGTGAAATTAGAAGATATATTTCCCCGAGTCCTAAAATATCAAAGCTTACTTCATACAGATTATCACAAGAGTTCGATGTAGCGATGTTTGGAAAGAATTATCAATTCATGATATACTGTACATACAGAGAGACGATGCTTGTTTGCAAAGCGTAAAAACGTAGTTCTTGGAGAAGCCTCCCCTAACCAAAATAAGATAACAATAAAATATCAATTTCATTGTTAATAAATGATAATGATAAAATCAATGTCATTGTTAAAAATGAACCGGATCATTTCTTTGGACATTTCTTAGAAGAATCTGTATCATATATCGCAGTGTAAAACATATATGATATACATCTTCCATTGATAATATTTCCATGGACCTTTATGATTGATAATGTCTGCGACCGAGTCATTTGGACACCAGTGTGCAGGAAGTTCGTGAATTTTGTAAATGGTGAATAGAAAAGCTACAATTACAATAATTTTGAAGTGGCGATGATACCTTAATCGGATGATCAATTACCCAATTCATCATATAATTTAGAAAGATCTATATTAAAACAAGTGGAGTGCGTTCATTCGGGAATAAATTCCAAGTTGAAGATCCAAGTGGGATTGAAGACTATTCATTTACTGCAAACATTTTTGGCATGATTGTGGAGCCAAAAGGAAGGAAATGTGATCATGTAACACTTATTCATTATCTGTCAAGAAAGATAGCATCTGTCCTGGGGAAAAACAACCCAGCTTTCTATGGCCATCGAAGGTTATCACTTATGTTATTCATTCGTTGTTACAAGAAAGAGGTATGACCGTATCCATCCTGAGCCCAATATGCGCGTGTGTTTGTGGTTTTCTGCAATTTTGTACAATTTTTATTGTTAATTTTATTAATCTGAAAAGTTTTAGTATCCGAAGATTTAAACGCTATGATTTAAATTTCAAGCAACACAAAGTACAATAAGTAACGTGCATAAATACCAGACCATAATATTAGCATTCATGTACCCATTAACTTGAATCACTAAGATATTCGGCTAAGTTTAAGTTGAAGACGTTCATTGTCATTCTACTTTCATATTTACCAAAGGGCATTAGCTTTGGTCTCCACTCGTAATGGTAATTCGTATCGGTAATTGGCGTCTCTGCATTCCGCAAGGAAAATTATCGTCCATTAAAGGGAGAATTTGACATGGATACTACGTTGACCTTTGTAACCATTTTTTTTCTTTATTAAAATTTTTATTTTCCCTGTTTTGGATTATATCAACAAAGTACACATAATATTGATGATTGTTTTAATTATTAAACTAATCGACTGAGAAAATTGTGCCCAAATCCTAATTCTGAGGAAATAAAAATTTCTCCAATTGGACGACTGATCCACAGAGATTAGGATATGTGCAAATGCGCATAGAAAAAAAAGAAAAAAAAGAAACAAGGAAAAAATTCATATATGCAGCAAAAGTGTGTCAGACATTCATAAAATTCTAACGTCAAAGAATTACAGAAAAACCGAAAAGGGGGTGGAACAAAGAAATTCATGTAAGCGTTGGTGATTTACATGGTGATTTGTAGATCAATGTAGATTAATTACTATAACCAATAGGAAAGGTTTTATGCCTAATTGAGGCTTCTTTGGTATAAAGAGCGATAATTGACAGCCTGAAACTAGCGATACTGTAATATAGGTTACTAGATATCTAGGTAAATTATCTAAATTCGCTTCCAATACAACCCCCCAAAAATCACTATTTTTATTGCTGCGGCTGCTGTTTTTTTGTTGTAATGAATAATTCAAAAATTTTGAGAATCAAAAACTAATGTCTCTCTTTGTAATGAAATAGCTTCTTAAAAGATGGACTCTCATTGTCACTTCCCTCAATGACATTATTACTCCACTCATTTTATCGCCATTTCTTTACTCTCTCTCTCTCTCTCTCTCTCTCTCTCTCTCTCTCTCTCTCTCTCTCTCTCTCTCTCTCTCTCTCTCTCTCGCTCGCGTGAATTTCACCTCCCCACCACCCGGCATTTCGGTTTTAATCCCTAAACCTTTTACCTCTATCACTATCCCCAAATCCCCTTACATCTCCCCTCATGCCAGCTCGAATCCTCCAATTCCTCACTCCTTTCCCCTTCCTTCCCAACCACCTACTCCCTCCACATTCTCCCTCAATCCTCCTATTACCTCATCTTTCCTTTATTCCAACTCCCCTCCTATTACACACTGAGACTCTCTCTCTCTCTCTCTCTCTCTCTCTCTCTCTCTCTCTCTCTCTCTCTCTCTCTCTCTCTCTCTCTCTCTCTCTCTGTTCATTCCTCCTTGCCCCCATTTCCTCTTTTTTTCCGCCCTCCTACCCAAGCCCCTCTTTTTCTCCAGCCACCCAGTTCCCCTCTTCGTCCCCTCCTTGCACGCCGCCCCTTCTCTCCCCTCCATTCACCCCTCTGCCCTTTGTAGACATATGAGGGGAGACCCTTTTTTTCCATTCTCTCTTTGTATCAATTTCTGTCCAATTCTTTCAGTCGACATTCGGGGCCTGCTCGAATCAATACTGTCGTTTCGAATGATTTTAATACTATTTCTTTTTTCCCATATTCTCGCTCATGGACTTTTACTTGTTTAGGAACATTAATCCTATATGGTATGTCATATTTTTCTAATAGACAGATTTAAGTTGAAAGCTTTCCTCTTATTTTGATAAGTTCAGTTTTTATTATTGTAAAATGATTTGAAATATTATGATAAAGTTTGAGGTGAGTTTGCAGTAGTTCATGATACTTGAAAATTAAAACCTAGCAAAATCTTATCCGTTTCTTTATGTCTGTTCTAACAAAGCAAAAAAGGCCTTGTAAACCTCCTCCTCTCTCTCTCTCTCTCTCTCTCTCTCTCTCTCTCTCTCTCTCTCTCTCTCTCTCTCTCTCTCTCTCTCTTCTCTCTCTCTCTCTCACTCTCATTTCTGTATTCGTGCCATTTATTTTTTTTCTCGGCTACCACTAATGCAATATGTGTGTGTGTATATATATAATAATATATATATATATATATATATATATATATATATATATATATATATATATATATATATATATATATTTATATATATTATATATATATTATATATAATATGTATATATTTTATATATATAATATATATATATATTATATATATATTTATAATTATATTTATATATATATAAATTATATATAATATAAATTTATATATATATATAATTTTGTGTATGTGTTCGTGTAAACGTCTGTTTATTAGAGTATATTTTTACAGTTATCTGTATAAATGCACAACCCCCTGATATGATTAATTTTTTATGAATATACTGATTATTTTCATATATGAAATAGGCAGGGGCTTTCACAGTTTCAATTTGTAATTGTTCTTTCACCTTTTAAATTGAATTTAAACAAAATTTTAAATTTTAAAAACTCTATGCCGTTTCATTCACAAATATCAATTTGAAATTATTTTTGTCAATTTCTAAGAAATGGTAGGGGAAAAATGTGAAGCAATTTTCATAATTTTACCAAAGAATGCTTCAGTATCATTGGCGTTGATGCAAATTGCTATCTACCGGCACGGTGTCCAACCGTCGCGTAAATAAAAACATTATCTCTAATTCCTGTTTTAAATCTTTATTTATGGCAATTCTTTTCCACAATCACTAAGAAGAAGTTGTGAATGTGTAAAGTTTCTTTTGAGTCCGTACAGGCTGAAATCTGCTTTTTTTGTTTTCAATTTAAAAGTATGCTTCTCCTAAATACCCTCCTCAGTCGACTAGTAGAAAAAGTATCTCGGGACACAATGTTCAGTTGTTTGAGGTATATCAAATTAGTATCAGAGAAATTACTTAATAAAAAATTTATTCGTGGAAGGTTTCAATAGATTATGGTATTTTTTGAAGTCTACAAATATTTTGAATATATTTTGTTTTTATAATTAACATATTGAAGATGTTTTGGATACTTTGAAACGGTAGCATTATTGCAAGAGTAATTACATTCCTGATATTAGATATTGAATCTCATTACGATGAAATATCTAGGAATAATTCTCGTAAGGT
>NC_090745.1:90925470-90927970 GCF_036898095.1 Palaemon carinicauda
AGGGTATTCTATAGCTATCGCTAAATTGGAACTATATAACAATTAATAATGAAAATACCATGTCTTTGCTTTAACTATGTCATTCTAAAAGTGCATTACAATGCGTTCGGAAATCGTAAACTGTGTCACTTGCTGAAGCAATTCCGCCGATATAGTTGTCTTTGCCTATTTTTCGACTGACTCCACATCTACTGTACTTTACTGTTCGTTCAATTTTATCCATTTATGATATGAAGGACTTCTTAAAATGAGATGGAATTGATTTAAGTCCTTTTGTTTTGGTGGTTGTGGGTGAATATTTGTAGTACCAATACTCATAGGAGCACTAGGGACCATGCATAAGTCATTTAATTGAGAATGTAGGAACCAATATAGCCCCGGGACTTGTGTAAAAGAGCGTACTACTTAAAATAGCTCATATAGTGAGGAAAGTCATAGATTCCTAAAGAAGCTGGAGGTAACCTGGAGCCCCACACTGTAAGCCACCAGTCTCTGGAGACTATGAGTAAAAAATAAATGATAATAATAATAACGATGGAATTACGAATGTGGAAGCCAAAAAAAAAAAAAAAAAAAAAAAAAAAAAAAAAAAAAAAAAAAAAGTAATATCTAGATTTATCCCACTGTTTACTAAAGTAATGGCAGTCTTGTGTCAAACCTGCAATCATTTTTCCATAAAAGACCGTAAATGAAGGTGTAAAGTAATTATTTTCGAACCGGTATCTTCCAAATGGTAGCAACGATAATCATATTACTCCGTTGGTACTTACTTTTGCAAAGTATAGGTTTTTATACTTGAAAACACAGTGTTTGACTCATTCTCAAAGCTCATTAAATGAACTTATTACATTCCACTGATAATCATAGCGTCGTAGCCTTGCAATCAAGCCAGAGTTGCTGTGTCACTTAAGAGGTATTCGTGCCCAAATTCGGGTATCAGTGGTGGAAGATATAATAACCGTGTGTTGATTACAGTGTAAGTTCATGAGATTTTAATTTCCTTGAAATTTCGAAGATTTTATATTCAATCTCTCTCTCTCTCTCTCTCTCTCTCTCTCTCTCTCTCTCTCTCTCTCTCTCTCTCTCTCTCTCTCCTTGACTTTGCAGGTTAAATGGGCTCTATGAATTTCAAGATATTATTTTTATCCTTTTCCCGAAGGCAATCTATCTCTTGCAACCAAAAGACTCATAAACTCTTTCATAATCGACAGCTCCTCATCTTGATGCTCTTAAAACATGTCGTTATCCAAATCAGTCGCCTCATTCATACCTTCGTGTAGTTCCTTAATCATATGCATATTAAGAGCTTAATGAATGAATGAAAGTGTTCCGCCTTTCTTTATGACGGACTTTATTCCTAATAGTGCTTGTTAGGGTTCATCCGGGGCTTTTTACCGGGCGAGGGGAGTGATCTTAGTAATTATCTTGTTGAATGTGATGCGCGGGAGATGTTTTCTGTGATGGTGTCTCCCTTCAGTCAATTATCAGATTTCGGGGTTTTGAGAGATGATTAGTACGCCTTTACCAAAATTTTTATTGAAGCTCATTATTTAGTTTTTTCTTTTCATGAGTGAATTATGTATCGCAGAAGTACAGTGCATTTTTATATCCACACGAATATATTCTTGCACAAAGAAAATAAATAGTTCAATGAAGATAATGATGATGAGATTAATAGTAAACAAACAGGTTAATACGGTATGTGGGTGTGACTTGAACTCATGCATTTCTATATGTCCCCCTATATGATCCAGCGCATTTGATGCCTGTCCATTTTAATGTAAAATTCTGTATGAAATGCACACCTTTTTTTCCCTCTCTCTTTTTTTTCTATTTTTTAATGAAGTGCCGGGGATGAAAGATGATTAATGGCACCACTTTGTCTGCAGCGGCACAGAAGTTGCGTCGAGTGTAAAGGTTTTAAGGGAATATCGCGCGGTCCATTATGATCATCGCATCTACATTCATATAGACTGAAAAAGCTGTTATGTTAAGCAGGAACGGCCATCAGGACGATATCAAAAGATCAGGCGTGTAAAAAAGATGCCGAAATCCTTTGACATATGGGGAATTCTATATAGCTTTGTATGTCTTTCAAACCTAATGCTCCCAATATGAACAGCGATTTGATATTTCAACGAATATTTCCAAAATATGTATGCAGCGGTAAGAGTTTAATGCTGGAGAGAATTTCGGGGAGATCATGAGACTGATTGCGATCGTTTGTAAGCGAAACCTTGGACTGCAAACGGATACACGCTGTTTATGAATTCGTTAATTCCGGTATTACGCTCTGATCCCAACGCCCATCCCTAATTTATTCACATTTATGGTCCTCCACTATCTGCAATATTTTTCAATTTAAACAAAATATTATTTTTTTCCGCTCCGGATTTAAATCAACACGCCATGTTCAAATGTCTCTGCCTTTGCCAATCGGCGATTATTTGTTTATTTCATTTATTCGCTTCTTTATTCATTATTTCCTTTATATTTGTGT
>NC_090745.1:90930470-90970470 GCF_036898095.1 Palaemon carinicauda
TGCATCAACGGCTTCCATTCTTTTATCCTACATATTAGTATTCATTGGCACGGGCATTTTTGTTTCTATTCATGATTTATTCTTGCCTCCATTTACTTCCATAATTATTTTTCATTTTGCAAACACTTTCAAAACTTATCTTTGCTTCAGTAGTTTTTCTTTATCATTCTCCCTATTCACTATTCTATCATCAGCAAATGTCATCTATTCAACGGTCCATTCATGACTCGTTCTCTTCGCACCTATAGCTTATATCCATTCCCGGATTTCTGGCGTCACTCCATTCATTAAATATATTAATTAGCAAAAACATACCATTATCTTGAAACCACTTCTACACCAAACCAGTATCCCACGTTTGTATATTCTAGTTCAGGCTTTGTCTTCAAACTGAAAACTTGTGATCACTTTCAGCAACATGTCATGTACTATGTATGATCAGTACCTTCCTTTTTTTTTTTTTTTTTTTTTTTTTTTTTTTTTTTTTTTTTTTTTTTGACTAAACACATTAATTACCAGGCCCTTTAATGAAATTTAAGGTTGGACTGTCAAGTGTCTCGAAAAACTGTTTTATTGTGACCACGTCATTTACCTACGCTCTCCATCTCTAAGCTCACAAGTTTCTTCCCTTATCAATTATTTTGTACTGTGTAACTTTCTTGATCAAAATCATATCAATGAAATATCTTAGTATCCAAAGTAACGTTGTTCCCCTTTAATTCTTATGCATTCATAATTCTTACTGTGTCTTATCACCTATGCCCTCATACAAATGAAAAATTATTCAAATCACTCTTACCATTTGAACTTTAACTGGATCAGACGTAACATGCAAAAACTGACTGGCCACTCCATAACACTTCAGTCATAATAAGGCAGCTTCTCACCAACATAATCTTCAACTTACTCTACCAGTTACTCATCTTCTCACGAATACATGTATCAACTCCTTCTTCAGCTATTCCTCTTTTCATCAACACATTCATCACCTTACTTTACCAGTTACTCCTCTCATCAATACATGTGTCAACTCGCTCTTCCAGTTATTACTCTTCTCACCAATGCATACATTAACTTACTGTAACAGCTATTCATCTTCTAACATATTCATCCATCAACTTACTCTTCCAGTCACTCCTCTTCTCACCAATGCATACATCAACTTACTCTTCCAGTTACTCCTCTTCTCACCAATACATACATTAACTTACTCTTCCAGTTACTCCTCTTCTCACCAATACATGCATTTACTTACTTTTCCAATTACTCCTCTTCTCACCAATACATACATTAATATATTCTTCTAGTTATTCCTCCTCTCACCAATACATACATCAACTTCCTCTTTCAGTTACTCCTCCTCTCACCAATAGATGCATCAAATTACTCATCTAGTCACTCTTCTCACTTATACTTGTATCAACTTACTCGTCCAGTTACTCCTCTTTCCACCAATACATCCATCAACTTGCTTTTTCAGGTACTACTCTTTTCACCTACTAATACATGCACCAATATTATCTTCCAGTTACTCCCGCTCTCTCCAATACATAAATTAATTTACTCTTCCAGTTACTCCTCTTCTCACCAATAAATAAATCAACTTACTCTTCCAGTTACTCCTCCTTTCACCAATACATACATCAGTTTACTTTTCCACTTACTCCTCTTCTCACAAATACATACATCAACCTACTCTTCCAGTTACTCCTCCTCTCTCTAATACATACATCAACTTCCTCTTTCAGTTACTCCTTCCATCACCAAAAGATACATCAAAATACTCTTCTAGTCACTCCTCTTCTCAGCTATACTTAAATCATCTTGCTCGTCCAGTTACTACTTTTTTCCCCAATACATCCATCAACTTACTCTTTCCACCAATATATCCATCAACGTATTTTTTTCGGGTACTATTTTCACCTACTAATACATGCATCAAATTTCTCTTCCAGTTACTCTTCCTTTCTCCAATATATAAATCAAACTACTCTTCCAGTTACTCCTCTTTTCACCAGTACAACCATCAACTTAATCTTCCAGTTTCTTCTCCTCCTCTAATCAATACATACCTCAACTTTACTCTTCTAGTCACTCCTCTTCTCACCTATACATATATCAACTTACTTTAACAGTTTCTCCTCCTCCTCACCAATACGTATATCAACTCCCTCTTTCAGTTTCTCCTCCTCTCACCAATACAGCCATCAACTTCCTATTTCAGTTTCTCCTCCTCTCACCAATACAGCCATCAACTTCTTATTTCAGTTTCTCCTCTTCTCACCAATATATACATCGACATACTCTTTTAGTCACTCCTCTTCTCACCTATACATATATCAACTTACTCTTCCGGTTACTCCTTTTTCATCAGTACATCCATCAACTTTCTCTTCCAATTACTCAAATTTTCACAAATACATCCATCAAATTACTTTTCCATTTTCTCCCCTTTCCATCAATACCTCCAACTTTTTTTTTCAGGCACTACTCTTTTCACCTACTAATACATGCATCAACTTTCTTTTGCAGTTACTCCTTCTCTCTCCAATACAGAAATCAACTTACTCTACCAGTTATTCCTCTTCTCACTAGTACATCCATCAACTTACTCTTCCAATTTCTCCTCCTCTCACCAATACCTACATCAACATACTCTTCCAGTTACTCCTCCTCTCACCAATACATACATCAACTTACTCTTTTAGTTACTTCTCTTCTCACCCACATGTCTATCAACTTACTCTTCAGGTTACTCGTACTCCTTCCACCAATACATCCATCAACTTATTTCACAGGTACTACTATCTTCACCCACTAATACATGCATAAACTTTCTCTACCAGTTACTCCTCTCTCCAATACATAAATCAACTCACGCTTCCAGTTACTTCTCTTCTCACCTATACATACTGCACACCAATTTACTCTCCAGTTACTCCTCTTCTCACCTATACATACTATACATCAGATTACTCTCTAGTTACTTCTCTTCTCACCTAAACATACTGTACATCCACTTTCTCTCCAGTTAAACCTCATCTCACCTATACATACTGTACATCAAGTTACTCTCCAGTTACCTCTCTTCTCACCTATCCATCCATCAACTTACTTTGTTATTCCTTTTCTCACCTTATACATACATTACCTTACTCTTCCAGTCATTCTTCTCACTAATACATACATTAATTTACTATTCAAGTCACTCCTCTTCTCACTTTTGAATACATCAATATACTCTTCCAGTTAATCCTCTTCTTACCAATACATCCATGAACGTATTATTCCAGTTACTCCCATTTTCACTAGTATACATCTGTCAATTTACTCTTCCAGCTACTCATCTTTTCGCGAATACATCCATCAACTTCCTTTTCCAGTTACTCCTCTCACCAATACATCCATCAGCTTGCTCTTCAAGTTACTCATCTTTTAACCAATACATCCATTAACTTACTCTTCCAGATACTTAGCCCTAACATGTGATCTAGTAAGCCCTTTTACTTTTCCTTTTTCGAGTATACTTATGAATATTCTTGGGAATCCATAATTTTTTCAACATCCGTCTTGTTTTTGCAATCTGCCTTTCAATTTAACTCGGCCATCTATATATATTATCCAAACTCACCCAAGTAGAAATACAAATTCACCCAAAGAATTCTTTAATCCTAATCTTTTCCATCCCTGGACCATACACACTGATTGACATAACTTTTTCTCCAAACACATTCAAGCTCATTCTACAGTCTTTTTACTCATTCAGCCGTCTCGTGAGACCTATTAACTCTGCAAACAGTACACCACCTCCAGTTCTATATAATTCGATATCCTATACGTCATTTCTCTCTGTTTCATTCGTGTATATTCTGCCTAAACATGAAAAAAAAATTCTGCCTCCAGAAACAAATCAACCATCTAATATTTCTTCTCATTCGCACCACTTTTCTGAACGTGAGTTATCTCAGGACTTTCTTTTGTCGTTTTTATTTTAATCAGGAGAGGTCACTGACTACAAACCACACGCTCTCAGCTATTTACGAGAATGCAGTTATTTTTCTCCAGTTCAACTGGAGTGTAAACTCGATTGCTATTGGTCGTAAGAGAATGGTTCTCATATAATTTGAGTATGTCCAGGCACCACAATGTTTTTAACCCTTTTCGTTCTTTATTCATTATTACATTGAGAATAGTTTAGCCTCCATATTGGTATTCAGCTCTTTTGTATACCGGAACATTGATTGTGCGGCTGGATAACACCAATTAAACCTATACTGTCTCCAAAGTCAGATATATGCGACAACAAACAAGCAATTATGTTGGCTTTGCAAGAATTTTCCTGGAGTTGCCATAAAAGACTCCCCTTTTCACTTAAACTTTCAAAGAAAGATAGCAATTACTGGGTCCGCTACTCTATATCAAACTAATTATGGATTTTTTTTTTTTTTTTTTTGTGGAATAGCTCATGATTTTTGATAAATTTTACTTCTATATTTAAACTTAGGAGTTGTTATATTATAACTAATGGGGTTATGTAATGTATTCAAATGGATGTAAAGAATTTTAGATGTATATTTTAATGTTATAGAGTTTTCTTCTTATTCTGGCTAAAGGGTTTCAAATAACCTGGTTATTAAGTGTTGTTCTTAATTTACCATTTTAAAGATTTTCTATCTTAGGTTATTTGCCATTAGTTTAAAAAAAATATGAAAAGTAATAGTTAAGTGAAAACAAATAGTTATCAACATGTAGTTCCTGGCATCGTGTTTGTCTGGCACTTAGTTGGTCGCAACGAGTTGGGCTGACATCTATTTGGCCACATCGAGTTGTCCCATTCCCACCTTAGGATACATTATAACTGTATTCCAAACAATGGCAAGTGTATGGCCAACAGTGTCCAAGTTTTACTTCAAACTGCCACTACAATAGTAGTACTCTGCTATTAGACTGACCTGTTAACAAAACAAATCAGACAATGGCCAGGTTAAGTAAGATTTTGAAATCAAATCGCCTGTAATTACATATAAAAATCAGACTATTTATTAGGCTAGTGTGATCGGTGTTTCATTATGGACATGAGTCATGGTAGGGCAATGAAACAGTCTCCAAGAGATTTAGTAAATTTGATAACAAAGTCCTCAAAAGGATATTGGGAGTTAAATGGCAGGACAGGATTAGAAATGTAACTATAAGAGATTACTCGAGGGTCATATGTGGATGAGATCATGGTGAGGGGTAGATGGAGATGGTATGGGCATGCTTTTCGCACTACCCAAGAGAAATTAGTTCACCAAACGTTTAGCTGGGCTCCACAAGGCACTAGAAGAGTTGAAAGACCCAGGCCTACCTGGCTGAGGACTATGAGGCGTGAAGTAGATGATGAATGGAGAAGTATTGAATTAAAAGTTCAAGATACAGACGACAGGTGAAATCTAACCGAGACCCTTTGCGTTAATAGGAGTGGGAGTAGATGATGATGATGGTTTAATCTGCTGAATATCAGCGTGCTAGATCTCCTCGCTGGTTGCTCACTATCAACCACCATTATTTTGAATGGATTTCTAGAATTAGGTTATCAATTAGTAAATTCAAGTATTCATATTGGAATGATATATATATATATATATATATATATATATGTATATGTATATGTATATGTATATGTATATGTATATGTATATATATATATATATATATATTATATATATATATAATGTATAATCTACGCCTTGATTAGATTTCGCCGGTCTTCACAATCTTGAGCTTTTAATTCAGTACTTCTCCATTCATCATCTACTACTTCACTCTTCATAGTCCTCAGCCATGTAGGCCTGAGTCTTCCAACTCTTCTAGTACCTAGTGGAGTATTAGAAGATAAATGACTATTACCAAATACATTTATTATTGTAAATACGGAAATGTTAAGGGAAAGAAATCATCAACTTGCAAATAAAACATCTCTATATAGCAGAATGATTATAACAAATTTTTGTCTTCATCATAAAATTTTCAAAGCTTAATGGCAAACTGCATATTTTTTGCAATTGTGAATAAGGCAGCTAACTACCATTTTAATGAAGGATTTTCCAAGATTTTGCCGTTGTTCATGAACTGGATAAATGGCTAGATTCCGAACTTCCAATTCGAATCACTTGAATGCTGTTGTAATAAAATTTATTGATATCATTTTGGGCGTTGCTCTCGAGAACTGCTACCCCCAACATTGCCTGCTTTTACCCAGATACCATTTGGAAGTTACCTGCCAGAAAGTTAATCGCTTAGATCAGTTCTTGAAATTAATCACTGCTACGATGTTAAGTTTTGTTCTATTTTTTTTTTTCCTCTACATAGCTTAACCTGGTCTTTTAATAAACGTTCAGCCAAATATCAAGAACATTGCACCTTGCAACTGTCAAGATTAATTTTGGCAGTCATAATATTTTATTATTTCCAATGATTACTGTCTTTTATTAAAACCCTTGGCATTTTCACGAGTTAGTTTTTAAGTGAGCTTGTATTCAGTCCCCACTTTCTTCTTTCTTTTACTTATATCCAAAACTCAAATAAACTTTCCAGGTGTCAGATTCAAATTTTGCAATAACATCGGTTAAATTTCACATAGGTTAGGAAAAGCAGTTGTGCTGATATTCTAGTTTTATAATGTATAGCTTAGTCGCACTATCAATGTTCAATGTAGAACCATTCAAGCAAAATTGCTTGTATTTTTTCAGAGTATTACTTTTGCAAATAGAGTTGAGAGGAAGTTAAGTTTTCAGCCTTGTTTGTGTGTGTTATCAGGATAATTTTAAAATGGGATAACAAGCGAGAATAGTAGGTGAAAACATTCATTTGACGAGTCATTAACGTTTTAGCGGAAACTAATGAAGAGTTGTTGATTTGTCAACATGGAAACAAGGTTGTGGAGTACACCTTGCCTAATAGTTTTCGATCGATATAAAAAAAAGATGCATTGCATACCTGCTCTAGAGATTTGGTAACAAAATATAATAATCTCCTCTGCCATTGCTGTCTAACGAAAGCTATAGGCTTTACTTAGGATTTAAGATTTCTTGTGGAACTCGACAATAACTTGCTGTAGCGAACAAGCCTTTTATCAAACGATTCTTTTGTTTTGTTAGTGTTACTTTGTTTTTGTTGTTTCTGTGATACTTTATAGGCATTAATGTCAAAGGCTTAGTTTTTTTTCTAATTTGCATTCCAAAGTTTAATTTTTAAAATACCATAATGTCAAAACATCTAAAGAAAATTCTTTGGCAATCATTGTAAAATAACACCATTTGAGTACAAATTGTCTCTGTGGTGCATCCCTCAAAAAGAAAAATGGCAAATACCGGAAAGGTTCATGATTGACCTACACACATCCACACCCACAAACCCAGTAGAGCAATGTCGTCTGTGTATAGGCGAAGGCATGATGGGAAGTAAACACGGGCGTAATGGCGACCGCTTTAAGGGTCGTAACTCAAGCTGACTCCATGAGCGTTTGTGGGCCCAAGTTGAAGCGAAGATCGCCCGGGGACTGAGGTCTTTGTTTGAGCCCAGCTTTTGTAAGAGAAAGCGTATAATATGCGCTGGCTAGCGAGGCTTTAGCTATTGCATTATGTATGTCTTTGTGCTGTCGGTCTGGTGGTTTTGCAGCTCAGCCTCTTGATCGATGTTGCTGGAATATGGTGCATTATATGATGTGTTATATTGGTATGTGTATTGCAAGCGTCTAGGTCCTCTAGGAGTACGGGGTGTGCGTTCGTGTTCATGTTCATACCCCTCTACATTTTATTCTTGTTTGCTGTAATGCAAACTTTATATATTGCATTATGCTTTTTAGTAATCTCCCCCCTCCATAATGCACTTAATACTCCAGAATAATTAACAAAGATTATGCTAATTTTGAGGAAGGTCAATACATTATTTTTTT
Source organism: Palaemon carinicauda (assembly GCF_036898095.1). Classification (NCBI taxonomy): domain Eukaryota; kingdom Metazoa; phylum Arthropoda; class Malacostraca; order Decapoda; family Palaemonidae; genus Palaemon; species Palaemon carinicauda. The sequence continues at coordinate 90,938,407 of NC_090745.1, forward strand.
GGAGGATTTTGATCTATTTTCATTACTACTAACTTTTTGATATAAAGTAAAAGTTCATGAATTACTCTTTTATCGCACAATTCTTTCCTATCATTAGCATGATTTATATTATTGCTGTGGTTTTATTATAATCGTACTGGTTCATTGAAGGAAATTGGTTAGATTTCTCCATTATCATTTTGGAACTCCGAGCAAATTATATGTATAAGAGGATTGTATTTTTCGTTTAGAAAATAGTGGTGATAAGGGTAATTCAAGTTATAGTGAAGATTAGAGATATTCGTACAATAAATACTATATAGCTCCCTCCTTTACCGTGCGCAAAACCCCTACGTATTATATTTCAATTATGCATATGTAAATATGCATTTAACGCCATTCAAGATTTGTAAATACCCAATTTCATGTGCCTCTTGATAATTATATATTCATATCTTGAAAAATGTTGGGAATCCATTTGCTTATTTTACTCTGCACCATTCTTTTTCTTTCCCCTTTTATCTCCATCTCATCTCCCATCCCTTCCTCTTCATCTCCAGTCGACGGTGCCTCTTTACAAAGTCTTCAGTGACGTGCCGATATTTTTCCATTCACCAGAAGTCATCATTATCTATCACTTTTTATCCCCATCAAAACATGCGCGCTCTCTCTCTCTCTCTCTCTCTCTCTCTCTCTCTCTCTCTCTCTCTCTCTCTCTCTCTCTCAGCATCCCTGGCCAACCACTCGCTGAAAACAACCAAAACAGATTTTTCGTCTTTTCGTGACTCCCATTTCTGGGTCTCGCTTTTCTAGTTTCGCTTTGTCCTTCCTCTTTCTCTCTGTCACTCGCCCATACCCTCCTCTCCTCCCTCCCCTTCCCCAATTCTTCTTTTTATCGGAATTTTATTTATCTCAGTTCGGGGACCCATGGAAACATCGGAAGGGGATCAGGACGGAGGGGAGGCCGGTGGCGATGGCTAGAAGCACGGGCAGGGGGTCAAAGAGGGGGGGAAAGGGGTATGCTTTTTTGGAAGGAGGTGGTTATAGTAGTGGCGCGGCGTGACTGGGAGATCAATGGGAATCGCGAGACCACTGAGAGGCAATAAGATCGCCCCAAGATCGGGCGAAGCTGTGAAAAACACGGTGAATTTATCTCAGTATCTGAGAAAGATGGAGTATGCTTGCCTTAGTATTCATTTGTTTTACTTAATGTCTTCATTTCCTATATATCAGTGTACAGACTTTAGGCGAACGAATATGTTTCCTCCTCTCGCACCGTCTTCATCCTCGGGCCCTCTACCCTCCCCTCTCCATACCCTCCAAACAGAAAAGCCATTATGCATTACTATGTTGGAAAATTTGCATCTGAAAATTTTCAGATTTTCAATTTTTTTTGTTTTTACATAATGCATTACTTATATGCATTTGGTTATTAACAGTCATTTCCTTGATTAGAGAAGCGCTCATTTTGATTTCTCTTAATCATATATCAAACAGTGTTTTCGAAGCGTAAGGCAAAGTTTCTATTTTCCAATATGAATGTAGAGTTTAGATAAGCAATGACAGCCCTTATGACGATAACAGTTCTTGAGATGTTTTTAATGAAGCGTGTGATGCTTAGGAAGGATGAAAGAAAAACCTAGAGCGATTACGATCCGCTTGAGCCCGATTAATAGCTACATGGAGAACCGAGTTGTTTACAGTTATCAGATATCAGTTTTAAGGAGTGTCATTATCTCTTCCTGTTCCTTCACCTCCTCTTTTATTCCAAGGTCTCCCTTTTCCAACCCTTTTGTTGTTTACATTCATAAGTCTGATTTATTTATTTGTTCTTCAACGAGTATATTTATTTTGGGGATTGTATGATTTTTATTAGGTTTGTACCTAATATGTTTCTATTACCATTGTCTAATAGTGGCCGTAGTAGTAATCATTGCCCTATCACTTATGCTCTCTCTCTCTCTCTCTCTCTCTCTCTCTCTCTCTCTCTCTCTCTCTCAGTAATGGTTTGATCAAGAAGAAGCGTTTACCGGGATGATTGTTTAACGAGCTCGTTTTGTATTTGCCTAAAAGCCTCGAAGAATCACATATACATACGATGTATAATTGCAAGTCTAGCATAGTGTGCAAATTTCATATAGATCAGTATAGACTCCTAGAGTATTAGTAAGGTAGAACTACCTCACTCCTAATATTTATCACAATTGTTTCCATTTAATTCATTTAGCTGTTTTATTAGATGATATTATAAAATCGAAACCTTGCTAATTGAACCCGACGTTAAAGGATATACTGAATTTAAATGATGGTTAAAATAGGATTTTGGTCTTGATTTTTACATAGATTTATTTGAATTTTCACAAAGTCTAAGAATGTATTGTAGTCCGTTGTGAACAAGACAGTCTGATCTGAATATGACAAATACTGTATTATGAATGAAGGGACTGTCTTTCAACCATGGTGGTACATGGACTGGTTCCAAATTCTCAGATAAAGGAATGGTAATGTTTATTTTGGTCGTATTTACGCTTTTTATTTATATTTCTCTTTAAAGTATCAACTTGACTTCCCTTAGTGACCGTCATTAAACCATTATTTATAGGGATAGGCAATGAATGCATAATTTTGTTTTGAATCTTGTTGACGTCTACTCGAAAATGTAGTGCGATACTTGTATGAAGTTCGTGTCCTTTTATTAAGATACATTATACGAATTTGTTTCTCTGGAAGTGTTTTTATTTTAGGCTTTTTATTTTTTTCCTGTCATTTAGTACTTTAAGAGGTGTGTAAATGTTGTAAGGTAATTAGCCGTTGGTTTGACACGCTGTCTATTAGCAACAACACTGTTCATTTAATTGCTTTAATTGCCCCTTTTTTCTTTAGCTTCATAAATTGTTGTCTTTCAGATGTATTCAGAGTATGGGTGTTTATGTAAAAGTTAAAGTGCGATATATTTTAGGCGAAGATAATTGCGTTGTTGATGCATTTTGTGTGGTTTTTGGATTAAGAATATTGTTTCTCCCCCCCCCCCCTTTTTTTATGCGATCGGAGTAGATTGGTCAGTTTTGTGTGGGCAGTATTCATTTCAAGGTTGAACAAGAAAATGCATTCTTTTTTATTTGGGAAATGACTTGCACACTCAACAGAAAATATTCGTTAAAGTAATTAGAGTTTTGACATTTGTAGCAGTAATGAAAATTCCACAGTCAGCCACTATATATATATATATATATATATATATATATACATATATATATATACACATATACATATATATATATTTATTATTATTATTATTATTATTACTATCCAAGCTACAACCCTAGTTGGAAAAGCAAGATGCTATAAGCCCAGGGGCTCCAACAGGGAAAAATAGCCCAGTGAGGAAAGGAAATAAGGAAATAAATAAATGAAGAGAACAAATTAACAATAAATCATTCTAAAATAAGAAACAACGTCAAAACAGACATGTCATATAATAAACTATCAACAACATCAAAAACAAATATGTCATAAATAAACTATAAAAAGACTATGTCCGCCTGGTCAACAAAAAAGCATTTGCTCCAACTTTGAACTTTTGAAGTTCTACTGATTCAACCACCCGATTAGGAAGATCATTCCACAACTTGGTCACAGCTGGAATAAAACTTCTAGAGTACTGCGTAGTATTGAGCCTCGTGATGGAGAAGGCCTGGCTATTAGAATTAACTGCCTGCCTAGTATTACGAACAGGATAAAATTGTCCAGGGAGATCTGAATGTAAAGGATGGTCAGAGTTGTGAAAAATCTTATGCAACATACATAATGAACTAATTGAACGACGGTGCCAGAGATTAATATCTAGATCAGGAATAAGAAATTTAATAGACCGTAAGTTTCTGTCCAACAAATTAAGATGAGAATCAGCAGCTGAAGACCAGACAGGAGAACAATACTCAAAACAAGGTAGAATGAAAGAATTAAAACACTTCTTCAGAATAGATTGATCACCGAAAATCTTGAAAGACTTTCTCAATAAGCCTATTTTTTGTGAAATTGAAGAAGACACAGACCTTATATGTTTCTCAAAAGTAAATTTACTGTCGAGAATCACACCTAAAATTTTGAAAGAGTCATACATATTTAAAGAAACATTATCAATACTGAGATCCGGATGTTGAGGAACCACCGTCCTTGACCTACTTACAATCATACTTTGAGTTTTGTTAGGATTCAACTTCATACCCCATAATTTGCACCATGCACTAATTCTAGCTAAATCTCTATTAAGGGATTCACCAACCCTAGATCTACATTCAGGGGATGGAATTGATGCAAAGAGAGTAGCATCATCTGCATATGCAACAAGCTTGTTTTCTAGGCCAAACCACATGTCATGTGTATATAGTATGAAAAGTAATGGGCCAAGAACACTACCCTGTGGAACACCGGATATCACATTCCTATAATCACTATGGTGTCCATCAACAACAACTCTTTGAGATCTATTACTTAAAAAATAAGCATATTTGTGTAAGGAAAAATTTGGTTTTATATAAATATTTTCCTTCATGAAAAGTTACATAATTAACACTCAATTGATGATGTTTTAAATAATAATATGCTATGCATTACACTTTTTAAATATCCTAAAATGTAATTATGAAGCTGATCTTGCAGTTGTAAGTGTTAAAGAGAAAAATACTGGTAATCATCTTGCCAGAAAAGCTAAATATAATAAACCAAAGTTATTTTTTTTTTTCAAGAGAAACAGCAATTGCTCAAGTTCTTCGTCATTTGTAAAACTTGAATTAATTGAAAGAAACAAGTGTTCACCCTCGTTGAAGCCCATAGCCGCCTTCATGATAAATGTAATAATATCTGGTACTTTCTTCTTATGCGCTGGTAAAATTGTAAGAAGCAGAAGTAGTGAACCAGATATATTAAGAGCTACCTTTACTTGTTGTATAGACTTGAAAAATTTAGGTCTAAAAATGAACGTTTGTACTGTACCAAGAGCTTACATATATTTCATAACTTAATCCCGCAAACCAGGATAAAGGTTATTTACCATTTTTGTAAAAAATAGTGAAATCTGGTGCCTAGCATATGTTGTAGTGTAGAGTGGCAACAGTATGATTAATGAAATATAGATCGGTGATGTGAACCATATTACTAAGTTACACCGCCTTGTTTCATAGCATGAAATATTTAGACAGCGTTCAAGTAGGCTATACATTGAATATCTGGAATTGTCACGTCTTGAGCATTTAGACTGCTTTTTAAATGGTTTCAAAGGGATGGAATGTAGATGAGTGATGAATTGTTGATCCTTTGATATTTGAAGGTGATGAAATTAAGAAGTGTTGAGTTTGCTGCAATGGGCCACGTGGATACAGATTTATTAGGACTAAACAGCATCCATCCTTCAATAATCCACTTTAAAGTTTATGGAATGTTCATTTTAGAATACCCCGTGTAAGTACGTTGATTGTAGACAAATGCTCCCTAATAGTCTGTAAGCTTATAAGAAGTAATTGAGTAACTGCTTGTTAAATCCTTTACATCTTGCAAAATATGGGACTGAATAGTAGTCAAGATTTGTTTAACTAACGTATCCTCAAGACAAAGATTTTTTATTGGGACGATGAGAACTTTCAAATTTTCAATCGAGACAGGTGGTCTCCATGGTGTCTTATTGTGCCTAGGCCTCGTAAAGATAGGGAATGATGACATATGTTTTCTAATCACAACTGAAGAAATTATTGTGGCTATTGATTTTAAGATAGCACAAAATAGGAATTATATAGGTAAAGTGCTTTTACGTGGAGAGGTTTCCATTATCGATAGTTTGTAATTAATAGTTATGTATTCCGACAGGGACAACTAATTTTCGTTGATGTTAAATACACCTACAAATAAGTTTGTAGTTAACAGTTTGGTTTTCGTGTTTTATACCTTTATATTTTTACCTATATTCACTGTTGTCCGTATCTTTTCTTTGCATATGGGCATTCTGAGCTCGAGAACATTCTTAGTCGGGCTATTAACTTTTCTATGAGGAAATCTGGCCATTTTGAATTATGAAAGAAAGAGGGAAGGGAAGCTTAGAACAATGTAATGAAGATTTGACATTTCCTTGCTGCTCCCAGACAACTATAAACAAATAGATTCAAATTTTACACAATGTTATTCCTGGAAACCATGAGTATTAAAGTCCTATTGATATGATCTTCACCATGGAATTGGAGTAGAATTTTTATATTTTCTTCTAATTATTTAAAAAAAAATTTTGTTAGCTTAACGATTTCCATTTGTTATATTTTTCACAAATGATAATTTATTTATTTGATCTTCATTATTTCTATTTGACTAATTATGATTTCAAACTATTCAAGAGAAACATTACACCTAATTCTCTTTCAAAAATCCCAATAAAGAGGCATAGGAATGGGTTCAAGTATTAGTAATCCATTTATTATTATTTATTTGAATTTATTTTCAGTAAACTTACAGTAGCATGAATTACGATTGAAACATTATATATATTTTTTTTTCCATGATTTTTCTATTGTAAATTGATACTACAAAAATAAATTTAATTTAAGGTAAATATACATCATTAATGATTTTCCTTCAATTTTTATTCTAAGTCGTAAAAGAATATTAAGAGTTAGATTCTTAAAATTTCTTTTCTAATTCCTTCCTTTTCCCGAGGTTTAGAGGTAAGGAAAATATATTTATTTGTCTCTTGGATTCCTTTCCCCTCGGCTGGAACGAGGAGCAGGGTCATGCCACAAAGACGACAACTCGATTAGGTGACCTCCCGTTTCTCCTAACATCGCAGACAGGACCTTAATTAACTGCTGTCCGTTTCACTGTTACCATTTCAGAATCTTCTTTGATTGCACAGCTGTCTGGGTCGTTTATCTCCGGCGTTGGAACCTAAGAGTGTAAAAGGAGGAGGTTGTGTTTTATATTAGTAGCCATGATATTAGATTTATCATTATTATTATTGTAATTATAATTTTTCATAGTGATTATTATAGTGATTATCATTACGATTATTATTATTATTTATTAATGTTATCATCATCATCATCATCATCATCAATTTATTACTTAATTTCCATAATACGATCAAATTTCTTCACGGCATATTTGTTCATTACCTCATTTCGTTTATAATTCGGAAATTTAGTTTTCATTAAACTACACACACGAAACGATTTTTTTTCTTGAAATCTAAAACAATTAATTGATTTTTGTTGAAACAGAATTTTGCTTTGAAAAGGTATTATTAGATTTTATTTTCCTTCTGTGGGAAAGCGTAGAAACTGTTGAAGTCCGTTTTTATAGGTATCAATGGATTTCTATTACTATCATATTAATATTTAATAGCTTAGTAATTAATAAAAGTTTTGAAATTAAGGGTTAAAAAACTTTGGATTACGAACATTCGTTGTATAAGTGGACAAAACAAATATCTGACCCATTGTTTTTGTCGCCAGTTTCATTAGATATATCGTCAGCATTCAGATTAAAGGCCATGTCCCTCCAAATGTCTCGTCACCATCCATTCCTCCTTCAGTTTTCCTGCCTCTTGCAAAGTCCTTTGAATCCACATTATTCCTGAAATCTTGTCCTCTTAAGAAACCATAAAACTCACTCATCCGAACGAGGAGATTGACTTATAACTGTCGGTCTAAGAAGAATGGTGTGATGTTCAATCATTATATATAACTCCCAGCAAATGGCATTTTAGCGATTCGACGTCTCTGACCTATTCCCTGTACGTTAGTGGAAGACCAGTTATGAGAGAGAAAAGAGAGAGAGAGAGAGAGAGAGAGAGAGAGAGAGAGAGAGAGAGAGAGATCGGAGGAAGCTGGGTCCTCATCATGATTTTTCACGCCTTGACATCTCTCTCTCCTCGACTCCAAATCAATTTCTAGTTTCTGAAGCAAAGTCCAAAAACGGTAGAGAGAGAGAGAGAGAGAGAGAGAGAGAGAGAGAGAGAGAGAGAGAGACCTGGCTAGGAAACCAACAATGCCCTTGGAGCGCCCGTTCTACGATAAAAAATCAGACCAATTAAATAGATGTATGTTCGTGAGTCTTGACTCTATATATATATATATATATATATATATATATATGTATGTGTGTGTGTGTGTGTGTGTGTTTGTGTATATGTATGTATGTGTGTGTGTGTAATATACAAATAGATACCCAAAAATGAAACTATAAATTATTTTGTTAATGACTTTAACAACGTGCAGATATTCAATACCCCACACAAACATATTTTGTGTATATGACATGAGAATGAATTAACCTCGTGTCATAAGCCATTTTTAATAAGTGAAGAATTATGGGAAAGCAATCATGTACCGGTTGTAATAATATCGTCATTTTCGAGCCAAAAAGAAAATGAATGAAAGTGATCAAAAAGAAAGTGTAGGAGCGGGAAGACCGTAAGGCTGTCAGTAAATAATTCGTGCGATTCTTTACCCAGGGAAAATATTTTCGTAATTCCCGACGTTTCCTTTCAATAAGAGCTCGGTTGAAATATCAGCTTGTCAGGATATTTTTCCAGCGAGAAAATTTCAATAATACGTCGCCATTTTGAACCGTCGAACGCAAGACTTGGTAGCGATAAGGGTGATATTTCATAGGCTAGGCTCCTTCTCCCCTACCCTACTCCCCCTTCCATTTCCCCTTACTCCCCTTTTTCCCCTTACTCCCCTTTTTCCCCTAACCTTCTCCTTCAACGCCATCCACTTCCCTACAGCTCCTCTATTCATTTTGGGTACTCACTATAAACAGAGGGGTCTTGACTTGAGAATGATTTCTTGGGGCCCGTCCAGAGTACAGAACTGTTTCTTTAAAAAAAATAATTACTGCATTAATATACATGAAAATTAGGGCTTGGGGGTTAGGTAAAAGGAAAATTCAACGAGAAGGTAAAATTCTAATAATTTTAAAATCTGCACAATAAATGGTCAGTAGTTGATTGGAATGCATCAAATAATCCGAATCGCTCATGTATGGAAATTGTATGTGTAAATACAAAAAAAAAGTGCAACGAATCATTGGTGGTTTCGTAAACAGCTTGCGAGAGAGAGAGAGAGAGAGAGAGAGAGAGAGAGAGAGAGAGAGAGAGAGTCATAAAACTCAGCTTCTACGAAGTTCACTTTCTTTGAACTTTATGACTTTACTTCCTTTTTGTCAAACCACAGACGCAACCACTTTAAATCCGTTTTTTTTTTAGTAGGCCTAACGGTAAGTGCCCATCGGCACAACCAATACATCAGGCTTAGATAGTTAATTTCCCCACAACTAGAAAATAACAAGTGTACATATATTCCTTCATTAGCCTGTGTGTATTTTGATTAAAAGACTACTTTACGATGTGATTCATAATCATAATGTTTTGAGGCTATTGTAGATATGTTCGGGTTTTACATGATTATTTCCAAGAAAATTTACTAATGAAACATATATTTTGATTGTTTAATTTTTTTTTTATTTTTGTCAAATATTTGTTTCTTGGACTTCCTATGCAATTTGCCTTTCACGATTTTGTGATATCACGAAAAATTATAGTTAAAGGTAAGGTCCAGCATTAAAAACTCAATTGTCTACAAACCATTTCACAATACTGCAGTGTTCACTGTTCATGATAATGTCGTATACAGGCGTTACAAATTATGACTCATCAATTCATTAAAATATCTAAGTTACATTTTATTATTATTATTATTATTATTACTTGCTAAGCTACATTACTTAACTGCTAAGCTACATTACTTAACTGCTAAGCTACATTACTTAACTGCTAAGCTACAACTCTAGTTGGAAAAGCAAGATGATGTAAGCCCAAGGGCTCCAACAGGGAAAAATACCCCGGCGAGGAAAGTAAAACAGGAAATAATCGACGATATAAGAAGTAATGAACAATTAAAATCTAATATTTTAAAAACATCATTTGTTACCTTTATCCCATCCTCTTCTATGTTATCTCAAGAATGCACATTTTATATAGGTCAAGTTCCCCGAATGTGCTCACATAACATATATTGCTAGTTGATTCTCATTAGATTTAGTAGTAATGAAATAATCAACCTGTTTCTGTACCGTTGGCAAAATCAAAATACTGATGGTTCTTGCCATGAAATATATTAAAATAATTCTTCTTCACCCAAGGGGTTAACTACTGCACTGTAATTGTTCAGTGGCTACTTTCCTCTTGGTAAGGGTAGAAGAGACTTCGTTAGCCATGGTAAGCCGCTCTTCTCTAAGGACACTCCAAAATCAAACCTTTATTCTCTAGTCTTGGGTAGTGCCATAGCCTCTGTAACATGGCCTTCCACTGTCTTGGGTTAGAGTTCTCTTACTTGAGGGTACACTTGGGCACATTATCTAATTTCTCTTCCTCTTGTTTTGTTAAAGATTTATAGTTTATATAGAAAAATTTTATTTTAATGTTGTTACTGTTCTTACATTTTTTCCTTGTTTCCTTTCCTCACTAGGCTATTTTCCCTGTTGGGGCCCCTGGGCTTATACCATCCTGCTTTTCCAACTAGGGTTGTAGCTTAGCAAGTGATAATAATAGTAATAATAATAATTGTGTAACTTACTGGTCTTGATACCAAAAAAAAAATGCATGTGGAAATGTGGAACGAGAATTAAAAAATAAAAGTAAAAGGAAAAGCCTGCCCTTCACAATAGATATATAAAGGGTAGATAAATGTGCCTTACTTTACTGTCCATCGAAGCAGTCGTCGGAGTTAAACCGCTAATCTCTCTTGAGGCCCAGGGAAGCTTATGATGCTGGCTGGTCTCACGTTCTCTTCCTCTGACTCCCAGGTCCAGCAGAGACTAGGACATTCATTTTCGGGAATTTGAAGGGTATCTTTACTGCGAGAGAGAGAGAGAGAGAGAGAGAGAGAGAGAGAGAGAGAGAGAGAGAGAGAGAGAGAGAGAGAGAGGTACTTGTATGTCTATACTTTTATCCGTCTTGCGGTCTGTGTAATACGGTTTAAATCTCTCTCTCTCTCTCTCTTCTCTCTCTCTCTCTCTCTCTCTCTCTCTCTCTCTCTCTCTCTCTCTCTCTCTCGTATAAAAATGAGTACATCTGGTTAGTGGAAAAGAGAAAGAGTACTTATGTCTCTACTTTTATCCGTCTTGCGGTCTGTGTGTAGCACGGTTTAAATTCTCTCTCCTCCTCTCTCCCTCTCTCTCTCTCTCTCTCTCTCTCTCTCCTCTCTCTCTCTCTCTCTCTCCTCTCTCTCTCTCTCTCTCTCTTCTAAACATGTCAATAAGTAAGTGTAAAAAAAATCGTTACGTATACATATCCTTTGTTGGAACGAAAACCTATTTTATTTCATATTGCTCAAGATTGAGCCAATTAGAATTTGACCGTTAATGAATCAATATTTATATTAGAACAAAACCATAGGACCATAGATGGTCAATCCAGTTAGATGGCCCCGCCACCAGTTACTTTGACAATTGGAAATACAAATGAAAGAGCAGTTTTGTGTTTTATGCTTTTTTATTCTTTGGGTTGATTGAAACATTCTTCATGGAGTGGAACGTCTCCTTCCCATAATACTGATGACTGAATGTATAGGAAAAGGTAAAAGAAACCATATTTTTACGTTTGTTTATTCACATCGAATACTTAAATTTTAGCGAGGCCCTCCTAAAAAGGACTTGTCTTGCTTGCCGTGGCTTCTTATTGCTGTTATTGTCATGATACAGACGTTGATAGTGAAATTTTCCATTGCCAGAAAAGTTATGTTTGAATTTACACTGTGTGTGAACAATGACAAGCTCTTAGAATAACCAAAGTATTGTTACAAGCATAAATACCTTAATAATTTAATAGCCGATATTTATCTCAAAGTATTAAATATAACTTCCTCCTCATTAGAATTTACTTCTAATTAGACAGGATTCGTTTTTGCTCCATAATGATAATTGTTAATATTTATAGTAACTTTAATAACTTCAAAATTTAGTCGAAATACTCTGATAAAATCCTTATATTTTGCTAATTCTATTGATTTAAAAAGGTTTCCCTTATAATGGAGTTTGTATAGGAAGAATGATTGCATATAAATGTTAGCCATTGAATAATACGAATGACAATTTGCATTGTGAAAAAGGGCGGATGTATTTTAAGGGAAACCTAGTTACGATAATAAGTTAAAAGTTTCGATATTTTATCTTAATGTATTTATAGATACTCTTTTGAGGTACCATGAAAATTTAAAACACATTAAAACGCTCTTTTAATGTTAATTATATCAAAGGTATGACAATACTAAAGCATAAATAATAATTTGCATAGATATGTACTAAAAGTGTTTTTTATTTTATTTTAGTTGGATGTAGCGAGTCTATTACGTAAACTATTTCATAGATTATTCCCTTTTGTAGCTGATGAAACTTAGCGTTAGCGATAAAGTGTTAAGCGAATTGTTCGAAACTTTCTCAAGCACTAGAATATCAGTCCTCTCTCTCTCTCTCCTCTCTCTCTCTCTCTCTCTCTCTCTCTCCTCTCTCTCTCTCTCTCTCCTCTCTCTCTCTCTCTCTCTCTCTCTCTCTTAGTTCGTCTAATTTGTTAAGACGTTGTCATTGAAAATTATTAGGGATTTTTGTTTGCTTTAAACTATAGAACTTTGGTTTGCTACATTGATCAAATTTTCTCTGTTCACAAAGGAAATCCAAAGATGTTAAGACATAGTAAGACCTAATAACTTTAAAGAATGCTGCCCGGTATTCTTGGAAACGTGTTTTACGAAAGTCTTTATCTGCGTACCTTTCAACTATATGGCTTTAACTACTTCTATTGATTAATGGCTAGATGTATGTTCAGTGCTTTCTCTTTCTAGCAATGCATTATTCAACTTTCCCATCCATCAACCAAGCAATCTGCGAGCTCTTCCCCTCGCTAATTTCCTTTTCAGAAGTATATTTCTCGAAATTCTTTTTTTAAACCCACTTCTCAAAGACATTCCTCATATCCTTCTCAACCACATTTCTTTAAATTTTTCATATCCGTCTCAAACACATTTCCTAATATTTGTCAATTCCTTTTCAAATGCACTTCCACGCATTTCTCATTCTTTTCAAACCATTCCACACATTTTTCATTTCCTCCTCAAACACATTTCCCTACATTTCTCATTTTTTCCTCAAACTTATTTCCCTACATTTCTCATTTTTTCTTCAAACACATTTCCTCAAATTTCTCATATCCATCTCAAACTATTCCACACATTATTTCATTTCCTCCTCAAAAACATTTTCCTATACTTCTCATTTCCTCCTCAAACACATTTTCCTATACTTTTCATTTCCTCCGCAAACTCCTTTCTACACATTTCTCATTTCCTCCTCAACCACATTTCTATACATTTCTCATTTCCTCCTCAAACACATTTCCATACATTTCTCATTTCCTATTCAAACACATTTCTCATTTCCTCCTCAAACACATTCACACATTTCTCATTTCCTCCGCAAACTCCTTTCCACGCATTTCTCATTTCCTCTTCAAACGCATTTCCATACATTTTTCATTTCCTCCTCAAACACATTTCGATACATTTCTCATTTCTTCTTCAAACACATTTCTCATTTCCTCTTCAAACACATTTCTCATTTCCTCCTCAAACACCTTTCCACATATTTCTCATTTCCTCTGCAAACTCCTTTCCACGCATTTCTCATTTCCTCTTCAAACGTATTTCCATACATTTTTCATTTCCTCCTCAAACATATTTCCATACATTTCTCATTTCCTCTTCAAACAGATTTCTCATTTCCTCCTCAAACCCATTTCCATATATGTCTCATTTCATCCTCAAACGCCTTTCCACAAATTTCTCACTTCCTCCGCAAACACCTTTCCACACATTTCTCACTTCCTCCGCAAACACATTTCCATACATTTATCATTTCCTCCTCAAACACATTTCTCATTTCCTCCTCAAACACATTTCTCATTTCCTCCTCAAACACATTTCCATATGTCTCATTTCCTCCTCAAACACCTTTCCACACATTTCTCATTTCCTCCGCAAACTCGTTTCCACACATTTCTCATTTCCTCTTCAAACGCATTTCCATACATTTCTCATTTCCTCCTCAAACACATTTCCATACATTTCTCATTTCCTCTTCAAACACATTTCTCATTTCCTCCTCAAACCCATTTCCATATATGTCTCATTTCCTCCTCAAACGCCTTTCCACACATTTCTCACTTCCTCCGCAAACACCTTTCCACACATTCTCATTTCCTCCTCAAACAAATTTCCATACATTTATCATTTCCTCCTCAAACACATTTCTCATTTCCTCCTCAAACAGATTTCCATATGTCTCATTTCCTCCTCAAACACCTTTCCACACATTTCTCACTTCCTCCGCAAACACCTTTCCACACATTCTCATTTCCTCCTCAAACAAATTTCCATACATTTATCATTTCCTCCTCAAACACATTTCTCATTTCCTCCTCAAACACATTTCTCATTTCCTCCTCAAACACATTTCCATATGTCTCATTTCCTCCTCAAACACCTTTCCACACATTTCTCATTTCCTCCGCAAACTCGTTTCCACACATTTCTCATTTCCTCTTCAAACGCATTTCCATACATTTCTCATTTCCTCTTCGAACACATTTCTCATTTCTTCCTCAAATCCATTTCCATATGTCTCATTTCCTCCTCAAACACCTTTCCACACATTTCTCACTTCCTCCTCAAACACCTTTCCACACATTTCTCACTTCCTCCTCAAACACATTTCCATACATTTATCATTTCCTCTTCAAACACATTTCTCATTTCCTCCTCAAACACATTTCCATATATGTCTCATTTCCTCCTCAAACACATTTCCATATATGTCTCATTTCCTCCTCAAACACCTTTCCACACATTTCTCATTTCCTCCTCAAACACATTTCCTTACATTTCTCATTTCCTCCTCACACATTTCCATACATTTCTCATTTCCTCTTCAAACACTTTTCTCATTTACTCCTCAAACACGTTTCTCATTTCCTCCTCAAACACGTTTCTCATTTCCTCCTCAAACACGTTTCTCATTTCTCATTTCCGTAGTCAAATACATTTCTCCCCATTTCTCATTTCCTCTTCAAATACATTTCTCCAAATTACTCATTTCCTCCTCAAATACATTTCTCGACATTTCTCATATCTTTCTCAAACTATTCCACACAATTTTTTTTTTTTCATTTCTTCCTCAAAACACATTTCCCCACACTTCTCTTTTCCTCCGGAAGCACCTTTCCACACATTTCTCATATCCTCTTCAGACACATTTTTCATTTTCTCAAATACATTTCTCATATCCTCCTCACACATTTCTCATTTCCTCAAATACATTTCTCCATATTTCTCATTTTCTCCTCAAACACATTTCTCATTTCCTCCTCAAATGATTTTCTCCATATTTCTCATTTCCTTCTTATACACATTTCCCATTTTTGTCATTTCCTTCTCAAACACATTTCCCACTTTTCTCATTTATTCCTCCGACACATATCCACTCGTTTCTCATTTTCTATAAACACTTTTCCATTCATTTCTTATATCCTTCTCAAGCAAGACGTCCACCCATTTCTCATATTCTTCTCTTAACACCTTTCTACACATTTATCATGTCATCCTCCAGCACATTTTCATACATTTCTCCTACTCTATATGGCATCATAACCTATCAGAAATGCTGGGTTCTTTTTCACCCTTTAGATGAAATCTACAGTTACCAGCCTCCTTAATATTCTTAACACCCAGTGTGGTATAGATCCCATTCACATTCACTGTTACACTTGTATTTGTACTAACGAATTTGTACTCCTCTGACTATCCCGGCTGTGCTCTTGACTTCACACCTGATTACTTCTCAAATACTCTAGAAATATTTTTTTTTCCCTTCGCATTCTTATAAAGACTGGTTTGTCGTCTTTGCCTTGCTAAGTGTTGAAACGTCTAGCTTTTTTGTTCTAAACCAAATCAACTACCATTCATTTTAATTTTGTTCTGCATATGTATATATATATATATATATATATATATATATATATATATATATATGTATATATATATATATATATATATATATATATATATATATATATATATATATATATATATATATATATATATATATGTATATATAATATATATATATATATATATATATATATATATATATATATATATATATTGTGTGTGTGTACACACACTATATGTAATGTATAGGGATATACATTCATTAAATCTAAAACATTGAGGAAGGTATTCTAATCAAACTTGTTTTGAAGTACATGTCTGTCGATCGATTAATGCCGCCCTGATACTGTGATATCATCTATTAAAAGGCTTGATCTATTTCAGGTAAACTTGAGACAGTGATACACCATCATACATAAATGCACATGAAGAGAGTTTGTCAGGCCTCACACCTACCTGTCTAGGAAATTAATTTTGCGTACACCATGTAAATTACAAGCGTCGGTCTTCTACGGTAAGTTGGGTTATTCCACCATCTGTGTGTATGATTATGTATGTCAAATTTTTTAGTCTTCATTTTTTAGAGGTCATAGAGATTTAAATCAAACCTGCATAGAATACCATGAAAGAATATTGTTCATCTGTCTCATTCATTCTTGCCTTTTCACCGTAAATACTTCAATATAGTTTAAGGGGTTCTTTATCAGTCTCGGCACAAAGGTTGGGAAATCTATCAATTGGTGAGGGCTGCTTGAATTCAGTACCCACAGATTGCCAATATCTAATGATCCTAGTAAGCTACAACATTTACTTTTGAAAGTAGAATAAGAAAAAGTTTTCATATTTTCTGTACTCCATTTGCCCATGTCCCATTGGGCTTTAGGACAGTTAGTACGTGCGTCCCATTTTCTGTGTCATTGCAACTCGTACACGCTTCAAGAGATTTCAGTCAAATAAGTCAGAATGGTAGACCACTCACACATAGATGTGTATTAGATCTGCCTTTCATCTGTCCATGTCTTTCTCTCTCCTAGCAAAAGGACACTTCAATACTAAACATTGTTCTCTAGTCTTGGATAGTGCCATATCCTCTTACCTTGGTCTTCCACTAGCTTGGGTTAGAGTTCTCTTGCTTGAGGGTACACTCAGGCTCACTGTACCTGTTGGAGCCTTAGTCTTGTAGCATCCTGCTTTCCTAACTAGGGTTGTTGGTTGGCTAGTGATAAACATAATGATGATGATAATAACAATTACAATAATTTTATTATTTTTATTATTATTATTATTATTATTAATAATAATAATAATAATAATAATAATAATAATAATAATAATAATAATAATAATAATAATAATCATAATAATAATAATAATCTGTATGTCTGTCATACTTACACTTTGTCATACAATATCATTGAAACTCACAAACAGGTGAGGGAATCTCAGTCAATCTTGCGAAAATTAAAACCTTCATACAGTTACGTGGAAAAAGGAGGGTTTCCGTATGTCTCTACGTTTGTGTCTACACAAATTTAACCTTGGCGATATGCTTTAAACAATGAGAGATGTTCATTCAATTTTGTAATCCATAGTAAGAGGCAAAGTGACGCTAAGCTTAGTAATTTTGTGAGCTTGACCATGACTTTCAAAATTGAAAATAGCTGCCACAATTTCCTAGTCATCACAGTTTATCCTTCACAGGAGAGAAAATTGGAGGCAAACATCTGGTAAAAATGTACAGTCATGTATAGACCTCTAAATGACTGAGTACAAGTAAATAGCTCGTAAATGTGTATATAACTATACATACACACATGGATGAGTGTACACATATATAAATTTAATGTGTATTTTTCACTATTCCTGAGGAGGGATGGTTCCATAGAGATTTATGCCTTAACCCTGTCTACGATCATTTCTTTAATTTGCCGTATCAAGGATCTGTACTTGCAGAAAACATTCTTTACATCAGCTGCTCTATTTGCTATCACAGAAGGGTTTATCATCAGCATCTCGTGTATATCCTATCCTTTCACACCTTGCTTCACTCACTTGTATCTTGGATTGACTTCAGCACTTCCTGTATAGTTTATGCTTTAACTCGGTAACTACATCTAGTTAATACTTTCTCGGTCTTCGAGCGCAGTTGGTTATCAAGACATCCCCGTTGTATATTTTTCTTCGTCACTTTATCATATTACATTAAGATTTGATGGCTCAGCTGAATAAAAAACGCCCATCATTTTTTTCAACTGCTAAATGTTCCTCTAATTTTAGCAGAAATCCTGCTGTCTTCCTTCCTTCACACATTTTGTGAAATTATTTTTCTCTCGTCTTATAATTTCAATATATTATCTTCCAAAGAGCCATGTGAATCAACTACTTGCATTCTCCTACCTTTCATACTAATTTCGGTCGCTCTGTTTTATGGCTATACCTTTTTAATCATAATCTTAGTCGTTCTAACTTTCACCAATTCGTAGAGTTTTCAGATATATCAGTCTCTACCTCAACTTCCATAGCCCCATCTAATTCTACTATATATTGTGCGAAGATGTAACTTCTTGCCATTCTATTTATAGGTAGTAGGTTGGCCAGGGCACCAGCCACCCGTTGGGATACTACCGCTAGAGAGTTATGTGGTCCTTTGACTGGTCAGACAGTTCAATATTGGATACTTCTCTCTGGTTACGGTTTATTTTCCCTTTGCCTACACATACACCGAATAGTCTGGCCTATTCTTTACACATTCTCCTGTCCTCATACACCTGACAACACCGAGATTACCAAACAATTTTTCTTCTCTCAAGGGGTTAACTACTGCACTGTAGTTGTTCAGTGGCTACTTTCCTTTTGGTAAGGGTAGAAGGGACTCGTTAGCTATGAGAAGCAGCTCTTCTAGGAGAGGGACACTCCGAAATCAAACCATTGTTCTCTAGTCTTGCGTAGTGCCATAGCCTCTGTACCATGGTCTTCCACTATCTTGGGTTAGAGTTCTCTTGCTTGAGGGTACACTTAGGCACACTATTTTATCTATTTCCCTTCCACTTGTTTGTTAAAGTTTTTATAGTGTATATTGGAAATATTTATTTTAATGTTACTGTTCTTAAGATATTCTATTTTTTCTTATTTCCTTTCCTCACTGGGCTATTATCCCTGTTGGAGCCCCTGGGCTTATAGCATCCTGCTTTTCCAAGTAGGGTTATGGCTTAGCAAGTGATAATAATAATGATAATAATAATAATAATAATAATAATAATAATAATAATAATAATAATAATAATAATAATAATAATAATATCTCTAGCGATAAATGGCTGTGAAGATGAAATACATTTTGCCCTTAACCCACGCTTTCATCTGTTTTGGTGATCTTTAAAACTGCGAAATTTTACCTGTTAATGGAAGAAATATTATATATATTTATATCCTTATCTGCAATATGAACAATGAAACATTAACGGTGGTTATGCAGTGCATTCAAGTCGAAGTTATGCAAAACAACGAACACAATCGTGTGTGCATGTACTGTACTCGCAAGGAATTCTGTCAAACGTTTCAAAGCCTGGTTAACCTCCAGTCACTTGTTTGAAGCAGATACAATACACAGTATGTTTTCTCCCTAAGTTGCATATATATGTAGAATATCCTCATGTAATTCTTGGTGACCCTTAATTTGCGTATATTCCCTTTTATGGGTAATAGTTTATCCTGGAGTTGACCAAACTCCTTCTGTTTTTCTTAATTGATGGTTTGTTTGGGCTAAGCATGTTTAATGACAAACCTTGCCTTGATTATAGTAATGGGTCAAGAGATCTGATGTAGACCTCTGAACTCTACTAAACCAGCATACACACGCTTTACTTGTTTTCCGCAACATTTAGTGCTGTTCTTAGGGATAAGCGTCACTGCCAAGTCAGTGAGCTGTCTCGGCGGTTTATTTGGACCTGTAGAAAACACTTTTTACTACCAGATTGCTGCTAGATTTGGTTTTTGTTACCACTAAGGTAACACGAAAATCATCGCACGAACAACTTTTCTGCCTGATTCCCAAACAGAAATTACTGTAATCTAATCATCCAAAATGGCCTGATGTTAGACGAGTATTGAAAATTTGGGAAAAAGTGAGAATTTTCTATTTTTCCAACTCCCATTCAATTATAGTTAGCGATAATATCCTCCTTTGGGGGGCTAGACCTTGAGTCTAAGAGCCCCCACTAGGATGTATATCCCGGGCAATCTAGACGAACGAACGGGTATGATTCTAACACCTCATTTGCTTCATGTTTATTGTCTATTTTCTTGCAACATTATTTTTCTTTAATAATCTTAATGAATGACACACTGTTAGTATTTGGACTGTCTTTTAACTTCTTCAAATAAATGTTAACGCCTTATAATTGTTGTTATTAGTACACCGGCCATAAATATTTTTGAATGCTTATTTTTTTTTTTTTACTATCGTTATTTGCATCCGTAAAGTATTTTTCATTGCTTCCAACATTATTGCTGTATCATTGTTGTATCATTGATGTCATCTTGATAGTAGTTACTATTCCCTAAACGTCTATACCAGTTGTTAGTGTACGCCTTAAGTTGATTGTCATCTTCACCTTTTTATTACTATCATTTTTCGTTTAATTCGTTCGTTGCCTCTTGTCATCATACTGTATTACGAAGTGATAATTTTATTTCGTTCAACCTACTTGGTAGGTTGGCCAAGGCACCAGCCGCCCGTTGAGTTACTACTGCTAGAGAGTTATGGGGGGCCTTTGACTCCAGACAGTACTACATTGGATCCTTTTCTCTGGTTACGGTTCACTTTCCTATTGCCTACACATACACCGAATAGACTAGCCTATTCTTTACAGATTTTCGTCTGTCCTCACACCTGACAACACTTGAGATTACCAAACAATTCATCTTCACCCAAGGGGTTAATTACTGCACTGTAATTGCTCAGTGGCTATTTTCCTCTTGGTAAGGGGTAGAAGAGAGACTTTCGCTATGGTAAGCAGCTCTTTTGGGAGAAGAACACTCCAAAATCAACCATAGTTCTCTAGTCTTGAGCAGTGCCATAGCTTCTGTACCATGGTCTTCCACTGTCTTGGGTTAGAGTTCTCTTGCTTGAGGGTACACTCGGGCATACTAGTCTATCTTATTTTTCTCCCTCTTGTTTTGTTCAAATGTTTATAGTTTACATAGGAAATATCTATTTTGATGCTGTTGCTGTTCTTGAAATATTTTATTTTTCCTTGTGTCCTTTCCTCACTGGGCTATTTTCCTTGTTAGGGGCCCTGGGCCTATAGCATCCTGCTTTGCCAACTAGGATCGTAGCTTAGCAAGTAATAATAATAATAATAATAATAATAATAATAATAATAATAATAATAATGATGATGATGATGATAATAGATAATAATAATAATACTGTAATAATGATGATGATAGTAATAAACTGTTCAATATAGTAAACCGGAAATTTTATTCCTTGAAAGGTAATTATAGGAGCCTATTATGCCCTTAAACATGCAAAAGTGAAAATGAAAAGCCAGCGATGGTGGTTGAAGTACTGCATATGACGGATTGGAAAAATAAGGCAAAAATAGGTTCTTCAAAAATGTAGATGCATATAAGTGGTTTGATAAAATTTCATATACACATTCATATATATATATATACACATATATATATTATATATATATATGTATGTATATGTAATATATATATATATATATATATGTATATGTATATGTATATATATACATATATATATATAATTATATATATATATATATACATATATATATATATATATATAATGTGTGTGTGTGTGTGTGTGTGCAAAAGGATACAATTATGTCTATATATATATATATATATATATTATATATATACAGTATATATTTATATATATATATATATATTTATATATATATATATATATAATATACACACACACATATATATATATACATATAAGTATGTGTGTCATCATCCTCATCGGCCGTAACTGGTTCACTGCAGGACAAAGGCCTCAGAAATGTCCAACTACTTGAGTCTGTTCATGGTCTTCTATGCCAGTCTACAACTGGAAATTTTCCTAATTCGTTAACCCAGCGTCTTGCCTTCCGTTCCTCTGCTTCTTTTGCAAACTCTAGGTATCCATTCTGTTATTCTTCTTGTTCATCTATTATTTGTCATTCTCATTATATCTTCCTGCCCTTGTTTATTTCTTTTCCTTACATGTTTTTAGAATATCCTCTACTGTACTTTAGTTTGCTCTCGTATCCATTTTGCACTTTTTCTCTCTGTTCCCATTATAATTCTTTCCATAGCTTTTGAGTTGTAACTAGCTCATGTTATAAGGCTTTAGTAATGCTCCAAGTTTCTGATGCAAGACTTAATACTGAATACTGGTAGGACCACCGAATTAAATACTTTTCGCTTTAGAGAAAGGGACTTCTTTTTTTAAGCTCTTCATCAATCTCAATCATATTCTTTTAATTCCGGTATTGCGTCCTGGTAAAACACTTATGTCTGTCTTATGTACGTATATTCATTAACAATCTGTAGAGGTTCGTCTATGACCCTTATTATATGTATAAATACGGTATATATATATATATATATATATAGATATATATAGATATATACGGTATATATATATATATATATATATATAGTTAATGCGTACATTTATTAGGGTTTTTTACCTTTAAAAAAATGGGTAAAGCTCTAAAGACATTTATTTCATCATTATCCAATTTTTAATGTTCGAACATATTTCAAATGCCTACTCGCCATTCTACTGCTAGATTACCCGAAAGATTAGATTTAGCACATTAGCCAAGAAATTATGTAATACACATTTACACATTCTTTTACGAGAGAGAGAGAGAGAGAGAGAGAGAGAGAGAGAGAGAGAGAGAGAGGGAGAGAGAGTTAAGATTTGGAGGCACACATAACTAAACCAAAACAAACCTGCCTATTAGCACTCCCATGTCTGAAGCTCGTAAATTTCCGCTTAGCTCCCATCCTAAACTACGACCTTGAACTTCTCTCCCAAAGAGCCGGAGAAGAAGAAAGAAGCCTTTATAAGAGTCTATCCAATCAACAGTACCATATTTCCCCCTCCCTCCCTTTCTTTTAAACGCTATTTCGCCCTCCCTTGGGAATAAATTTACTGGCGTTGCAACAGGTAGAATGAGAAGTAAAAGAGAGACTGAGAGAAGGCATCTCAAAAAGCACCGGAAGAAGTTGACAAAAGTGTTATATATGTGTGTGTGTCTCCCTTTAACCCGTGGCCATAACCCACTAAGAACAGCCATGACGAGCGTCCATAAACTTTACATGATGGCTCATAAAACGTTTTCACGGTCAAGGCCATCCGCCACATAACCCTCTCCCCGAAATGGCCTCTAAAATATCTCATTGACTGTTGACGATCATTTGGGTGCGATCTTTATGACTCTCCACTTGACAGGAATAGCGCTGCTGCTTCTGGGGAATGCGGTGGAGGAAAGGTAGGAGGAGAAGGAGTAAGAAGAGGGAGAGGGAAAAGGAGTGTGTGGTCTTTGTGAGCGCATATAAAAGGTGTTGCCGCAATGATCTGAAGGTGATTGGGGTCGGGCGGGCGATCTCTTCCCTCAAGCAGGAGGAAGGAGGTTAAGATGTTTCTTGATGACCGTTTGAATCCCAGCGACTCGGAAGGACGGTATTAGCTTTAGATGAGGACTATAAAGAAGGCAATTGCCGAGGGAAGAAGAATAAGGGAAGTGGGGGGAAAGGGTGGTGTGGGGGAGGGCTGGAGAGGGGGAGAAAAGGAGGAGAGAAGTGGCAGCGAGTCCTTATAACTTGCCATAATGGGCTGCTATGAATGAGCAAATTGATTTGGACATTAGTGAGGTAGTTACTATGAATTTAATGCGGTGTTGAACGGCCCATTGAAGCACGATATTTGTGAATGATCGAGACGGTTTTATGGGGCGCAATTTGTGTCATCGTTGGCGTTCAATGTTCGTGTTGACATTTGTAATTCCAGCTGTCCGATTATTGACACTACAGAGATTTTAAGAATAGTTGAGAAGTCATAGAATTTTTTAAACCTCATAAATTTTTACATGAAAGTTTAATAGAGTAGTAAAACATGATTTAATTTATTTATGGACTCAATATTTTATGAAAGAATATTTTGCAACAAAATGGTTATATCTTTAATAGGTATATGTATCTCTTAGGTGTTATCTGGTGTCATAACCGCTTCGGTCAATGTCGATTGAGGTATGTAAATTACCACCCATCTCCCAGGATCGGTTAACATACATCTTCACAGATGATATGAACATTTAATGGGGAGTCTGACATTGAGGCTGTTTTTATGACTCAGACCTGAAAGGAAAAGTGATTTAAGAAAAAAAAAAAAAGTGATGATTCCCGAGTTTCGAGCAGACTAATCTATAGTTTAATCGCTATACTCTTAGCGGGTTAAGAGAAAGATGACGTTGACGATGAACAGGTCGTAGGGTAATATGAAGTTTGAATTTTTTTAGATTTTTTGCAAATCCTTAATTCTGAAAACAAATATGACATCACACTGCCAGTGCGATAGATTTTATCAACATAACCAAATATTTTTCCTTATTGCTTTCAAAGATTCAGTTACCTGAAAACTCATCAGACTACGATCTCTCTCTCTCTCTCTCATATATATATATATATATATATACATACATACACACATATATATATATATATATATATGAAAAGAATGGTTGCATTATAATAACAATTGTCTACTAGCGTTAAAGACCGTAATGAAAGTAACATATTAGGATATACTTTAGATATTGATCTCTTGGTAATAATAAATAATTAATGACAAAAATAATCTGGATAAAAAAACAATCTGGGTAAATGTCAGAGTGAAGAAATATATATAGTCCAGATAGTGCTGATAAATTATTAGCGGAAGAAATATATATAGTCCAGATAGTGCTGATAAATTATTAGCGCACTGATAAAGTTTGAATAAGTGTGATGAACTTCATCAGCATTTATTAGGTAAAATTTAAGACTAGGACATTTTGTTATTAGTGCGCAAAGTACAACCGACAACAATAGTGGAATCGTCGAAGAATCTAGTGCTCAAGTGTGTATTCGAAATATTCTACTAGTCTTGCTCCTTCAGTATTATATTTTTGCCTATCTGTACTCGTTTGAAGGGAAAATACCTTGCTAGATTTTTTATTTATCTTCCTTTTTCTACGACTAGGTAGCAATTTCTTCATCAGCTGATAGATGTATGTTTTAGTCACTCAATAATTTCATAACCCTCCAAATCACTCGGGGAAACATTTCCGATAAGTAACTGGACTTTAAAAAAAAATCCCCCCCCCCCCAGAAAAAAAAAATCTCTTCAAAGGTATTCTTTCACGTTTACTCTTTCTAAAGAGACCCCATATCCCTTATTTCCGGCCTTCCATGTAACGACAGGTAATTCACCCACTGTCCCTATATGTCCATTTCCCCAACCTCACTTAGTCCTTTCCATTTCTCCAACTGTAAAGTAGCTTCGTTTCACTTTCACTCTCCTTAAGTAACCCCTTTATTTCATACCTTTTAAAGTAATACTTTCACTTTCTTTCAGTAACCCTTATATTTCATACCTTCAAAGTTACACTTTCATTTTCACCTTTCTTGAGTCAATCCCTTCACCCTTACTCCTTAAGTCATCATTTCTCCATACTAAAGTTTTTCCACAATCCCTTCACTATTTATTCCTGCCAAAGTGACCCCTACACCCTTTTCCTTCTAATTATCCATCCCTATTCAACTCGCCTTTTCAATGTGATTTACTCCTTCCTAAGGGGATACCTTTTTAGCTTCCCTTCCCTAGCTCGCTTGGACCTTCGTCCCTTTCAAAATTGTAAGTCCACTGTCTAACCAAAATTGCCTCTTCACCCTCCTTCGTGGAAGTTACCCCTTTACCTCATCGCCCTCTAATGTAACCCCTCGCCCTATCGAAGGAACCCTTTTCATTTGTGATTGATACGCCCCCTAGTCAAGCGGGTTCTTTTTCATTCCACTATTATTATTATTATTATTATTATTATTATTATTATTAATATTATTATTATTATTATTATTATTATTATTATTATTATTATATTGTAAATGCAAGAAATAACTTTTGGAAGATTAGACTTTTAATCATTTAATTTGTTTAAAATTTCATCAGGAAAAGCTTTAATTTGTATTTTAGATTCAGTAAAGTCAACGTTCACTGGATTTGTAAATATAAATATCAGCCATATATAACCTTGACCTTTGATAAACTCTGTTTGTTTTATATATGCATTTGTTCCACTTAAGAATGGAGTGTATGAGTGACGTCTGTACACCCACATACGAAAAGACAGAATTGAGACAATTTTACATGTATGCTAGAATTTGTTGCAAAGCTTTATCATGCATATGTATCCTTATATGATACATTTGCGTGTACATTTTATGTTATGTATGTTATGTTACGATATGGATTGATTGTTATACGTAACATTATTCAAAATACCTATAAATGATTTATTTATTTTTGATAGATACATAGAAAGCTATAGAAAGATAGGTATTTTTGTATTCATGGTTTTATGTTTTCGGTGGTAATATTTCAAAACCTGCATTATGACTTAACAAATTCAAGGTTCATAGATTAAATAGGAGTTACTCTTAAGGTAGCGAAAGAAGCCTTTGTGATTTTTTAAGTAGATAAATATAATCAATATTAAAGAGGATACTTCTTTCAACCAAAATTTACAGAAGCAAACTTGGTCTGTCCATTGACTGATCATAGGAGACTGTCCGTTGTTATTGATATTTGGAACTAGGGCACTTCGTGATGGTGAGATTATAATGGATATAGTAAATGATTTCCTAAATTGCTATAAAATAGAATGCTAAAATTTCATATTGAATATTGAAAATTAATAAGTTACAAATTAATTGTTATTAATCAGGTAAAAGTAAAATAAAAGTGTGAAAAAGCCACCGGCTTTCGGGATATTTCAGAGTAATTTAAAGTATCCATCAGATATCTCAGCTTTGCCTTTTCTGTAATATAAGAAGATACCGGTTCAAGTAAAAAATTATCATTCTTATAATTTCCATTATAATTATAAAGTGTAGTTTATTAAATCATTAGAGAGATGACTTGGGTTCCATAACTAGCCACGTTTGCTTTTCAACCATTATATTTTCTTCTCATTTGAAGCTGTCGTCCTTATTTGATAAAGGTGGTTTTGATATTGAATGATACAGAGTTAGAATATAAATCACTGTATCCTTTATGGTATGTTACCATTGGAAGGTAAAATCTCTCTCTCTCTCTCTCTCTCTCTCTCTCTCTCTCTCTCTCTCTCCTAAGCAAGGCTCGCACCAACAGAAATACGTAATTAAGGTCTGATTATCATTGTTCCCGCAAAGCCTTGGGAAACCCACCTGCTAGGTATCTTGTTGTGTGGCCAAGTTCGGCTCCATGGTAAGATTATGTGTAATGCCCTGTTATCCACTTCAAGTCTCTATTCTCTCGTAAATCATCTAATCTAGCAGTGTTATCTCACCGTACAGTTGTTGTCATGTATGATTTATTTGTGAATACGACGATGCTTCCTTATTCGTGTGGTCTTCAACTTCCCACGCGGTGTATCATTTCCTACTGTTACTGTATTTGCATGCTGTTTGTTGTTCGCTGTTTTATTTGGTTTCTTTCTTATTTTGTATAAACAAAGTCTTTTCATATATTTGTTTTTTCATTGTACATCATAAGCTTCTGTCTCACGTTTTAGTGAATATTCATGTTAGAATCCTACATTTCTGTTTTTATTTGGCCCACCTTTAATCCTCCACAGATGACATTGATATGTGCTATTAAAGACCTTTAAATGTCCCCACTGTTTGAACTGAGTTTATGTTAGGATGGAAGGTAAATACACACTTTAAATTTGCTTGTAGGAAGAGTATAAACACAGGGTGTAATATACGCGCCTTTCCCTTTGCTGTTGTTACCCCCCCCCTCTCTCTCTCTCTCTCTCTCTCTCTCTCTCTCTCTCTCTCTCTCTCTCTTTCTTTCTTTTAATTTTAAATATTACTCTCATAATACTCCACACATAAGGTACTTATTGATTTTTTATATCAGTCGACCAAATTTGGCTCTTTGAAGTTCATTTTTAATAACCGATTTCGTATTATTAAATGCCTGAAGATTTTTTTAGCATGCCAACATTTCATGTTACATTCATAGTTATTAATTAATTTGTCGGAAAGTGTCGCACAAGAGTAAATCAATGGACGAAAATATATATATAGATATATATATATTTTTTTTTTTGAGTATATTGGAAATCATAATTCAAAGCCTGCAATCTTTACTTAGCTTTGGCTGTTTTCAGGAATAGTATATATTTCGCCTATAAGATATATCGACGAATACCTAATTTAATTGCTTCACGAGTAATTTATATTGCAGATTTTTAAATCTACCATTGCTTTGAATATATAGTTTAAGGATTTCTTGGCATATTCCTTAATTTTTAGCTGCACTTGCTGCAGTAGGTAGTCTTAAATTTTTCCTTTAGTGTATGGGCATTCACTTGTCTAATTTACCTTTTTTTTGTAGCTGGAATAACAAATTATTGTCAATATTTGTGTATTTTTCCCAGTGTAAATAACGTGTCAAGGTTTCACCTTTCATAGGTTTATTGTTCACATTAGTTATGAAAAGTTTTATTCTCTGGAAAGACCCGGTTTTTTCAATCTAAGTGACCAACAAAGGTCGATGTAATATTATGTAATCGGGGAATTGTTGTTGATAAGGAATATTTGAGGATATTTAAATTAGAATACTCGTTCGATCTATGTTATACAATCCTTCCCTGCTGAGCTGATTAGTGCAGTCCAAAAGAATGCATGCCCAATCACAGTACTCTACTTTTAAGATTTGAAAAGGAACCCAGTTCTTGAATCTTTAATAACCTATGATTGTTGGACATTAACTGCTTGTGGCAGACAGAGCCTCTGCCTTAGCAAAGTTATGCCATGAAAAGATAAATGTTCTTGGAGATTCAATTTATCAAATGCTGCCGGAAGACCCTGCTAAGAAAATTATTAGTTGCTTCTCTGTCCTGTTCAATAACAGGCAGATACAAAAGGGCAGAAACAAAATTCATGTATTGTAAAGGGAAAAATCTGTGTCTTGTTTCTTTTACTATGCCAAAACTGTTTTCACAAACTGTAGAGAAAAAATACAGCGGACGCAAAAATGATCTTTGTACCCTTCTGCAACAATTATGGCAGAAATGCCAGTTTATCTCTGTTGGTATTTTAGCTCAAAATTTTTCATGTTACACTTATCTTGCAATTTTACTTTAGCTTGATAGTTTGATTAACCAGAATTAAACAAAAAGTTGTAGTTTATAGAAATTTAGTCATGCAATGTTTTGATTACATAGCTTGTTTTAATATGGGCAACGAAAGTTTTCATACCTTAAAAAGCTAAAGAAGAAAAGGATACTTGCTTTTTAACTACTTAACTTTTGATATTAAGCAAATGCTTCCTTTATTTACGCTCCTCTCTCTCTCTCTCTCTCTCTCTCTCTCTCTCTCTCTCTCTCTCTCTCTTAGAATTTCTTAATTTAATCAACTTCGCTCTTTTGGGTGAGACTTCTATTTTTTTTTCTCTCTCTCAAGTTAATGCTCCAGGGTCTTTCTAAAGTCTACAAACGATAGCTGCCCCATATGTCTGTAAGGCAACTTGAAGATTTTCGAACCTAGTTACTTAATCTGTAAGTTATAAGAATCAACTTCAAAGAAACTAACACTTTGTTGATTAGTTCGTCCTCCACGATGTGCTTTGAATAGATACTAATTCACTAATATATTGCAAATTAATTCCAAATTATTCACTTGAAACCCTTTCGGTCCTTTCAAAAGTTTCCATCTGTTGATGATTCAATTATTTTCTTATCAATTTAAAAGCGGAACATAACGAAATTTTGGTCGACTTTCCTTTTGAATAGATGTATAATGAATTATTAGTATCTAGTTAATTCGAAGTATTTTAAAAAATTCACATTTGTTTAGGAGTTTGGTAAGCGGTACTAGGTTTTCCTTCTTTCGCCTCTAGGAAATTTGTAGTGTAAAATTCTATTACAATTTTTAATGAATCTTTGAATTTCGATATATTTTAAGCAACATCAGTAACAACAATAGTAATAATGGTGATGATTATAAACGTTTCATTTATTTGAGTACAATAATTCCTATCCCTTTCTCATTAGTAACAGCACCCTTACCTTGTACATTAGTTTTAAATGCAAAGCGAATGAGGTAAATTCTCTCTCTCTCTCTCTCTCTCTCTCTCTCTCTCTCTCTCTCTCTCATCGGTAAATACTTTTATTTTTAGCTCGCTCGCATGGAATTATATCATTATATTTTAATATTAAACGTTGTTGATGATAATACCAGACTACACAGAAGTGTTCATTCAATTATCATTCGAACGGAGGAAAAATTCAGAAATCTCTATAGTTATTGAAGTCGAGTTGGTCCACATTAACATGTCTAATCTCCTTTGATAATTTTTTCAATTAACATTATATATGATACTTATTTCTTCCCGGTGAAGGAATCCTTGACAAAATGCATCCTGATAGCCCAATGGAAAGGTCATTGCCTGGCGTTCTGCCAGACTCGGGTTCGAGACCCGCTCAAACTCGATAGTTATTTTAGTGTCTGTAACTGCACCATTCTTGTGACCAAAGGATTAGAGGAGCCTTTATGTATACCTGCTGAGTTATCAGCAGCCATTGCCTGGCCCTCCCGGGTCCTAGCTCGGGGAGAGGGGTCTTGCCCGCTGGTCATATTATATGGTCAGTCCTTAAGGCATACTCCTGCTAGGGCATTGTCACTGGCCCTTGGCTCTGCCATTCATGAGTGGCCTTTAAAAACATTAGATATATCCTTTTCAACTTCAGAGGGCGGTTAATATGTCGGACTGGTTTATATATAGTTAGTGAACATAGTGCATACATCATGTTCTTCAAACGAAGAATAAAATAATTTAAGACTTCAACGTCTTGTCATTTGAAAATAATTAAATACATATTTTTTATGTAATTATTTTATCATTTAGTATGTGTATATACCGGTTTTATAACCACGCTTTTTTTATATAATCCTCTATAAATGCATACGTCTTTGGTACTCTTTAAAGATAAAGATTTTGATACAAAAACAAAAACTGTTGCGTAATTTTAGATTGTGTTTTCGAATAGATTTTCTTTTATTAAAGGAAAGTGAGGAAAAGCTTCCTCCTTTCCCTGGGGAGATCTTCATAAGAATTCTTGTCATACTTTTTTTCAGACCTATACCATGTTCATAACCATTCATACAGGAGTCTTCCTTCACTCAAACTGTTCGAAATGGTTACCTGTAAGTCCACGTGACTTTTTATTCTAATTTTATTTCAAATGGTGTATTACCCCCAACAACATTTCTTGCCATTTTATTAAAATACTAAAGTTTTGAAAGGTTAGTGTTGTGATATTGTATAAACGCAAGCTTTAGGATTCATGGCCTTGTGGTCATCTATATTTCGTTAAGGTTGCAAACGTAAAGTAGAAGTATTATGCAAACATAGAATCTAGTCCGTAGTAGGTGCCTTAGTGATCCCAAATTACTTGCTGCGAGAGGATGCGCTTTTCATTTGTGTTGGGGGATCATCCCTGTGGGACAACCCCTCGATTCTATTTCAGTATCTAATCAAAACAGTAAATACAGTATTACAAACAAGGTGCGTTATGAGGCATATCTTATATTAACAGTTTAACCCATGTCATGTATTTTTATTTCTATAATTATTACTTCCATGCTGTCAGTATTTTACGGTTATATATATATATATATATATATGTGTGTGTATGTATATATATATATATATATATGTGTGTGTATATATATATATATATATATATATTCCATTTATACACAT
>NC_090745.1:90990470-91000470 GCF_036898095.1 Palaemon carinicauda
CACAGGGTCCTCTTCATCACTTCACCTCTGGATACACGGCACATGGGATCAATAACAACAAATGCAAGCCAGGTCATAAAAAATACATTGGTAAGAAAGCCAGAAGCACTATGCAATACTTACAAGCGTCTATTTGGTTCCGATACTGCTTGGTATGCTTTACGTATATTGTTTTCTTCACGTTTGTATACAGGATTACAAAATATAGAACACCTATGAATATTAAAACTATCATGATACAACACAACTGCTCTACAAAAATCCAAGAATCAGCTGTTTCGCGATTACACATCAGGTTCCACGCCTTGTAAATTGGATACAATCCGCATGTACTTTAGTTTATTATTATTATTATCTAATAATGGATACATGTAGGAATACATCATGATCATCATGGGAACGAATAAATTATAGAAAAATCTTCTTGAGAAAAAAAAGGAGAAAATAAAAAGTGAGTGTTTATCTTTTTTCATGAATAAAGTACGAGTGTATGAGACCTAAAAACTAATGAGTTGACCATACAACAGCATGTTTGGGTATACCATAGTGATTCTGTAACAATCAAAAAACAATTTGTTCAGCACAGTATGAGAAATACCCGACTGTTGTCTTTAATACTCTACGCTTGAATTAAACCTAAAAGTTCAGTCACACTTCTATATAACACTACACATGTCATTACACTGGCTACAGGCTTTCGTTGGTTGAGTATGATAAGTTTAGTATACACGGCTCGTATACATGGAGTTGAGAAAATAACACTGAGTGTATTTCATTATTACTAAAGAGGAAAATACCCTCGAGAAAAATATCATCTCTTCGACAGAGAAAAGACTTGAAAAAAGAGAAAAAAAAATACATTGCATAAAAAAATAGAAATGGTAAAATGTCACCAAACAACATAAACTTAGTGTATAATAATAATAATATGGATACTAGTCACAAGTTATTAAAATCCCTCAGGGTCTCGGTTGTCGTTTTCGTCAATCGGCCGGCTTTTAGTTGACTTGTTTCTTATTTTTACCTTTTTATTTAATAGATAGTTTGTGGCAAGAAGGGGCCTATTATTCCAGTTCACTCTTCTTGTTTAAAAAAAATTCGTTCTTCGAACTGTAAATAGACTAACATTTAGACCTTACTTACAACATCTCCACACAAGGTACTATACCGAGTGACGGATCACTCACTACCTCTACATTACCAAGATGAATACATATGAAGACAGAAGTGAGAAATAGTTCCACAATATTAAATATTAACATTAGTATTTCAGTACTTACAGAGAGAGAGAGTTGACGAAGACCCACATGTGTTGCAATATTTCAAGTTATTCTAACATAATTATACAAATTATTGGGTAATAATTCAGATAAATCATCATATTTATCAGCAACTGATTGTATCTGGTATGTAACCATACAAAAGTAGAAGCAAATACCTGATAATAGAAAGAAACCCTTTTTAACTGTTAAGTTTGTTCAAAAGACGACCTTTTGATAATTTACTCGTAATGTGAATTTGGCAACATTTTTTAAACCACGGGAACGTCACCTAAGCAACTAACGTTAATTAGAGTTTTCAGGCTTGAATTTTGTTTCTTGCATCACATTTTCATTTTTGACGTTAAAAGTAAAGTAAAACTCATTTGACTTGAAAAAGAAACAACTCCAATTAATGAAAATCGGTTAACTGACGCTGTAGATTAAAAAGTAGGATTTGTGTTCGTGCAACTAATCCCTGAATTTACCTCTGTCATACTCTCGGGTATCTTATCTCCGCCAAATCATTACATTCACTACAACAAGACATCAAGGTCCCAATCCTACCAATCGTTATACAAACAAATCTCAGACCTGTTCAGTTAAAAACCTTATCCAAAATATCCAATTCAAAGATAAAATAGCTATAAAAATTCTTAACTTTTTATCAAGAAATGCTAACCTCAAAGAAAGACTCCTTTCTAAGTGAAAGGAAGAATATGAGATCTTTCTTTCATTACAAAATATGCCTCTTAGATTTAGAATAAATTATATTTATTTTGACTTGCAGTTGTTTGTATGAGCCAATGGTAGTTGGACAAGCCTAACCTTTAGTTAGACCAATATTATAATTGCATTCCCTAATTTACGAAATTATATATTCCAAGAAGTTTTGGTATTCAAGACATATTTCTTGCAAATATTGGCAGAACAACTCAGGAAATTATCTGCCTTTTGGTAATTTTGACAATAATCCACAATAGATGGCCAAAAGAATAAATACTCTTCCTAAAAAGTAAAATAATTAGGAATACAATTAAATTAATCCTAAGTTACTCTGCCGTAATCTTTTTCTTTCCTAAAATAAAAGAAAAAATCCTATTGCACGGACCTAACACCCGTCTGATAAATATTCTGTGCATTTAAAAATAACAGATCTAATAATGTTGCTATTGGGAAATTGCCCCTTCCATATCATGCACAGTATTTAGCCTATGTTATCCAAACTGGTTCCATCTGTACAAGAGACCAAATACAACCTTAAGTTGAGAGGAAGCTACATAGTCTTATCCTGTCTTTTTTTCACAAAACTCAAATTGAAATATGATTTGAATGATTTTGAAGAGACGGACAAGCTTTTCTCATTATTATACAACAAAATATTCTGATTATCAGGAAACTCAGAATTCACAAGGAAAATAAATCTCACGCTAAATCATTCCAAACCATCTTTTTGATTTTCCATTCAATAAATCTGATCTTAGTTTCTTCTTACAAAAGCATCTGGAAGGAAAAGGAACTGATTTGTGCAAGTGTTTTTATTTCTAGATCATGTTAAGTACTTGTAATTGAAGGGCCATAATTCTGCCCCTTTGGTAAGAAAAGTATTTGCATCGTATATTCTACTTATTTATATACATATCAACTGTTTCAGATGTAAATGGTGAGGGTGGGTGTTCGGCCTTCCAGAGACTTCCATGCAAGAAACATTTATCTTCGCAAACCTAAACCATAATAAGAAGGACACCATCGTCAGACTTGGCTCACACTACATTCTAACTACATAAATTATGAAGACTCAGCTTTGGAAGGTACAGTTTTCAAAAGTATACTCTTGTGTCGAAAGATGTTTGGATGGAAGTGGATGATGAGTCAATCTGTGAGTGATGTGTGTATGGTAGAGGACTGGTGAATAATGGAAAGGGAGATGATCATGAAGAGTTATAAATACGGATACTTCAAGCATGACTGGATTACTCATCAAATCCTTGTACAAAATGAGTGAGTAGATAGTTAGTAACTGTCCCTAATGAATAACCTTGTACCATAAAACGATTTATTCAGCAGCGCCAAGGACTCGTTAAATATCACAACAATGCCTTCCATAGGTGAGTCTCTTTACCCGTCCGTCACAAGCATCACACAGTCGGCAGAATAGCATTATATGGGCAACAATGGTATAGCGCGAAGCAGACGCAACACTAAACAATCGATTACGTACCCAAAAAAGAAACAAAAATATGAAATATCATTGAGCACAATATGTGGATACTTTGTGATATGGACTGGTTTCAAGATTGCCCATACAACTATTCCTTCCGGAAAATGACAACCTTGTTAGAGAGACCTCTTCTATAATTGGACGCTCAAAGTAGGTGGAAAGGATACTACGTCCCTATCTTTATACAGATATATATAATATATATAAAAGAAATAAGAATAAAAAACTGTAAAGCCATCATTGCTCATGTACAGATCATCCTACCACAAGAACAACTGAACAGTTCACCCCTGTAGATTCTAGCCACCTGCTTATAAAAGACCATCTATAGAAGGTGTCAATCATTGAAACAGGGAATCACCTCGGAGGAGGGACCATCTCTGCGGATCACTTCTTTTTTTATATTATTATTATTACCATTATTTAAAACCTCTTTGTGGTATACACTAGTAGTAGTCAATAACACCTAATCAATTTTCACCTCCACTACAATCTAGCATATATTATATATACTGGGTTGTTCCTAGTGGGAGACATCAATTTTGTATCGAAACTCATTCTTATTTTATACAAACAATACCAGAGTAGGAGAAACATCTGGGAACGTTACGTCATCAGGTTTAAACAGCTAGACTCTCCTACGTGATTTTTCTTTTTTTTTAAGTTTTTTTGGTACTGGCTAGCGAGGGGACTGACGCCTGACATGGTAGGGATTGAAGTAAGTTTGTCAAATTAGACATTTCGGAGGGAGCTAAAATTTGGTTGTAAACTCCCCTAGGTCATGGAATGATTGTAGTCTTTCCTGTTGACTGTACTGTCGTTGGGTGAAGGAAGGTATCTTTAATTTAAATTAGTGATAAACAGAGAGAAACACATAGAGGTCACTGCAAATAAGGCTTATCATTAATGTGAAAATAGAAACAGATCAAGAGAGTATACCACGTCACTGCTTGACCCGGCTCCCGAAGCCCCTTTGGTACTGGCACTCGTCGTAGGCTATCCCGGCGTGAACACCAACTTAACACATGATTATACTTTTTTATTTCTTTTATCTTTTCTAACTTCTTGGCGCCTTGAGAGACGTCACCTCATAGCTTACATATTGTAGTCACTGGTATATCCAAAAAACTTTTTTGCCAATAATTGGAGATGCACTGTACAAATGGAGCACATATACGTAAACTATGTAAAATAGCACTTAATTATCCAGTATAAAATGGGTCACACACTCTTCACTGGCACTTTGCATACCCTAAGTCAATATTTGGCAACCGAGCCACAGCACATAGGTCACTGTGTGGGGGATGTGGGTGTGGGGGTCTCTGATGAGAGGGGATTTCCATTTTCCACTTTACTCTTATTTTCTTTCTTCCACTTCATCCTACGATTCTGAAACCAGATTTTAATCTGGCGTTCCGTGAGACACAAAGCATGTGCGATTTCTATTCTTCGCCGCCTCGTGAGGTATCGGTTGAAGTGGAACTCTTTCTCCAGTTCGAGGGTTTGGTAGCGAGTGTAGGTCTGTCGTCCTCGTTTCCTTTCTGTAAAGAAAAACGGTCTAACATTAATATTACTGTATTAAAATCCTGTGAGCAAAAAAAAAAAAAAAAAAAATAAATAAAATAAAAAATAAAAAAAAACAATCAAATATAATAGGTTTTACGGTATTCTGATGTAGCTTGTATTATTTTGGGTGAAGACATACAGTTTTTTATTAGATAAATACGGGAAAACATATCCTAATAATGTGCTGTGTCCTGAATAGTGAGACAGTAGGAAAATTTTAATGTTTACTACGAAAGTAGCGAGGCGTATAAATAAACGTAATCCAAATGATTTAACGTGAGTGGTGTTGCAATACACTAACACCTCGTGTTTATGAGACTCATGATACTGAATACGATACGATCATTATAGATGTTATCAGATCCTAGAGAGATCATTGTACTTAAACTCGTACTACATGTGAAACACAGCCACTGAATTACTACAATAGTCATACTCTAAATTCAGCCATTACATTCTTACGCAAGAGTTTACTAACAAAAGTCATTTCACATTCCCTCAGAAAGCATTATGTACGTGAAACCTTCCCCTTTTTGCAGCTAATCCAGCATGTATTCATTTTGATGTGACAATTAAATGAGGAGTTGTTATAAAAAAACACACACAGAGGCTATATTTAAAACTAAGGTGGAGTAACTTTTCCTCCTTAAAATGCATGCAGTAACGTATCGAGAAACGGATTTAGCCTCGTAAAATAAAATACCCATACTAATATTAATGATGATGATGATGAGGTTCATGAGAGAGCATGCTTCTACCAATAGCACTAAACTGTTCATAAATAACTTCTTATGCCTCTTCGGTTCATGTTTGATAATGCATATAAAACTGTAACTTGTTCTTTAGTTACGATCTTTGGCATTTAAAGATCAACATAGGTAATCTTTATTAATACGGATTTACCCATACCATTATGAAAAAGTAAAGAGTACCTAAAAATTGTCGCCTTTGGGGCATTTATAAACATTAGATACAATTAACTTTTATCATTTTATAATTTATAAGACAAATATTGGGGAATTACTTTCTTAATTCATAGTTATAAATTGCTTTCACAAAGATGTAGTTGCTTAGGGTTCATTTAAATCATTTAAAGATCTGTAATCTTAACCATTTGACTTTTAAAGGGCAAAATATTTATTGGGTAGTTACCAATTAAAAAATCATATTTTGAACGATGCAACATATTTCAACTTCTATAAGAAACCTTGACCTTTTTATTGAAATTTTATTTTACCAGTTATTAATCTCCAGGTTACCCCATAAATGTTTTAATCAAGTTTAATTGAAATGTTTCTTTTTTTCGGGGGGGGGGGGAGGATTCACGTGATCCTTCAAAGAGAGAAGATTAAAAAAAAAGGGCAGGTAGACAGTCCAGCCTAAAACCATTAGCAGAGCTAAAAATGAAATAATGTAATTACCGTTTTCTTTAAGGATGATAATTATTTTTTCTAATAAAGATCTTATGTTAAATAGAATTATTCAAAATAGCGAACAAATCTTCGTTCACAAGGATTTCAGTATATGCAGGAGGCCCATTGGTAACATACGATAGTTTTTTTTTTTTTTTATTTCTAGCATATGCTTTGCTTAGAAAGAAAATAGGCGTGGATACACATTTAATAGCTGTTTATTAAATGTTCGTGGTGGAAATTGGTGGATGAACATTTGTTTATCCAATTTGCACCTAAAAGTTTGTAAATTGACTGGTATTCTGGGTGTTAACTGAAGGAAATTTAGAATGATATTACATTAGATAAGGAAGGGATAGAGTTGATTATCAGGGAGGATGAAAGTATATTTACATTCGAGGTATGTACATATGCAAAGTGAGTTTTTGGGAGAAGTGAATGCAAGTTATAAATCGAGTAACGGAAGTCGATTCACATAAAGTTTCAAGTGAATGTTGTTTTTTTAAAAAGATAAACATAAGGTCCAAGGAATAAAGAAATATAAATATTCCAGGCTTCGAAGTCTAAAGAATGCTTTCGCAAGCTCTCTCTAAACCAGGAAAGAGAAAAAATCCAGTATTAACAGGTCGGTGGGTTTCGCAAAAGAACTTATTGGAGAACAATTAGTGAAATTTAGGAAACTTCTACGTTGATTCGTGAGAGAAGGAATAGCATATAATAATGCTGTATACTTCATTGGAATTTTAATATCTTGCAGGCACTTCAAATAGATTGTATATTTTGTCCAAAACTAGACCATTTTACTCAATCATTAAATGCCGAAACTGGCCAAATGTCTTAAAAACTTAGAAATATTTGTTTTATCAAATCCTATTTCCTGAATATAACTATACCATTGCCACTTTCCATTAACCTGACATGCAGTAGTCTTTTTATATATCTAGGCTCGTGGGTTGAATATCAGGACCTTGCAAAGCCTGAAAAATTCTAATGGACTTCAATAAAGACCAATAAATAAATCACCTAGAGTAGGCATTACACAAAATATTGCAATAGATCGAAAAGAACAAATGTACAGTATCATTATTGTTATTACTTTGTTATTACTAGCTAAGTTACAACACTAGTTGGAAAAGCATAATATTAAAAGCCCAAGTGCTCCAACATGAAAAATAGTCCACTGGGAAAGTATATATATATATATATATATATATATATATATATATATATATATATACATATATATATATATATAAATACACACAACATATATATATATATATATATATATATATATATATATAATGTGTGTAAATGGTTAGATAACTTAATTGGGTAAATAAGTGTTTGGTTGTAGCGCTCAACATCAAATATTGCGAAAGTTTTATAGAATTCACTGTAATAAAGCCCTAACCCCCACCCCTACCAATGAAGGGTGGGACTGTGGGCACAATGGCTGAGGGATTCAGTTTTGAGGCTGCGATATGACTTATGCCTCTTCCCAGAGTATCGCCCACATGTCCACCTAGCTGTAACGGGGCATCAGCATCTACGGGGCTCACGGGAAAAATGGTATAGGGTAGCAATTTTGTGCATCATGTACGTCTTACTGATAGGAGGCTGAACATTTTTGGCACTATGCTTTTTAAGAGAAAATATATATAGTGAAATGTAGCCTAAACCAGATGTATGTGGATTTTTAATAACCATGATGACCTTTCCAGTTATCGATTTTCTTTAATTTTCGGAAGGTACTTATCACTATCAGCCTTGAATTCAGATGAAAAAATAAACTGTTCATCCTTGTTATATCCAAATGCACGAACAGTAGTTTGAGAAAGTATCCCACTACACTACAAAGGAGGACATTAAAATCTACACCAACCGTCCCAATAGAGAATATTCCAAATTAACATTTCAGTCTGAACAACAATAGCTTTTGATGAAACGTAATTTTCAACTCTGTGGAACTTATCTTAATTCGGAAAAAATATGTATTGATGAGCTGAAATATATTTGTCTTCTATAGTATGATGGGGCAGTTGGTACCTTTCTCGTGAATCACAAAATGTGAATTCAAATACCACCACACGGAGATAATTTTGACTGTCACAAATACCAAAATATTTTTTGAAAGTTACCAGTAGATACCTATTTATGTAATCGTATTAATTTTTCAGCTAAAGTTCATCTAATTAACGGGAACCATAATGAACTTGGTTTGAAATTTTATTGCAAATATTAAAATCACAAGTAAAAAATAACAAAGTTTTGTTGACAGTATTAGACAGAATATAATTTAAAAGTATCTGGATGCATAAGCAAACCAAAAATTTGAATTTTTTGACAGTAGATTAACGTAAAAAAACTAGTAAAAGATAACTGAAAAGAGCAAGAAAATGGAAATAAAATAAGTTGCACATAGAACATGATAATTAGAGCAAGGGGATGAACACAACTAAAGTCACTGAATTTGAAAGAAATATGAAATTAATTAATATGTGATAAAAGAATGTGCGGAGGAGCCCAAAACTGAAAAAAGGCTACATGGAAAGACTGCGTATCATCAATCAAAGACTGACCAAGTTAACTTTAAATCATATCTGGATCAACCGACACACACAATCAATTTGCGGTTGCATGCGTTTCGAATTAAATGTATCCAAAATCAAATGGAAGCAATAAAGTAATATCTCCTGGAAATGAGTTTGAGCTCGATAAAAGATACATAGAGGGTACATAACGGTGTGGGTTTGTACATGACAAATTTGGCTAATAGTTCTGAATGCTTTTCGAAGTTATAGAAGATTAAAAATGAAAGTACCATTATTATTATTATTATTATTATTATTATTATTATTATTATTATTATTATTATTATTCGATAAGCAGGATGCTATAGCCATAAGGCCCCCCAACAGGGTAAATAGGCCACTGAGGAAGGAAATAAGGAAACCTAGAAGTGTGTCTGGTATACTCAAGTGACAAAACTCTTATTCCTAGTCAGTGGAAGACCACGGTACAGAGGCTATGGCACTACCCAAGACTAGAGAAAAATAGTTTGATTTTGGAATGCCCTTCTACTAGAAGAGCTTCCTATCATAGCTAAAGAGTAGTCCCTCTTCTACCATTACCATATGGAAAGTGGCCACTGAAATATTACACTATAGTAGTTAAGCCCTTATTGAAGAAGAATGTTTTGGTTAGTCTCATTTCTGTCAGGTATATGAGGAAAAAAGAGAATGTGTAAAGAATAGGCTATACTATTCGGTGTATATAAGCAAAGGGAAAACAAATGAACCCCAACTAAAGAGGGATCCATTGTAACACTATCTGGCCAGTCGAGGGCCCAATAACTCTCTAGCATAGTATCTCAACTGGTGATTAATAAACATCATGTTCCACTGAATGAAAAGAAACTTTAATGAACAAACAAAACATCGTATAATAAAAATTTTTAATAAAATCCGAAGGGGAATTTGTCTTCGGGTAAAAGTAGATTTAAATAACTTTAAAGGGCACTAGCCCCAACTTTAAAGGTT
>NC_090745.1:91007970-91010595 GCF_036898095.1 Palaemon carinicauda
AAGTATTGGGAATCATTCGTCAGAAATTATCAGGAATAACAAAAGCTTGATTTTGAACAGTTGGTGAAAATTCTGTTCAAAAGATGAGATAATTTATGACCCTTGAAATTAATTGGTATATATTTAGATATTTTGAGCGGGGTCAGTTCTAGAATATTTAAGCGTATCGATCCATTGTCCAGCAGGCTATACCTTGGATATATAAGATGTTTTAATTTTGGAAAAAAAAAAAAAAAAGACATGTTTTGGTGTATTTGTGCCTGGGGTGGGGGGGAGTTGTTTGTTGTAAGCGCATCAAAAGAATTAATTCAGCATATAAGGGAACGTAAGTTCTTAAGAGTCTAAAGTGGCAACTGTATTCATAAGTTTGACGATAATTGAAAAATAGTAAAAACAGGATAGCAGACATTTTGGCTATTTATCTACTTTGTATATCTTTTGCTTATTAAGGAACTGATTTTGTTTTTGTGAATGCTTTAATACCTAAATACTATCCATAAAGATAAAAGCAAATTCTCCACTTCAGCGCATTTGAGGATGAATTTATCAAACGTCAAGAGAACATAGCAAGGAGGGGTGCTTGTTCGTAAATGAACATCAAGAAACTAAAATGACGTAAATAAATCCAGTTTTATTATTTCTTGAAGGGATGCTTCTCATATGTAGGATAATCATCACGGAATTGTGTGCGAATGTTCCCATATTTTCTTATGAGCTTGCATATACGGTAGAGAAAAAATAAGTTTTTCCTTAACTACTAAAACTTTTGCTGCCTTAGAGATATAAACATTTGATGGAATATTTTAAACGAAAATCTGATTTCATATAAATATTTATCAGTTTCCTAAAACCCACAATTGGTTGTTTGTGCCGACATTTTAGGGAATAATAAAAATTACCTTGAAATATTAAATGAACTGCCATTCATCATACTTTTAAGATCGCTAATATCTACTTCACCGACAACATTTTAACCAAACACACTATAATGTGCTGTATCACCCTTCCCCTTTTCTGAGTCCAACGCTTAGCTTGATATATTTGACTGTCTAATTCAAGAGCTTTTCATGAACACGATTTACTTGCGCAACTTCCATTCGGGGGAATGAGGGGATATGGGCATTTAACACCAGAAAAGGAATGCTTCGTTAATCGGTAAATGATTAATGTATTTCTGTGAGGTGTTTAAGTCTTAAATATCACTTCCAAGATCTTTTCAAAGAACGTTTATTGTTAGGTGGAGGGAAATTGCTTTATAAGATAACCATTAATAGGACGTAAATTCTAGTACTACGCGCATCTTGAGCTATAGGTATAGTCGAAAAATATAATAATTCAGCTGAAGTACGGAGAAAACCCAGATTTATTTCTTATCGCTTATGAGTATCAGAAGTAACGGACTGGACAATGTCTTAAGAGACCAATCATTTCTTATATGATCAGCGCCCAAGACCACCTCCACCTAAGCTAGGACAATGGAAGACCAGGCAATGGCTACAGATAAAGCTCATAAGACTGAGAGGCTGCGAACAGGGTTCGAACTTTCGACTCCAGAATCGTAAGTCACAAACGTTATGCACTAAGTATATCACATCGAAGAACACACCAACTGATGTCATCAGAACATTCTAAATGTGTCATTAGTTGATATAAGCTGGTATATCATTAGATTTATCTTATATTGAATAACACCCACCCACCCCTCTCTCTCTCTCTCTCTCTCCTCCTCTCTCTCTCTCTCTCTCTCTCTCTCTCTCTCTTCTCTCTCTCTCCTCTCTCTCTCTCCTCTCTCTCTCTCTCTCTCTCTCTCTCTCTCTCTCTCTCTCTCTTTTATGTGCGATTGGTGTAATTAATATGTACTTAGTATTATTATAAAACAAAGTATGGACAAAATTGATAATATAAATTCAAATTCAAATAAAAGTAATAACCTGTGTGCTTCTGTTTGGATTTTTCCAAACTAAGTCATAACTAATCTCATTTACCTCAGCATGAAAGTATGTCGAAATTTATCTCGCGTTTGCATGTTACTTCATACAGATCATTCATGCACAAAAGAGGTTAATCATTCAACGAAGTAACTCTGCATGCATGCAGTGGAGTAATATGACAACAATAGAAATTAAAATTGCTTTTTTTTTTTTTTTATTAATGCTCTTTTCGAAACGTAATATTTTTACAACCAATCTGATATATATGGGGTTGTTATTAACATTGCCTACTAAATGAAACTTAATCTATCGATTTTCGTATATTTACCTTTATGCCAAGATAAAACTTAACTATAAAATATGTATATTTTGTATTACTTGAGACATATGAATTATTAAACATTTATGATGACAGAGTTCATTACTAAATAAAATGAAGTTACCCATTTGAATACACATTCAATCAAATTTTCGATGTCCAATCAAGGTGCAAAAATATTTTACGCCATCTAGTTAGTTTTGTATCACAGAACTAGGTCAATGATGCCTATAAAGTGACT
Organism: Palaemon carinicauda; assembly: GCF_036898095.1. Lineage (NCBI taxonomy): Eukaryota > Metazoa > Arthropoda > Malacostraca > Decapoda > Palaemonidae > Palaemon > Palaemon carinicauda. The sequence goes on from NC_090745.1 coordinate 91,010,462, forward strand.
TATTTATTGATTAGTGGTGGTAATATATTTTTCAAGAGTTTAATATTCCCGGTTTCCTTTCACAGGAAAAAAGAGTGAAATGTGCCTCCATTTATATACAAACTTCTTATCACTTCGAGTATTTTCATATTTTT
>NC_090745.1:91011095-91013595 GCF_036898095.1 Palaemon carinicauda
TAATATTCCCGGTTTCTTTTCAAAGGAAAACGAGTGAAATCAATGCAAGTCAATAAATGTTCTCCTTATACTGTATAATCATTATTTAAGATACATTTTAAGATGCACTTGATATATTCCTCATGCCGAGTGCTCAACATCATACACCATCCTAAAAGAAATATATGGGAGTAGTACTAAAATTCAGATGTAGCCTTTCAGTTTTGGTGGCACATACTTTACTAAGAAAGATTAGTGTCGAATTAAAGAGTCAAATTAGTGTTTAATATCAAAGAGTATACAAACTTATAAATCGATTGCAATATTCAGTATGAGTATGTGGTTAGTTTCAATATTGTGTTCAAGGAAACATTGACTTTTCTGGCCAATTATGAAAAATTTAGTTATATAATGAATAATATTCGTTAATGGTATAGTACTACAGGAGCCACAATTGCATTAATGCTACTAATATATTCAACGAAAGCATGTCTAACTAAAAATGGAAACTCAATTTCTCGCTAGCCCCTCTCTAACTCAGTTATATGTGGGTTTTAAATGTTGGTACCAGTACCTTTCATTATTAAAACATGCGAATTTCCTCACAAATTTAAATACCATTATTGCACCAATGCTTATTTTTAGATACCGTTACAGTATGGTAGAGATACAAAGCGGTTAATGAAATAATTAATAGGAAAATTCATATATAGGGTACAAGGTTTACTTGAAACGTTGAAACTCGAGTTTTGAATGTGATGCAACTTTAGATACACGTCACCTAATTTACTAAAATCAGCAATTACCAATCTTTTCAACAGATTTTTTAAAGGAATAAAATTCATTTAGGCCGGATTTCATCTTCGCAGTTCGGAGATAACTTGTGGGATATTGCAAGACGTAGCTAACCTCTATGATATTTCGAATGTTATTCACCAAGCAATTCGTTGCAGCCCCGAAGCAATCACAGAGGGCAACTTTTCCCCTGACGAAGCATGACCACAAATATAGCCGTAATTCTTCCCAGAGGGTTCAACAAATGGCAAACTCAGAGGATTCCTTCAGAGTTTCTTTTGCAATGCTCTCTCTCTCTCTCTCTCTCTCTCTCTCTCTCTCTCTCTCTCTCTCTCTCTCTCTCTCTCTCTCTCTCTCTCTCTCTCTCTCTCTCTCTCTCTCCATCATCATCATCATCATCAATCCCTATACCACATAATTTCAATATCCAAATTTTAAAAGATTGTTAGAGATTCAATAGCTCTATGCCTTTCATAAAAAAAAGATTGAAATTCAACAATGTTCACCCTCAATAAAATATTTCTGAATCGCATGTTCCACCCGAGACAGGAACGAAAGTTTCGATGGATCAACTAGGCTATCTGAAGCGTGGAAGAAAAAAAAATACCGAAACCAAAAAGTCTCTTAAGTAATGGTACGTCATTAACTAGGAAGGGCAATTGGGGAGGCAAGAATAAACTAATATTTTTTTTTCAAGAACGTATGAGAATATGTCTGCAATACATCATAAGAGCATAAGTGGAAATACGATGAGTCACAAGATAAAAAAAAAAATATATTGATTAAGCAGAAAACATTGTAAGGTGGTGTAACTTTTGTGAATAGAAATATATATTAGTTCTTGTATATGTAACTTTAGTATTCACGAAAACACTATTCCACAGAGAGGCTTTTAATATTTTTTCCTTGAACTAAGCGATTTCAACAAATCATATTTGGACTTTAATGTAAATCTAATATCTACTTACGGCATTCTGCGTTTAGTAAACATGTAACGTTACAAGTTTTTAATGGACTATTATTAATGACTCTGCTATATATAATCAAATGTATTATCGTTCATAATTCTCGATTATGGAATTTATGCAACAACGAACAGAACACCTGGTCAGTCTGTGGTCGCCATTTGCCCAGAAATATTCGTTTTCACATATCATTAATCAATCATAATTACTGCGCAAGATGTGTGAAAGAAGACATTTTAAGCAATATTATGTTTCGGCAATTAGCGTAAAACTTGATTAAACGAATCTTGTAGCCTAAGGCTTGAAATACATACAATTAACCAAGAGGAAAGGGTAATGAACAGGTGTCTTGAAAACATTATCATATGCTAACTCCATCTGTCAGAACTTAAAATTTTTAAAGGGATGTAATGTTACAACAGAGACAAGTAGCCCTGAAATATATATATATATATATATATATATATATATATATATATATATATATATATATATATATATATATATATATATATATATATATATATATATCAGACCAGTGTTTGCTAGATATTTTGAAAACTCAACAACTCTACGAATGACGGAAAGGAAAAGGTATGAGTGAAATATGCTAAATTATATTATATGTTACTATAAAATGGAATGAGCAATCTCTTTTGCATGTAGCAGAGAGAGAGAGAGAGAGAGAGAGAGAGAGAGGAGAGAGAGAGAGAGAGAGAGAGAGAGAGAGAGAGAGAGAGAGAGAGAGAGAGGCTGTATGC
>NC_090745.1:91023595-91028595 GCF_036898095.1 Palaemon carinicauda
TATATATATATATATATATATATATATATATATATATATATATATTAATTAGATGTATGCTTATAATTAGACTTTAAAAACAAGTTTCTATAGGTATATATGTGCGTGGTTAAACAAGCAACGGACATTTTATGTTTATATTAAAACTAGTATTTTCAACCTTAAAAACGAAACACGGCATAAACTTAGACACACACACACATATATATATATATAAATAAATATATATATATATACTGTAATATATATATATATATATATATATATATATATATATATATATATATATAATGTGTGTATATATATATATATATATATATATATATATATATATATATATAATGTGTGTATGCATGTATGTATGTGTACGTATTTATATAACGAATAGGCATTCTTCTATTTATCCAAGGGAATTTTTAAGCGTGTGCAAGCCAACAATTCACCCCTATGTTTGCAAAGGTAATTACCCTCAATTAGCCTTTCCCAATCGATCGGCTCACGCTAATGGCTGTGAACATACAACAATTTTCGGAAAATATAGGTTCGTCGATTCTGTTCCAACCATTAATTGGATTTTAATACGCTTATGATGGCTTTGGCCACACTCGAAGTGAGGTAATAAAAATGTAGTGTATTTTAATTGCCAAGATATAGAGGGCTGAAGATGGGGGAAATAGATTTAATCTCCTGTCAAGAGTGCCAGCTAAGGGTTGAGGTTTCAAAGAAAAGGACGGTTTCTGTATTCCTTTAAAACATATTAGGAGGCATTGTTGAGAACCGTAACATTTTACAAGCTATCGCTCGCAAATTTACATAATTGTTACTGGGGGGTGGTTTAAAATCCATCCCTTCCTTATGTCAGAACAGATCAAGCATTTTTAATGTTTTCTAAGTTTTTCCAAAGTTTACGAAGTGATACGTGAATTAAGAGTGAGACTTTAGCATTAAACTTAGCGAAAGAATTATATAGAGTAGAAGTACAGGCCCCAATTAAATCTCTTTACACTGTATTCATAATTCAAATATAGCTGTTTAATTTTACAAATGCAAATCAGGTTAATTTGTCTCTCTGTGAAGAATGAAAGAAACTTCCCGATATTCAAGATTGAGTAAGTGATAACCACCCAGAGATATAGCTGACGTGGTTCCAAATGACAAATGTTATTTGTTGATGTACGATTTGAACCCTAAACACTGCCTGTATGAAATAGGAGAACACAGTGAACTTGGAGGTCACCTCTGTATCAGTGACACTGGAATACGTCAGGATTGGAAACTACTAAAATTAAAAAGCAATTGTAAATGTTTTCAATCAATAATTTTGATCACTGATGAAAAAATATAAACTTACCCTAGGGGCAAATTATCAACAGATTCAAAGTATTCAAAATCCGAGAGAGAGAGAGAGAGAGAGAGAGAGAGAGAGAGAGAGAGAGAGAGAGAGAGAGAGAGAGAGAGAGAGAGAAACACAGTGTGTTTATCTCTTGGTGCAGCCAACTCATTATTTAAACTGACTGCGGACGGCATTCCTTGTTTTGGTGACTGACTATGATATGCCTTACAAGTCGGCTTTTGGTACATTGCCTCATTCATCAACATCATGTTTTGCAAGTTTTCTTAGATGGGGTCTAGGTGGGATGCAATGGGGTAGGAGGGTACGGGGAAAGGGAGAAAGTTTATTTCCGTATTATCTTTTTGTTTAGTTGAGATTAATATCCCGGTATATAGACCCCAGGTTTGAATATAGAGCATGCGCACGCGCGCGCACACTAAAAGTCAGGGTCAGATCGTCTTGGTTGTGTGTGTTCTTTTCGAGAAGTTAGTCTTTTGATCCTATATTCTTAAACAATTTCATGTACTTCATTTGGCGTTTTGTCACGTGTTTATTTTAATCTATTCGAGTGCTTACTCTGAGGATTGCAGTTAAAAGTTCACATGGCAGATTCGTCCATCTTTTTTTCTTTTACATGTATTAATAGCGAGGTATGTTTCTAATCATAACATGTACATGATTAATGTGGAAGGAAATAGCCACTACACCTGTTGTTGATATGATGGAAGGGAGCTCTTTGATTCAGATCATAAACAAGCTATAAATTCTCTTTACAGATTTATTTTTATTTCAGTTTTTTTATGTGTATTTACGAACTTTGAGTTGGATATCGCTGTTAAATTCATTTTAGTATGGGAGGTTCTAGTTCAGATTTTATGGGAAGTTTTGCTTTAAGTCTAATAAGTGTAAATTGGAAAATGGTATAATGTAACAATATGGAAAAATTATAGAATCCAAGTATTTCATCTCTGTACATTTATTCATTTCACGCGGATATTTTTTTCCTTATACAGATTGAATAAGAATTCTTTTGCAGCTTTTCATCTATGATTGAGGAAATAATACATTAACAATAATAGGATATTTCAAAGTAATAAAATTAATGCGTGTATCCATTTTAAGAATTGTGGATTGAATAAAATATGGCATTTGACCTCATCTAGGTATAAGACACCTGACAGTTCAAAGTCATGTATTTAAAGGCACTCCCAAATTCAAGAGGAAAGCTCATAGGAATCGGAATCTTATCCGGACATAATTTTCCTTGTTTATCATAAATCCTGCATCACCAATAATTGAAAACAACTAATACTTTGCAACGCGACATAGTAAATGGTCTATGTACAGCTGTTGAAAAGTTACTAAATACTGTGTACGCTTTTTGATTTTTGCTTGATATTGATGTCTTATATCCATTAGATCTGTTCTAAATTGGTTGAAATGTTGCTTTACTGTGAGGAAACCTACCGTATAGTGTTTGAGGATCTTTATCTGCATGACAGAATTAATGACAAATTTTCTTTGCCTGTATAATGTTATTTTCATTCAGACAGTCGGAAGTAAGTATCTATATTTAGCCATGCATCTTCCAGAAGTTGTATTTCAAAAGGATACTTTCTCTTTTCAAGATGCTGCAATGATTAGCAATACGTGTCTTGTTATACTTAATGCTACATTAAAGTTTCTTTTAGCATGATTATTTACGATAAAGCTCCGAGAGATACATTTGTTATATTTTCGTCTTGACTTCCTTGTTAGGTTTTACTTAAATTGCATCATAAAGTTTAGAAATTTTGTATATGTCTGATTTTCCTAAAATTTTCTCTTTTGGATTATATGAGCAAATGATTAAATGAAAGGTGCTTTATGTGAATGTACAAACGTCTTTGGTGTCATTATTATTGTTAGCATTAAGTTCAACTTATTTTCTTTTTCATGTGACTGCAAGAACTTGGATAATATGTAATAATCCTTATTTATGTATCGGTAAACAAAAAATAAGTAAAATAGTTCTCGCATTACAGTTGTCTGATTCTATACATTTGTTAAAAGTACAGTAAATACTTTAGTAACTGTTCTTATTTAATATAACAATATTTCAGACTCAACGCACGTCACTAAAAACGTTTTTCTCTCTTTTATATATAAAAATACATAATAGACTTTTTATTTTATTTGATAATAAACAGGATTTGAGGAGTTATTTATAAATTAATTCCATTGTTATTATTAGCTACATTCCTGAGAGCTCTTTCGTTTATTCTTAAATATCATCGTTACAATAGTAAATTAGTTAGTAAATGGAGTCCCACTTTTACCCCCAACCCAGCACGTCGCCCTACCTATATGAGTACAGCATCGCATTGACTTTGATATATGCGGTACAGATGATTGATTATCCTTCATAAGAAACGAAAAAGAGGGGAATGTTTAAGGGTAATATGGTGCAAGTCAGAGGTAGGTTGCGTAACTAGGAGAATTATATTTGTATTGATTTTCGTTATGAATACTGTTGATTACTAAAAGGGACCAATAATGGTAATACTTGCCAGATCCCACAAGTTTTGTGAATTATTTAGTTTTATTACTAACTTATTATGGATGTCTTATATGCATGGGCCATTTTATTACCAATTCTATAGTTGATAGGCGGTTGGTTATTCAAATCAATACAAGTATTATTTTATCAATAAAATATTAATTATGGTAACACCCTCGTCCGGTAGGTTAACTTATTGATTATAATGCATATAATGAAAAATAACATGGTGTATTTCCAAACTGAATGGAAGTGTGATGTTACAGGAATAGGAAGTAAATTTTCATTAGTAAATAGTCGTGTTTTATTAATGGATTTGATGTTTACCTACTAAAGACAGAAAGAATTTTCCTTCTTTCGTCGTATTTTTTTTCTATATATATATTCATATTTCTTTACTGTACACGGAGAGGTCTTTCCACCAAGCGAGTTACCCTGGGCATTAGTCGACTTGTCCGATTCTTGTGAATTGTCATATTGGATATTAACCCGTGTTTAGAGCACTCCATGCTTCAGTCCTTCGTATGTAAGGTCATTCACCATGGCATGAGTTACAATTCTGAAAGAATAGCACAGGCGATAATCTTTGTAAAATAACTTCTTGGTGGTCATTCAAGCTAAAGTTTCACCGGAAAAACGGAATCGGCGGCTTTTACCGAGGGCGGAGTGGGAGGGGTAATGTAGAGGAGGGGGATAGACAGAGAGGAGGGGGTACGAGTTGTCGGATTCGGGCGAAAGTATGACTTTAAATACAGACATGAAGTCTATCAAATCCTTCAAAATAGTAAATGTGGAATAAATCTAAAGCATTGAAAGGTGTCATTTTCATGTCAATAAGAATGCGAATGATTGCTGTCGGCGCCAAAACAAGGAAAACAAACTATATGAACGTAACTTTTCCCCCCTTGTTGTCCCAGAATTCTTCTTGACGGTGATTGAGTATGCGTTGCCGACGCTCTTTTGTCACCGTCACGACCTTCAGTGACGTCATGGTTACACTAAAATGGCGCTCGTCAAGAAGTTGGTCAGTAGACAAAATGGATGTCTATTTTTTACACTTAATATATTTAAATCATTATTTATTGAACCCACTAATAAGGAGAAATTAGCAAAACCAAACTTTCGCTG
>NC_090745.1:91041095-91048595 GCF_036898095.1 Palaemon carinicauda
TTAATAATAATTGAAATTTTGTCCGAATCCAAATAAAGACGGGCTTCGACCAGTCTTCGACGATATGATCAGGAACCGTTTTACAGGGAGAAAATAAAGTGTTCGATTAACCTGGTCAAACAGGTTAGATTTTAATATCAATCTTGAAATTGGACATTAAGAAACCTGTTTAAGGCGCAGTGTTCTTAAGTTTTAGAAAGTTTGTTTTTTATTTAAGTCATTCATTTACATAAACAACTAATTTTTCAAATGTTTATTAAATTCCGTTAATATTCGTCATTACCTCCTCCAACGGATATTGACGCAAAGGGCCTCCCTTATATTTTGCCAGTCGTTTCTATCTTGAGCTTCTAATTTAATACTTCTCCATTCATCATCATCTACTTCACGCTTCATATTCCACAGCCATGTAGGACTAAGTCTTCCAACTCTTCTAGTGTCTTGTGGAGCCCAGATAAATGTTTGGTGAACCAATCTCTCGTGGGGAGTGCGAAGAGCATGACCAAACCATCTCCATCTACCCCTCACCATGATCTCATCCACATATGGCACTCGAGTAATCTCTCTTATAGTTTCATTTCTAAACCTGTCCTGCCATTCAATTCCCAGTATTCTTCCAAGAGCTTTGTTCTCAAATCTTCTAAATCTGTTGGGGATTGTTTCAGTGGCATACCATGACTCATGTCCATACTGAAACACAGACCTCACTAAACTGATATATAGCATGACTTTTATATGTAATTTCAGGAGATTTGATTTCCAAATTTTACTTAACCTAGCCATTGTCTGATTTTCTTTTTTCATTATTTCACTAATCTCCAATTCTAAAGAGATCCTAGTTCCTAAATACCTAAATGACTACCTCATTAATTCTTTCTTCTTCCAATAACATTTCATCTTCCATTGCATATTCCGTTCTAATCATCTATGCCTTTCTTCTATTTATCTTGAGCCCAATCTCCTGTGATATTTTATGCATTCTGGTAAGCAAGCATTGCAATGTTAATTAATATTTGTTTTTAATAGGTAACTAGCTCTATACTTAATTCGGGGGTGGTATTGCGAATGACAACCTCATTTTACAAAACGAAGGAAATTATGTGTGCATATTGAAGTAAAATGGTTCATCATGTATATACAGTGACCTTCAGCATAATGAAAGAAATGGTTCCTTTTTTGAAATTCAAATTACTGTGGACCCTTAGGGGAAAATGAAACTTCTTGGTGCTGATTAAATTTCTTATTTATGTGTGTTTCACGAGTCAAAACATGAAAAATATTTATAATATAAATAATCACAACAACCATTCTTAATAATTAGGAAAATTACTCTACTAATCAAATAGGCAATTCCCCTCCCCCCCCCCCCTCCCCGTTCTCTCTCTCTCTCTCTCTCTCTCTAATCTGGCAAAACACCCTACATAAGCCATATAAATCATCATCCCGCCCTCAACTTTCTCATAACTATCTAATCCCCGATGAGTTGGCTGAGATTACAGGATGAAAATTTAATTAAGCCGACCTTTCCCCCAAAAGAACCGCTTCCAAAATTTCCTCAGGCCGAAAAACGCAGCAACACCTCTTGTATGTTAAGTAGCCGAGGGGAGGAGTTACACACGCGTGTACATTACCACTTGCACCCTGTTGGGATAATAGTTAGCCTGTTATATTTTAGAAGGTTAAACTCATATTTCCCCAATAAGTGAAATGCAACCGTTGCTTTCTTTGACATTTAAAAACGTTATGATATAACCGAAATCATTTAAACACACTTTAAAGATTTAATGTATTACAACACATTACGTAAACTATGGTATTTCCATGTTACCAAATACAGCAGTTTACTGCTTTAATTCGGAATTGATTATTTACTCAGTTTTAAATTTTGCCTGTTAAGGTTAAAGAGATAAAAAGTTCCAAAAATATTCTTCCCTTATGTCAAAAAAATAACTTTCTATTTTTAAAAATTCACCGGAAATAGGAAAGGAACAAAGTTCTCAGGACCTTAGCCGTAGAAAGAGGGTTACTAATTTTTTTTTTACCACAATTGACCATCGCACTATAATTCTTGCTCTGTTCATATACCCCTACCTATGACCCTCAGGCTCACTACCACCCTGCCACTAGCTTAGTCCGTGTCTTGGACACCCCCCCACCACCACTCTCCCCTGGGGCCATATTCTCCCGTCCCCTTATTCCCAGCATCCCCATCGACCCGGTTCTCAACGTGTGATTCAACAGGTGATACCCACACTTAGCTTCCTTTCCTGTATATCGCTTAATTGCGCGATCCTTTCATGACTGTATATATTATTCGTACTAAAATGTCTCAACATTTTCATTAATAACGTAACATTTGCATATATATGTATGTATGTATGTATGTATGTATATATATATATATATATATATATATATATATATATATATATATATATATATATATATAATTATTCATTTATATAAGTATATGTATATATACATATATATATACATATACATATATATATATATATATATATATATATATATATATATATATATATATATATATATATATATATATATATATATATATATATATATTATATATATATTTATATATATATATAATCAGATTATACAGACTAATCACACACAAAAAACTCTGTGGTGTTAAGTGTGATTGGTCTAATAGCAAAAAAATATGAAAACAGAAAATTAACGAATAATATTTTGTGTGACGGCTAGAGTTTTTAAAGTTATTCTCGATTACAATGCAGGCCATACGTCATTGTTTGCACATGGCAAAATTCAAACTCCATTAGAGATATTACATATCTAGAGCTCGTTTCTTATCAAAATACTTGAAAATTTAACTACTGGCTAAGGTTTTTAGATTTAATGTTTGCTATGCGATGTCTTTCGAAGAAAATTAACAGTGAATTAAATGAATTATCAGAGAACAAGATATATTTACTAGAAGCATCTTCAAAATAATTTGTTTACAGCACTCAATTATTGACTTGGGCGAGGTTACATTTCTTAATATAAAGTATTTTAAATTGTGAAATAGTTGCCTTCTCCTTAAAGATTCAGCGAAGGATATTTATTCATCCCTGTCGTCTGTTTCTTAGTTTATCTATTTGTTTGTGAGCAACTTAACACAAGAACTACTGTACCGATTTTGACAAAATTTAGTAGTCATGTTGGGTATGACCCAGGATGAGTCTGCAACATTTTGGATAAAGTACACCAAAATGCAAGTACGCAGCAGTACTTTGAAAATAACAGCATTTATTTGGTTAAGTTTATTTTTTGTTTGTGAGCATTACGCAAAAACTACCGTGCCAATTTCAAAGAAACTTGGTGGACACGTGGGGCATGATCAGGGGACAAATCCATTAGATTATAAAGAAAATTCATCGAATTACAAGTATGCTAAGCAGTGGAGTTAAGAGCAAAATAAAACTGCATGGCGTGGTGAAGGCATGCTCTCTACTCAGTGCCCCTCTAGTTTTGCTTGCATTTATTTCCAAAATTTTCTACAGCTGTATGATACTAAATGTCAAAAAAAAAAAAAAAAAAAAAAAAAAAAAAAAAAAAAAAAAAAAAAAAAAAAAAAAAATCTGTATTCTCTATAAAGCCCCGACTCTCTCTCTCTCTCTCTCTCTCTCTCTCTCTCTCTCTCTCTCTCTCTCTCTCTCTCTCTCTCTCTCTCTCTCTCTGCATACATTCTTGTTTCCAAGTTGGCGACATCTTTATGAAAAAAGTAAAGGGTCACAATTAGGAGAGAATTACTATGACGATTTTATGGTTACGTAGCAGTTTTGATTTTGTTGATCCGTAATACTAGAAGACATGCACATGCTTATAAATAAAACCTACTCTCATATATATATATATATATATATATATATATATATATATATATATATATATATATATATATATATATATATATATGTGTGTGTGTGTGTGTGTGTGTACACACTCAATTATACAGTATATATATATATATATATATATATATATATATATATATATATATATATGTGTGTGTGTGTGTGTGTACACACTCAATTATACAGTATATATATATATATATATATATATATATATATATATATATATATATATATATATATATATATATATACACACTCAATTATACAGTATATATATATATATATATATATATATATATATATATATATATATATATATATATATATATATAAATATATATATATATATATATATATATATATATATATATATATATATATATATATATATATATATATATATATATAACTCCTATGCCATTAAATATATTCCCTCTAAAGTGCACTACGGCTGAAGTTTGGTTGGCTAAGGGTTTTAGCTATACATGCGAAGGGTAAATGAGCTCCTCTTCCACCTCCCTCAAGAAATACCAAACCGTCTTGGTGATAGATACCCGTGACAGGTTTTTTATCGGTAGCTCATTTGACTGGTTAACCGAAATGCCTGTCTACTTCGTCTTGTGCCATCCCCGCCTCATGCGAGCTTGCTACTCTTGTTTTTGGTATTGCCCCTACTTCTATCTTAAGCATTTGTCATTTTCTTGGAGTTAAACGTATGATATACTGTATTTTTATTTACAAAGAATATTCTCCATTCTTAATCAGTGGATGTTTGTATGTATATATATATATATATGTATATATATATATATATATATATATATATATATATATATATATACATATATATACATATATATAATAATAATAATAACTTGCACATACAAATTGGCTGGTGTTAGTTAATTATTTTAGGTACGCAGTAATTGGGTTATTCTTTTCCTGTGATAAATATCCTATCCTCTCGAGTTGTGAATAAAGAATCATTAGGAAAATTATAAGAATTGAGAAATGCCCTCTACAAGACTTGTTTTCAGTTAAAATCAACAATATCCAGACCATCCTTTTCTATCAGCCAGACCTGTCGCTGTTAGATAGCCATTTTGGTGGTTTTGAAACAATGAATGCTACGGTCTTCTCAGGCGGCTCTTGTTTTCCTTTTTTAGAAGCATGTATACTATATACCAATTTTATAGAATATAAAATCAAAATCTAGAGCACTTACTTATAAATGCCTAGATATTTACTGAAAAAGTTAACGAAGCAACTGATATAAATCTTAGAAACTTATTCTTACTCGGTTTTGTATATCGATATAAAAAATATAATTGTGTATATTTTACGAGCATATTTAATATAATGCGTTAGTACGTGTATGTTTTTAATAGCCAACCGGTGTATGAAAAGTATCTAACATATACTGATATTACTATAATCAACCTTTGTCTGTGAAAAGTAAGTTTTTCGTTCAGTAAAAATTACCATTTTTATTTGCGCTCAAAAGTAGTTCAATCGTCCGTGTTTAAGAATAAAAATTTAAAGGGTCATTTCAAGAAACAAGAAATTAGAAGATCCAATATTGATTTCTTTTTACGTGTAAACATATATAATAATTTTCTCTTTTTTGCGTTTGAACACAACCCCTTGAAATCAATCACGGTGAAAGGAATCCACCCATTGGTTATATCTGGCAAGGAATGAAATCCCATCCCATTCCTCCCCCATCCGTGTCCCTAACAAGCCCTTTGGCAAATCACCCGGAGAATTTCAAATTAGTGCCCCCTGAAACTAGACGATGAATAATGAAAATGGGTGAACGCATCGTCAAAACAACGGCCATCTGGTGTGGGGTTCGGCACTTGTTAAGAGAAGGGTTGAATGAATGCTGAATAGATCCTTTGGAAAATGGAGGGGGGGTTGGGTATTAGTGTTGGTGGTAATATAAGAAGGATATTTCGATGTTAGTTTATGGGTAGTTAAAGACACAAAACAGATATATGATTTATCCATATAAAATGTCTTTGCTAATAATAATAATGTAGATGATGACGGGAAAGTAATGTTAAAATATCTAATGCAGCTAGGGACTTGTCACCTTTTCCTCGTTATTCTTGGCACAATATGTTTGATAAGTGTTAATACAATGTTAATACAATTGCTATAAAATGAAATTCGATATATAGTATGTAGATTACTGTATTCACCGATTATCAGTTGACATCGATATTTCTCAAGTTTACCAAAGGTTTACTATGAAAACAAGTCCAAAATTGGCGTTTTGTGATCTGAAGCATTCATTATTACATATTCTAATCTGGCCTTTTCAATTAGCGAGTCAGAAGTGTACATTAAACATATTTATAAGCATATTGTAATATTAAAATGTTATATTTTTAAGTGTTTTATATATTGTTGTTAATGTAGCCAGAGTGATAAATAGATGAAATGAGTTCGGTTACGGCGTCAAATAACCAAGTTACACGACCTTTTGCCAAACAAGATTAAAATTAATAACACCAATCATTCGTCTGATCATGTGCTTACGAAATAACTTGCAACATAAACTAGTTGTACAGGCTGGGCTAAAATAAGAACAAAGAAATTCAGTCTTGTTGCGGCTGGTATAAATTTCGATTTAAGAATGACAGTGCAATCGCACAGCAATTAAAGAAGAGATATGTGTCTGCATGAAAACACACTTGCAGAATGTCCATTATGACCTACAAAAAAAGGAAGTTCAACGTGGCTCTTGGTGGCACCAATATCAACAGAGAACGAAGGCACAAATCCAGCCCCTCGCCAACTGTCTAAACAAGGGTACAGCTATGATTTATTTCCTAGCCTCCCCCCCCCCCCCTCCGCTCTCACCCCTGCCACCCTCCACCTTTTCACGAGCGCCTCGAGCAAGTCGAGGAGGGATGCTTTCATGCTTTCAACAATCGCGCATTGAAAAGGCAAGTAGCTGTATGCTATGTCAATGGATATGAAAAGTCCTCAGTGGAAACGTTTTGAATAGTAAGGGTTAGCAAATATTAACTTACTTTAAATAAACACTTAACAGGTGCCTTTTATTACATCAGACAGTAAAAAAATAAGGGGGGGGGGGGCACCCAAAGAATACAATAACCGAGATTCAGAGTCGATGGCACATAGTACATTCAAGCAATGCTAACAATAGAATTTTATTAATGCCTATGAAGATTAGGACGGCTGTTCTTGAATGAAATTAAAACCATGGGATGAATATAGCCAACAGGTTCTTTACGGTTACTTATGGAAATGAGCAACTACACTGCCTGGTGGTGTTAAAATTTAAAGGCGAAAACTCTCTTCATATTATTATTATTATTATCATTATTATTATAATCCTAGTTGGAAAAGCAAGATGCTATAACCCCAAGAGCTCCAACAGGAAAAAATAGCCCAGTGAGGAAAGGAAACTAGGAAATAAACAAACTACATGAGAAGTAAATAAAAAAATAAAGAACGGTAACGACATTTAAATAGATCTTTCTTACATAAAATATGAAAACTTCAAAACAACAAGTGGAAGAGAATTAAGATCTTAATATTGTGTGCCTGAGTGTACCATCAGGCAAGATAATAGCAGTTA
>NC_090745.1:91053595-91071095 GCF_036898095.1 Palaemon carinicauda
TATATATATATATATATATATATATATATATATATATATTATATATATATATATATTCTAAAGGGCTAAATAAAATAGTCCACAGCCATAAAGTTGATAAACTTTACATCTCAAAAAGTATATAATGAACAGGGAAAAAGATAAACAAAGTAAATCCGAAACACACTGATACTAATAAGGAAATATAATGTACAGCCAAATGAAAAGGTTCAGACTAATCACATATACTTTATATAATGTGTATGCATACGTGCATATATATATATATATATATATATATATATATATATATATATATATATATATATATATATATATATATATATATATATATATATATATATATATATATATATATATATATATATATATATATATATAAGCAAACAAGTTTAAAACATTTATGAGAGTTCGACCGCTGGCTATATAAGGGCTTTACAGCCTGTGCCATAAACGAGACCTGTGACCGCAAGAGGATTAAAATGTTTTGAAGTGTCTCTTCGTGGGGTTACTGCCTCTCTGGATCATATGCCAACAGCTTTTACATTTTACTCCTTACTATTTCTAGTGCCTATTATAAGAATATGACCAATTTAAGAACCTATCTTCTGTTAAATAATTTTGACATTTTGTCATTTCAAGGCCACATTCAAAAAATACCAATAACCTTGAGAGGTTATCGTTCAGGTTTGGGTGTATTGTATTTTTTTTCTTAAAATATTGCGATCTGAAGATAAATATAACAAGTACAAAAGTCGAACTTACTATCTGTAGTTGCCCTCGCTGAAAAGTGAAAAATTTGTTTGTTTTACTAGAAACAGCCTTTTTCGTTAAAAACAATTTCATCTTACTCTAAACATTCTATGTTCATTTCCATCACGTTAAGACTTCTCAACTGTTAAAATATGTCTTAGTTGGGTTTTGACGTTCGTTTGAGGATTAACTTGTCAATAAAAATTGCCTTAAATGGTGAATCCATTCACGGAGAATGAATTTAATTCACGTATTACAGTGAATAAGATCCCAGTAATACAGAGACTTGACTCAAGGAATGCCCTGCTTTGTTTGCAACATTGTGTTTGGTTAAGGACGAAATTTTCGACTACTTACCGAACTGACTTCTCATCCATGGATATAGGGGTGAAGGAAGGGCGGATGGGGCATTTTGTTGTTGCTGTTGTTGAGGTGGTTGAGTGGGCCATCCCTGATGTCCCTCTTGTGTAGCCATGTGGTGGGCGGTGTCCTGTGGAGGACCTCCGGACGGATCCATGCCCGGCTGTTGTTGCTGTGGCGGTTGCTGTTGAGGTGGGCCCTGCTGTCCTGCCATTTTGCAAGATGGATATTGTTGCACGGGTGGGGAGGCTTGTTGACCCATGCAGGTGGGCGCAGCAGGTGATGGGTCACGGTAATCGTGGGTGTCATGGGGTTGCATGCCATGAGGTGTATGCGGGTGTTGAGGAGTCTGTGCGTTATAATAATTGTTCATAAGTCTGTCGTAGGGCGGGTAACGCGGGTAGCCTTGCTGAGTGTAGTACGGGTGGGTTGGGGGCATTCGGGGGTCGTACTCCTGCCCACAATGCCCCCCGCCGCCCCCTTGCCCACCCGGTACGCCCGGGTATTCGTCGGGCGGATGGGGCGGCCGATAATCGGGGTAGGCGCTATAGTATGCGGAGGACATGTTGGACATATCTTGGGTGGGCGGGTAGGCCGCCACGGGGGCCGGATTGGCAGCCACGGTGCTGTGTTGAGGGGGGGCGTCAGGCAGCCCGCCGGCCAGCTCGCAACCAACCTGAAACAGTGATAATTTCCTGTTAATTGCAGATAAAGAATGATATACACAAGGGGGCGTTAGGCTTGGTAAAACATAAAATGCTGCATGTGAATAGTAAAATAGAGGATATTAACATACCATAATCATGCAAACCAAATTACATAAATGTTTATGAAACATTCAAGAAGGGTTAAACAGAAATGAAATGAGGGACCTGTTTTAATATGAACATTGTCGCAATCGCCATGTGGATGACATAAGTGTAGATATATATTCACCACTTACAAATGATCCCATTGATTAATGAGAACGTTAGCAATAGATAATTTTTATCTATTTTGAGTATAAACAATAAAAATTTACGAACTTTTATTTCAACTGAAACTTGCTCCGTAGATGCCAGGAGAGGTGGCTCCCGTTTTATAAACAATTAGGGTAGGGGAAGCTATTTCTAGAATCAACACTCGGCTTTAGCAATGATGGCTTCAGGGTGCACAAAAATTAATCTTCATTCACTCTTATTCAAAAGACCTCTCATTTCTTTTTCAACAAAATGAGAGAGAGAGAGAGAGAGAGAGAGAGAGAGAGAGAGAGAGAGAGAGAGAGAGAGAGAGAGAGAGAGAGAGAGAGATTGGGTGTACGGAAAAGGTCTTTCATTAAAAGATAATACAGAATTTATAGGAAATGATCATTACAGGAAATAATTGCCTCCCATCAAACAATTTAGCACCAACTCGAAAATGCGTCTCATTACAGAATAATTGCGGTTGTCTTCTACTCTACAAGGTACTAAATCCATTTGTCTTTATATGGCAGCAGGATCAGGTACCATATTACAGCTATAGTTATATTTCATCTAAGCATGCGCTATATCAAATTCGTGCTTAACAGTAAGCAAGTCCCCCTTGCAAGACTTATTAACGCTTCAGGGGGTCGCCGCCCCTCATCCCTCGGGGGATCAGCAAGAGCTTCGACTGGTCAATTGAACGTAATTGTGCAGGCTATTACATTATTGATTAGGCAACTATAGGCTGACGTCTATGATATTTCACGTAGGAGAGGGTAGCCCAAGGGAGAGAGGGGAAGTGGAGAGAGGGTGTTTTGCGGTAAAGGCGAGTAGGTGGGTTTCATAACAAACAAGCCTCTTATAATATTAATGCGGATCCATAAAATATAAAGCAAGGGTTGGGGAGAGGGATAAACGTCTACCTCAGCTCTGAAAGCCTTTAATGCTGAATACATTCAAGGCCAGATAATGATGAAAAGCAAGAAAAAGGTAAATTTTAATAATGTAAATTATGAACTACAAGAACCTCTTCCTGTTTTTAAAAGTTATCCAATCATTACTTGTTTTTATATTCTTGATTTTTAATACTATGTTATTAAAGCTCAATAGTCCGATTGCATAATGTAAAAGCGATGAAGCATTACCGTTCTAATGTTTCAATTGTTTACTTGTAAAACCAGTCTTCAATGTCCGAAAATTCTGAAATGTAACATTTCCAAAATTAGTCAGCCATCTACTGCATTCACTACAAAAACTACCCAGCAATCTCTCTCTCTCTCTCTCTCTCTCTCTCTCTCTCTCTCTCTCTCTCTCTCTCTCTCTCTCTCTCTCTCTTACTCCTTCCGTGACATGCCTCTTCCATTTTCACTAGTCGAACCGTGACATAACAAATGTCCGTAACAGCCATCAAGGATAATTTCAACGACAGCTGTGACAGGTACAGGATTATCAAAGCTGAATAATGATATGCAACAGCGCCTAGAGACCCAATCCATGACATTATCGTGCAATGCTCCACCAAATATGAAATGCATCACCAATGGGATAGAAACAAGCTGTACATAGAGCTCTCTCCCCTGCAGTAATAGCGTTTCAATTACGTTACATTTCTCTTTAACATACACACACATATATATATATGATTCGTTTTTCTTTGAAAGGGTGGCACATGAAGGGATTAATCTTCCGTTTCTCAGCAGGTTGTTTGGGACAAAGTTGCTGGTGCCAACCTCATTTTGACTTTTCATTTTAATGTAACATGCCAAATTAATAAATCAAATCTAATCCAGTTCAATCCAACCGTTCGTCCTCGCCAAGAAGTCGAACCTGGGATTTTTTGTTTGGTAAACGAGAATGCTACCAAGCACACAAGAGTCCTTTATATCTACATTTATCAACAACGAATGATATTTGGAAAAAATAGGAGCAATTTGATTTGCAACCATAATTTAAACATTTAAACCTCGGGGGAGGAGGTAGGGTAAAAAAATGCTACCTACCATTTTTTTTTAGAAAAATTTAACCCGTTAGTTGTGTAAATAGGCTCCCTATTGTTAAAATAATATAATATTCTTTCTTAGTAATATTAATCAACCCTCGTGGGCACCGAACACTTGTCCACCACCACAAAGCAATCAAACTTCGATGTCCGTATTGGTTCACTTCACCAACTCAAACTAACCCACTAAGTGGCACACTTTAAATAGGTGGGTCGTGGATATGGTGAGGCGTATAGTCAGTTTTCTATGAGGCACAAGACTCCCCCAAAGGTTTCAGAGAGAACCGCCAGGTCTCCCTCACACTTCTCTCGCCCCCTTTCCTCATCATCCCCACTTCCCCTTCAGAAATAGTAACTGGCTTCATTTTTATACTCACCATTCTAAAATATGATTCCGTATATTTCAACACGAGTATTTTAAAACGTATAAAATTCCTAAATTAAAGATGTATTCCTCGTTTACTTTTCAGCGTTTATCGTGCAGTTGAACGAAATCTGTGGACGGGTGACGGTGGCAGTGGTGTCGAGGGCGCGTGCAGAACCAAAACAAGGAACACGTACTCGTGCACGTTCCGAACGTTTACAGAATGAGGCAATGTTGTAAGTTCTGGTCACTCTGGTGAGTTTTTACGATCAACATTATTTTTACATTATTGATTTTTTATTTTTCAAAATACCATAGTGAATCACAGTTTGAAATAGATAGTGGGGAAATAGGGAAGAGAATAAATTGAAACATATTGTCTGGCGCGAAATGGCAGCCCTCTTGTCATCGGTTCGTCAGCCAATCAGATTCTACATATTACCCACGTCACGTGGCATAAAGAATACAAAGACGTTTCCCCTATTTGACCGTGGCACGAAAGTTTTCAGTGGAAACTGCAACGTAGAATTCACTTTAAATTAGATTCCTAACTTTTTAACAGAATTTCGAATATAGCTAATATCATCACGGCCTTAGTTAGGAGTCCATTTTTTTTCCTTTTCTTCGCGAGAAGGCGTGTACAGCATGGGGTTTTGGTCTCCTATACACAATTGAGGCCCATAACTGTACCCTGTAATCCTTTCTTTATCACCCTTTGTTATATGGTCAGGTTTTTTTTTCTAGTTTTTATATTCTGATTTTTTGCTCGATCCAACGCCAACCGCTCTTTTTGTCCAGACACAGGACACTACCTGGAACTTTCGTTTAACACCTTTATTACACAACTCTTTTACCCTGTAAAACCCACCTGTAAAATAAATAATCACTTACTTGGGTACACTAAATTCAACTGCAAGATCTAATTGACGCAATGTTTTATTCAAGTTTTGTTACACACTAAGTTTAGGTACTTGGTAGAAAAAAAAAATATGGTAAAATTTAAATGAATGAAGGCAAGAAAGTTATTTTTTTATAACCTGGAATTAACGAATTATAATTTCCAGTGATTTAATTGTCTCGGCGTCAATTTTGAGACAACTTTGACTGGCTACATATTTAACTTATTTTTTATCGTGTTAACACTAGTAAGTGTGTATATTTGATCGTCTGAATGTTACTCACCATTGTGATAAGTTCAACGCCGCCAAGTTTCATGACAAGCTTGTAAGAGATTAATTTTGGATGTTCACGACAGCTCCTCTTCCTAAAATATCCAGTATATCTTCGGGGTATCGTAATGAATTTATCTCAACGCAGCATTAAATCCAAGGACATGCACGGCACAGGAAACTTATAAAAAATTCACTTTCAAAATAAAAAAACGTACAAGTCACTTCCATCACAGTTCCTCACGTCAGTCGCACCACGTAACTTTGGATCGTTCAAGTTCTGTCACCAGCTTCAGAGCTTAGAAGTTAACCCGACACGGGGGGGAGGATGAAACCGACTCAGTGGTCACATTGGGTAAACGATTCTTTTATTCCCTCCCTCGTCAGTAGGGTCGCCCCATCGGTTGGTTTGCGCGGGGCCTCCTGCCACATGCAGTATTACCAATAATTGAATTTTTGGTTCCTGGTTTGAGTTTTGGGTTTCCAAAGAGCTAAAGCACTGCGAATGGGCCTTCAGAAAACCCTGCGTCAAACGCTAATATTTTCATTCACGTTAAGAAACTGCCCTTTGTTTTCTCACATTCAAATGCAAACGCTTTATTCAGACAGGAAATGCGTGCATCTCTGTGGCACCACTGACTTCCTAATGGAAGGATGACGCACGGGTGTTTTTACTGGGTCCTCATCCTCTTCGCCCCTGAAAACTCTTAATCCATGTGGACCCAGCCCAGGCCACGGAGACGATACACATCTCTTGATTGGGTCAGTGTTTGGTGATATATTACTGCCTTCTCAGCAATTGGAACAAGTCGGTTATAAGAGAGTTTTTACTCGAAATGGAGTTGGCTCTCCTGTTATATCTTCGACGTTTCATTCATTTGGAAGCCACATGTCGACATCTGTGAGACCTCGTACCCTTGCCCCGTAACCACGCCCAATACCCCATTCGTATTTCAAACAGCCCTCCCGAATTTTCAGTACGCTTTAGATAAATGCTTCCAGAGGTTAACCCCACTATTTCAACACTATCCCGCAATTAATGACCATCTCAGTTAACAAATGTTTAACTTTTAACTTCATTAAGCAGAACTAAATCGCTAAAATTATAAGGCAAACCTAAGCTAAAACAAACAAATTTATTTTTAAACTCAAGAGAAAACCAAAACAATGATGTGCTGTCTCGATGTACAAAAGGAGCCTGATTTATGGCGCTGGGCGCTCCAAAGAGAGAATCGATAGTTTTAAAGGTCATTTCGGTTCTGAATACGTTTCTTGCCCATTAAAAATGTGATCTGCTGAATATAACGAATCGGTAGCAATCAACAATTTCCTTTTGTGTTTTATATTTATTCATTACACACACTCAAATACAAATTAGTATGCTTTAATGTTAGCGAAACCATTTATCTACCAAACGTATGTTCTTTGATTTGTTGCTCTTTCTGACCGGCCGTATATAAATTTCTTCACAATCTAAGCCAAATTTTTCATTCATTATATTTTAATCAATAACTGTCAGTGGTAATTCTAACTCCTTTTCACCCTTTCTACAAGTAGAGTTTTGATTTATGTGTAAACATGCTCTGCATTTATATAAGTACCATTCGGTACGACACATTATTAGCTGTGTCCCGTTGCAGCAACCAAGTCTCTCGATTGAATACATCTCGTCGCATTCCCCGAATCAAGAACTTAAAAGTCCTTCGTTCCCGTAAATGGAAGTTCCCACTTAGTCACCTTTCTGGGACAACTCAACTTTTTGTTTGATATAAAAATAAATGGTCTTCCATTTCTCCTCCTCCTCTAATCCCGACTCCGCAGGCGTGAGAAGATGTGATCTGGCAGTTACTCGAGGCCATTTTCGTCATCAGCGTTGCCCTCGTTATCGTAAGTTACCGTCCGGGTGTCGCGTGCGTGGCGAAGTGGCAAAAGGGGAGATGGGCGCCCCTTGCTGGGGGAAAAGGAAAGGTCATGAGTGGCAGAGAGAGAGAGAGAGAGAGAGAGAGAGAGAGAGAGAGAGAGAGAGAGAGAGAGAGAGATATGCTTAACGATATTTAAGAAATGCTTTCCCGCACTTGAAACACATAGAGAAAAAAAATCTTTACAATCCGTCTTACTGGTTTTCCGCTGATGACTGTCGGAGAAATAGATAAGGGAGATAGACAGAGCGAAATGAAGTATGGAAGACATATTAGATACAATTGGCTTACTCAAGGTTGATGGATGAAAATGAGGGAGACAATGAAGGGGATAATGAGAAAAATATAAAACAAATGAGTTGGGTAACGAAGGTAATGACAGGTTCAGATGAAAATGATAATGGCCACTTGATGAGTAACAGGTCTTTGCTTTCAGGTAAAGCCATGTCTACTTACCAAACACTATTAAAAAGGTAAAAAACGCCACTTACTTTAACTATTCTTTTGAAAAAAAAAATGTGCCTAATCTGCTAAAGACTTTATCATTACAATTCAGATTGAGAACTATTTTTAAAAGAGAAAGGTTTCATTAGATACGACGAATCTTAAACATCCTTTAAATCCTCGTTACCGTGCACAGGTGATTTTGGATATATTAATATAGAAATTTATTACGTTAATTAAACAAAAAAAAAAAATCTATCAATTTTGATATCTATTAACGTCCTATTATAAAAAAAATATCATAAACGATATTGCCCGTTTCACTTTAGCAATTGGTTTTTGAAGAGCCGTAGCGTGTGTGTGTGTGTGTGTGTGCGCACCCGAACTTGTACACACATTTCCTGTACAGTTATTTGAAACGGAAATTCTAGTCAAGATTCCTCTCTTTCGATGATTTTTTTTTCTCAGGCCGGCATCTCCTGGCAGAACTCATTATGGGGTAATTCGTATGGTAATGGTTTAATCGTGTACCAGATTTCATGGTTTATTAGACCCCATTACTAAGAAAAATGGCTCATCACTTCTGCCTTTTATACTGGACTTTTTAAAAGAGTAAAGTGTATTACATTTTTAGGGATAAGCGCATTGAGTATGATTGATAAACCCAACATGAATTACACAACTTCTACGACCCATGAAGTAAATGGTAAAATACAGTATAGCATTTTTTTTAGATTAAAAGCGACTATTCAATAAGGAAAAATTAGAAAGCACTTAAAAGCATTTTTGCGTATCTGCGAAGCGTTGCCACGTTTGAATTTTACTACAGACCTATTAATAACTAACCGATTCATAAAAGTTACCGTTCATGCTTGGATACTGATTTTGGTTGGTTAATTGTAAGGCTGGGTAGATGAATTTATCGCAATATAATTCGCCCCAAAAAATCTACTAAAATTTTATATATATTTTATAACACCTTACAAAAACACAATAAATGGCCATTTCTTGATTTATATTGCTATTTATTTCAGCCATTCGTAGTCAAGCATCCTACCATATTTTTTTTACATATGGCGTATCTAAATAATACAGTATTAACAAACCTCTCATGTTTTGAGGTGAACATTATTGTTCTTGATATTTTGTTTTATTATGATTATAGGAAATATCATCAAGTCCTTCGAAAATTGAATTTTTGTATGATGGCAAACAAAGTCAATAATACATGAATCATGTCCATCCCTCCCCATTTGGCAGCCTGTTAATGTCATAGTGGCTTTCCCCATGTCCCGGCCTCTACTTCAGCACCTCCCATAACGAACCGCCCCCACCACACCCGCCTATCTTGCCCCCAACTGAGCTCCAATGACTGACACAATTAATCTTTCCCCAAAGCTCGATTGTGGGACCGAAAACCTAACCAAAAGGCCAGCAGCCATCAAAGGTCTGTTCGACCTTCCTTCTCCCAATGAATCCTTTTCGATGATCCCGAAACTAATCCACGACCTCATCTGCTTCCCTGGCTTCCCTCAGGTTATTCTCCCTTTTCCATGCCTCCCTTTGTAACTAATCTAAGTAATATTCTTCGATTTCATCAATATATTGTGGGGACTTGGGGCCATTTTGTACAATTTTTAATTGTTTCCACTAGTACGCTTATTTGGCAGTAGAATGTACATAAGTTGTACTTACAACTGCATTACAAACTTTAAAAATTGTATGTTATCATGAGTAGAAACCGAATTTCGCAAAATGACAACAATAAGTCGGGGAGTTTATACATACTTGGTTATAATGAATCAAGAAACGTGGCAGTGACAAATTTCTATTTATAATAATAATAATAATAATAATAATAATAATAACTTAATTTGGGCATTACCAGTCTCGAAAAAATGAGTATCAGCGTTACTTTGAAAATCAAGAGATGCAAATATACAAAAGGTAAAGTACAAAAGTCACACGTTTGTAAATTTAAATGTAAATTAATGTTGAGTCCTGAGCATTAGGGGAGGGAGGGAGAGGGAGGGAGTGGATGGAGAGTTATTTTAACATAATTTGATTACAGTTGCAGGCATCATGTAATATCATTCTGAAAATGCACGACTGCTGACATTGATAAAGAAGTTGCTACACCTTTTTTGTGGACGAGGTCGGTATTCCACAAACCGAAGGCTACTTGAAGTGTATCAAACATTAGGCTTACGTTGCAAACAAGCCGCTTCTTAATTGTACTTGATTCTCTATTTCCTCCACCGTACCCTTTCATCCTTCCTTCCCCTCTCTGGTCTTAAATCCTGGTAATTCGCTCCTGTAGTGGTCACAATAAACTTAAAACAAATGTACTCCAGTAAAGGACTGACCCTTTCAGATCCCCTTGGGAAAACCGCCTCTCTCTCGGCGAGTATAATTCAAAAGAAAGGATATGGAAAAGGTTCTGGTAGAATCTGTGAAAAGAAACTGTTAATTCCTTTATGCACTGAACTCTGAAACACCCTGAATATAAGAATCGCAAGAAGAAAATATTCTGGATTAAAGGACATTCATTAGATTTAATTTTGCAAAATAAAATTTAAACCACGAAGTGACGGCATCTCTCATTATCATTAAACACTTATTATTCAAAAGTATGCCAACTTTCTCTTCATATCACCTGAAAAAAAAAAACCTGACGTAGGTAGCATATTCTACAGAGACTACAAAATTGCGGTGGTTGTGTAAATGTATTTTGTGTAATTCAAAATGTTTCTGTACTGAAAAAGTGGTGAAGAAAAGGTTAACAGATTTTTGTGATTAAATTAATTTTTGCTTTTGGTATTGGTAGAAAGAGGAGTTACAACATACAATGCAGCGTAATTCAACGTTTTTCCAAAATTTATTAGAAAAAAATAACGAAGCCACAGAATTGGTATGGGAATGCAGACAAGCAGAAAGACTCATAACTGTTCGGTATACATTGAAGCGAAAAAATAGGGTAAAAAATCCGGGACCTTTCAAGGATAGATGCATTTTATAAGCATATGACAGGAGACACAAATGAAAGCGCGACCTCATCAAGTAGAAATACACAAATAAGCAAGCAGGTAGGATTTCCAGGAGGATGTTTCCTTAGGCCAGCAAATTCAAACGTTGATTTGCTATTGCCCGTGGTATGTAAAATTACATTTTGGGATTGGTTAAGGGACTGACAGCATTGATGTTGTTATTAATGACTTGGGATAGGGATGGGTTGGTACTAGGGAGTTGGGAGAGTCTGGTGGGACGAAAATGGAAGTAGGTCCAATACCTGTTGTAGATACCAGGCCTCTTCGCCATTCCTTAGGCCCGGACACCTCCCAGGATCGCTTGTCGGATAACTGGTCAAGGAGGCTGCCTGAGGCCGGCCCCCGTCAACACTCGTTTCCATTGCAGTCTGACTCATCTGGGGTATTAGAGGAAATATGTCCAGATGATGCTTCATGCTTTAAGGATTTACTCCAATATTTTCCATTTTATGATTTTTAGTACCGATTTTATAATCGAAAAATACAACACAAAACATTCTTTCTGCAAAGGACGCAACGTTTTTCTTAATCATTTTGAGTCAAGTTTTAGGACTAGAAAGTCTTTATGCTATTGTATATTCGGGCGAGTTATACATAAAAAGCTTTATAAAACTACATGTATTGAACTTGTTGTTGCCTTAGCCTAGATGTATATAGTATATCTTACCTATTTCATATCACTGATTTTCAGAGTAATATCAGTGGTATTGCCAAATTTGTGTTGAAAATACAATTTTAATGTTTTAGTCATTGTCAAGAATATTTAGTTTTTTTGGACGAATTTCGCCCCTAGTCATCTAATTTTATAATTATGTAGTGTATTTTTGTGTTTTCAATCGTATGGATATATGCAGCCAATTAAAGTACCTGAAACTACAGAAAATGAAATACAGTTGCAAATGTAAAGTACAGTATGCATAAATAATATGGAGGTTATCCGTAAGTACCCAAAATGAAAATTCTTTTTACTACACTTTTGTTCTCTTCATACAGCATGAAAGCCTATACCGCAGCATTTGGCTTAAGAGCATAAGAACCATCGCCGGATAGGAAGGGAAGCAGAAAATTAATAATCGATCGTCGTGGTCTAGAGGAGTCTCGTGCCCCCTACAGCACCTCCCCCTCTAATAAGAGTAATGAAGGTGAGTGACAGCTCTCTCTGTAAACATAATGAGTAAAATAATTTGGCTAAAATTCATTAACGAGAACACAAGGATTTATTGTTGGTAATTTGTTACAAATATTGACCTCCTTATAAAATAAGAATCTTGCCAGGAATTAGGTCTCGACATTAGGGGAGTGCGAATATCTCAGTTAGAACTCGTTACATTTCGATGATTTCTACAATATGTAATTTGATAACCTTCAAGTAAATACAACTGTTAAATGTTCTGTTAGGAAAAGCACCCTTTCAAAATTTAATTTAAAGCTGAATACTTTGTAGAAGGGTTCATTAACATTAGGATATTTCTTATCTAAAAGATCGTCATCACTCTCCAGCCATTCCCCCCCCCCACCCTCAAAAAAAAAAAAAAAAAAAAAAAAAAAAAAAAAAAAAGTTTACAATACTTCGGTCTACATTTACAACAGTCTAATATGAACTAATCACTGACCGACACCTTCAGAAATCCTGTAGAAGGATCGCTTGAGACAGTGCCTCGAATATGTACATAATATTTATCTGATCGCATTCTTTTGCCTATTTTTTAGTATTATTGGATTCGTCCGAGCTATTACCTCACTCATGAAACTTAGGAAGGAGGGTGAAAACAATAGTAAATAATAACTGGTAATGCGTAGGAGTAAGGAGAAGGGTCAGGGAGCACAAAGCAATTGAAGAAAAATTAATAACTTAGCGCGTGCATGCTATGTGCCCTTTAAATAAGCTGGTGTAACATTAATGAGAACTCAGCACTTTCAATTGCAAGGTTAATAATTCATATAAAAAGGTGCATTTCAGTTCAAATGTTCACTTTATATATAAATGACTTCCAGTCGTTTTTATTTAATACCCCATATTAGTGACCAAAAGGTTTTATTATTTTCATGTTTCTTTTCGAGTACCACTTGACCTGCAGATCTTAGCATTTGTTCTACTAGCATAATGTTGGGAGTTTAGTTTTGTGTGCAAAATCAATAATAGAAATGTAAATCCCTTCATTGCCAAGGTGACATGAAAAAGATTAACATCACTCGGAGGATCTTCTAAGATTGGTAAACTCAAAACTGAAGGACTTAAAAAAAATAACCACTATGCTCTCACTACTATCACACCCAACAACATCCTCATTACTATGTATACTTCATTACAACATATATATCTGTTTTTCAGAACACAAACAACCTACCCTATGGGCCTCGCAGCAGTCAACGGTGACGCCCCGTGTATCATCGTCAAGTTCCCCCTCCTGAATCAACCACATGTCAGAACACTTCTATACTAGGTGTACTGCTCACTAAGTCGAGTACTACTGCAAGTCGAGTTACCGGGAAGCAAGAAGGCCTATACATAAACACGCTCTCTCTCTCTCTCTCTCTCTCTCTCTCTCTCTCTCTCTCTCTCTCTCTCTCTCTCTCTCTCTCTCTCTGGCACAACTTCAATCATCAAGAGATAATCATTCCCTCTCCCTTCTTTCAGTTTTCCCTTCTCCCTAGTTCCAACTCATTCTCAAGTTGTCTTCCTTCTACACAACTCACTGCACCCCCCCCCCCTCCCTTTTTCCGGGAAAATTTGAAAAAGGTTTTCTCAGGCAATAAAGCACTACGAGGCGACGATACATTTATTCCCATTTCCTTGTCTATTTGCAAAAATACCCACCGTTGTGTACGGGAGGAATGCCCGCGTAGTTTCAACTTCCTGTGTTCAGTAATTTAAAGAAAAAAAATGGCGTTAGAAAAGCAAGACAAGAAATAAGAGAAATGTGTTTTTTCAGGTGGAGGTTCAACAACAGAGACAGAATCCTGATTAATAGTTGTTACAGCGTGAATAGATAGACCGCCGTACTTCCCCGCGCTTTTGTCAACATTGTGGAAATGCTTCACTAAGCCTAATTTACCCTTGTCACAGCTGCATGCTGTTTTCCATATTACATAAGTGAATATATTTCACCCCTTTATTTGGGACACAATCATTTCAAACTATCTCATCTACGATTTACTCCAAGCATTATACCCTCAAATGTTTCTAAAACTATGCACAAATCTTGTAATTAATATAACTTTAAAATATGTAGCTTGCAAATACAACATTTACATAATGTACTATTTACGAACTATCGATCTGTGCCGTCCAAATATATCAGTTCAGTAGGTGCCTGAACGGCTTTAGAGCACTGTAACCAGAGGTCCTTGCTTCTAAAACATGAGTTTGGGAACTGGGGGGCCTCACTACAGGGGTCGTCGAATTACTTCCTTTTTGGAGCTTCCCGTGGCACCTGGTAAGCACTGACTGAGGCACTAGCCCTCTTTCGACAAGAGGTCTGGCCTCGATCTTTCGTTATGAGCAGAGAAAATGACATTGTTGATGTACTACCCCTTCCCCCTTCCCTCATTTACCCCTCTCCAGAATTTTCGCTATTTTGCCCTTCTCATTGGCTGTTCCCTGCCTGGAAAACCTCGATAAAGTAACCCAATCATTCTTGCATACGTTTCATTTTATTGTTTTCTCGGGGACCGTAAATATGCAAGAACTTCAAAGTAACTCCCTGTTAATTCTACATATCTGTGTTGAAGTATAATTAACCTTATAAGGCAATAATGTTCATCTCTTCCTTTTCACAGTGTATAGCTAATAACTGCAAATCCCAAGAGATTTTTCGAGGGAGCCCAGTCGAGGAGGAGGAGGTAGGAGGAAAAGCCGTTGTATTCTTCATCAGCAGAGGCTTGTTATTTTAATACGCCTTCACCCACTCTCCATTACACCCGCAGACCTCGCATGACTGCCTCGCTTACTGGTTCATTTTTGGGGGAACTGGTGCGCGAACATCATCAAATGAGAACTTTCTGCCTCGGGGAAAAACCGTTCTGTTCAACATAAGCCTCCACCCCATTCAACCCTCCTCACCCCTTCCACTGGACCTACTCTGAAAGAGAGGGTGGAAATTTTTCACCCGTCACAAAGAGATACTTCTCCAAAGATGTGTAAGAAATTCGGCCTTTCACGATATTTCCCTTTCCGTGAAAGTGTTGATTCTTCTGATGTCAGAAACTGTTCGAGAATGTGACTTGGGCGAAGCTGAGGATGTGATTATGTTTACGCAATTCTTTAACATGTGGACTTAAAAAAGATACAAATGCAAATCAGCTTTAGCAGCTGTTTATATGAACGATAGAAAATCGCCATAAAGCCCTCCCAAATAAATATCGAACTAGCAGTTCCTAAATACCCAAACCCTCCAGGACAAACGAAGTGTAACACATAAAACTTGAGCCCAACAAGAGAAGGCCAGGGTTCCTCGCCAGCACCCCAAGTGTAACAAAACAGTTGGGAACCATAAAATCGCACAGGAAATAACAGGAGTCAAAGGTTTCTCGTTCCACCAGGTGCATCTCTCATATTGTCGTCATCACCGCCGCTGCTGTTGCCGTTTGCTGTCTTTGGGACACGAATGGTGCCATGGTAATTATATATATCGATTAGGAGTCTCAATGAAATCAACTTTAATCTACCTACCATTCATGGGATCGTTTCGTGAACACGTTAAGAATAAATATTGAGTGGGAGAAATTAAAGAATATGGGTGGCCTACATCAATCGTCGATATTTCATAATGGTTTTCTCTCCGTATGCAAATTTTAAAAACCTTATACAAAATGACGTCTATAAATGTATAAGCTTTCTCACCTAAAAAACGAAAAATGTATGACCAATTACAAAATAATAAATGTATAAGCTTTCTCACCTAAAAAACGAAAAATGTATGACCAATTAAAAAATAATAAAGTTAAAAAAAGACCTAAATATTTCATTTCATGAACCTTCAAGAAAACTAACACAACTATATGTGCAAGGTTATTTTAACTCTATGCAAAATAAGTTAAATTCCCCACTTAATGTTTTTTTTTTTTTTTTCATATTTGCCTTTCGAAGTTGGAATATGAATGTAGTAACAGTAACAGTTTAAGAACTTCGTTAATATAATAGAGAAAGGTTTAGCTGAACATGGTGGAAACATGGAAATATTAGTTGGAAAAAAATGCGTTCAGGTAGTTAGTGAAAAGATAATCTCAAGAATAAGCACAAATGAATATCTAGAAATGTTGAACTAAATATGAGGATAGTATTTATAACCCTTTCCTCGTCTTCAGCCTGAGGTCTGAAGTAAAAAAAATAAATAAATAAATAAATAAAAAAACACCCAATAGAGATGACTGAGACAGTATATGCAAGATGAACGTTACTTTGTTGTCCACAAGAATTTGCGTTGGCGTTTATCGAACAAATCGACACGGGTATCGGTGATTTGTTGTCTTGTATTCATGAAGTTCCCCACTTTTATGGGTAAAAAACTACTATCATTAATAATGAAATTTCTTAGTTGACAAAAATGAAGTAGAAATATAATAGTAGTAGTGCAACAATAGATTAACACTTCCAACATTATTTCTAATAATTAAACAAAAGTAAAGTAACATGGAACATTCTTCGCTTGACGGTGTATGGAATCTAGAATTCACTGAAAATAACTATCCCATTTCAACTCCACACTTTAAGGCAAACTCTAGGAAATACTCGATGGCCATTTAGTAACATTTTGTGTTTTACATTATAATCATTAACTGAATAACGAAAGTATTGATTAAATATACTTTTATGCTATACACTGGAATTGATAATGTGAAAACTGTTGCATAAAAAGATTCGCCAACGATTGCTATGAATGTTAAAAAGGAAAAAAATAAATAAAAAAAAAGAAACTATATGAATGCCATAAAATCATAAAATGAGAGTAAAAAAATAAACAAACAGACTAAATTAAAGAAAAGGAAAACCGTTGAGAGCTATTTTTAGTAAAAAGGAATAAAAGTGTTCTCGCGGCCAACTCCGAGGTGGCTAACCCTGCAACTTGCGGTCGCTCGTAATTTAACCTCGAGCTCGACAACTTCCACAAAATATCTGAACTAGAGGAGGTTTTCATTGCCATTCACAACATTTAGTATCGCACAGGGAGTTTGTTCTTACTATTATGTGTTCTTTTAAACTTTATTGTCTGAAATAAGGCAAACTATTATACTAATTTTAATGAGTATAATGCAATATAATGAACAATAAAACAGTTACAAAAATAGAAAACTTAACATCTGTCGTAATAGTACTGAACATTTTTATTATTCGGTCATTTTTTCCCCAACTGTCTACACAGGCTTAACGACTGGTTCGTAAAGAGGGGGAAGGGAATATTTTGGAAGGAAAGAATAAAATAGGCCGGACCCTCTACATTTCCCCCCTACACGGCACGTGTAGTGGTGAATCTTCATGAGTTGGTCAGTCCTGCGAACGCT